>NW_006921610.1:5692887-5720938 GCF_000298275.1 Orycteropus afer afer | reverse complement strand
TGTGTCAATCCATTTCATTGAGGGTCTTCCCCTTTTTTTTTGACCCTCTACTTCACCAAGCATGATATCCTTCTCCAAGGAATGCTCCCTTCTGACAACATGATCAAAGTACATCAGACAAATTCTGGCCATTCCCCAACCCATGGAGCGAGAAAGCTGAATGCCTTTGGTCAGGAGGATTGCTGGCAAAGTGGGGTGCATATAGGTGTACCTGTTAGAAGAGCTAAAAGATCTTTGTAACACTTGCCCAGCAAGGCAGAGTCCAAGCCAAAAGGCTGAAGGCCAGAGAGGCATGCCTGAGGGCATAGCAGAGGGGAGACTGTCCTGATCAAAGAATTTTATCCTGAGCATGTTCCTGAACCTGAGTTGTAGCCTGTTACTTCCCCCAATAAAACTCATAATAGTGAATATTGTCTGTGAGTTCTGTGCAACCATTGCAACTAATTAGTGAAAAAAGCAGAGAAATAGTGTGCCACGGAAGGGATGGCTGGTGTTAGAATTGGTGAAAAAGCTGGAGAGTGGCAGCATGTCTTGCCTCATAGGAATAAGTCTTGGGCTGTTGATGGTGACTGTGTTTCCCCCTTTTGAGGTTGAAGGATGTCAGAAGTTACTGTCTCAGTGCAATTTTTGCCTAAGTGCTTCAAGTCCCTCTTCACATTCAGCAAGCAAGGTTGTGTCACCTGCATATCACAGGTTGATAATGAGTCTTTCCCCCAATTCTAACATCTCATTCTTCTTCATATAGTGCAGTTCTCAAATTGTTTCCTCAGCATGCTGTTGTTGTTATTTGCCATCGAGTCGACCCCAACTCATAGTGACCCCTCCTTGCGTTTCCAAGGCATTATCACTATGGAAGTAGGATTGCCCAACCTTCCTTCGGAGGAGTGGCTGGTGGGTTTGAACCACCAGCCTTCTGGTTAGCAGTCAAGTGTCTTAGGCACTATGCTACCAGAGCTCCTCAGCATACAGATTGAATAAATGTGGTGAAAGGATACAACCCTGATTCACATTTTTCCTGATTTTAAATCATGCAGTACTCCCTTGTTTTGTTCAAATGACTGTCTCTTGGTCTGTGTACAGGTTCCTCATGAGCACAATTGAGTGTTCTGGAATTTCCATTGTTCACAATGCTATCCATAATTTGTTATGACTCACACTGTCAGATGCATTTGCATAGTTGATAAAACACAGGTAAACATCTTTCTGGTATTCTTTGCTTTCAGCCGTGATCTTTCTGACATCAGTAATGATATCCTTTATTTCATGTCCTCTTCTGAATCCAGCTAGAATTGCAGGCACTTCCCTATTGATGTTCCACAGCAACTGTTTTTGAATTATCTCCATAAAAATTTTACTTGCATGTGGTATTAATGATATTCCACATCTTTGATACTTTTCTGCAGTTTTGTCAGAATGAAAATTATATGGAAGCTGGTTGGTAGGTCCTAGTTATGGTAGACAAAGTGATGAAATAATGAGATGAACTCAAGACTTCTGAGTCACAGCTCAAGCACTGCGTAAAAGACATCAATGTTTTCGATCATGTCCTGAAAGGAAGCCTTATTTCTTGTAGTAACAGATCTGATATTGCTGAAAACCAAACCCAGACCCCTATCGTAAGAATGGCTGAGTTACAACACCAACTGAATTGCCAACCTCAAATGGTGTCTGAAGTTAAAGTGAGGGCAATTAATCCCAGTCCAGATCCCATCAACATTCTTTAAGGATATGGAAAAACCAATCACTGATTCATTTGGAAAGGAAAGAGACCCTGATAAGCAAAGCACTCTTTGTTCTTCACAAAATAGGTGGTCTCACACTCCTGGATCTCAAAACCTACTATACAGCCTCAGTAGTCAAAACAGTCTGGTATTGATACAATGACAGACATATAAACCAGTGGAATAGAATTGAGAACCCAGGAATAGATCACTCAACCTACGGTCAGCTGATCTCTGACAAAGGGCTGAAATCCATTACAAGGGGAAGAGATGGCCTCTTTAACAAATGGTGCTAGCCAAACTGGATATCCATTCGCAGAAAAATGAAACAAGATCCATACCTAACAACATACACAAAAACTAACTTCAGATGGATCAAAGACTTAAATGTGAAACCTAAAACTATAAAGTTCATCAAGGGAAAAATAGGAGCATATTTAGAGGCCCTAATATATGGCATAAATAAACTATCAGGCATAACCCAAAGTACACAAGCAGCCGAAGATCAACTAGATGGATGGGACCTTCTAAAAATTAAATTTTTATGTGCTTCCAAAGACTTCTCCAAAAGAGTCAAAAGAGAACCTACAGACTGGGGGGAAATATTTGGTAATGACATATCTGACAAGGGACTTATCTCTCAAATTTATAGAAAACTCCAACACCTCAACACAAAAAGACAAATAATCCAATTTAAAAATGGGCAGAAGACATGAGTAGACATTTCATCAAAGAGGATATTCTGGAAGCCAACCAACACATGAAGAAATGTTCACAATCATTAGCCATTAGAAAAATGCAAATCAAAACAACAATGAGATATCTTGCCCCAGCACTAGTAGCAAGGTTTAACAAGACAGAAAATAACAAATGCTGGTGAGGATGTGGAGAGATTGGGATTCTCATACACTGTTGGTGGGACTGTAAAATAATACAACCACTGTAGAGGGCAGTATGGCAATTCCTTAAAAAGTTGGAATTGGAGGTGCCATTTGACCTAGCAATTCCATTGTTAGGTGTATATCCTGAGGAAGTGAGAGCCAGGACAAGAACAGATATATGCACACACATGTTCATTGCAGCACTATTTGCAATAACAAAAAGATGGAAACAACCTAGGTGCCCATCAACAGAAGAATGGATAACCAAACTATGGTACATACACACAATGTAGTACTATGCAACCCTAAAGAATAATGTAGAATCTGCAAAACACCGCATAACGTGGATGAACTCAGAGGACATTATGCTGAGTGAAATAAGTCAATCACAGAAGGACAACTATTGTATTATTTCATTATTGTAAAAAGTCAAGGGAAAGTTTATATATGGAAGGAAATGTTCTTCGTTGGTTACCAGGCGTGGGAGGGGAGGGGTCAGAAACACTGCTAGATAGGTAGAGACAAGTATCAATGTGGGTGAAGGGAAAAGCAATGTACCAAATGTGAGTGATCAACACTGTGGCATCGAGGAAAAGGAAGACATGGAGAGGTACATGGGAGGTACAGACAACAAAGATGAACCATTTTGCACATACAGTACTGCGTTGTCAGTGATAACAAACACTGATATATGGGTAGATAGATGGGTGCACAGGCTGATTAGGTATGTCTGTGCAGTGGGGAGTGTGCCTATGACCATATATAGCACTGGTAGACAATGTTTCTACAACTGTATTTGTATGTTCTACAAGAAATTCCAGGTATATAGTAAAGCTGACAAGGGAAAAGTTTGTAGTCACTTTTTGGCTGGCTCTGGGGAGCCAGCTCCCCAGAGGCACTGAGTAGTTGGACCTGTGGGCTTGGAACCATGATCACAGGGGACGTCAAGCTCAATTGGCATTACATACTACACAACAACATTGTTCCACATCCTACTTTGGCAAGTAGCAACTGGGATTTTAACTGCTGGCAAGCAGCTATCTAGATGCAACGATGGGTCTCTCCTCCTCCAGGACAAAAAAGAATGAAGAAAACAAAGATTCATGGAAACAATTAGTCCAATGGACTGGTACACCATGTGATCCTCAACCTATATGACTATGAGACCAGAAGAACTAGATGGTGCCCAACTGCCACTGTCCACCACTTGGATCAGGAGATCCTGGATAGAATGGGAAAACAATGTGGAACAAAACTTAATATGATTAAAAAAAAAAAAAAAAGTTGGGGATGAGGTTTGCTGATCTGATAGAGCCTGGTGGAACCCCTGAGACTATGGGCCCTCCCCTAGCTGTCCTTCAGATCTGGAATTGAACCCACTCTTGTGCCTTCTGGCCAAACAAAAGACAGGCATATGAGCTGAATATTTGCATTAGGTAATTATTACCTAATATTTGCATTAGGTACACTCCTTGGAGAGATCAATCATGGCAGAATAGAAGGGCTGCGTATGCACAGGGAGACAGCTCAGGCAGCAGTAGTGCCTGGGAGGGAAGGACACAGGGAAGAGGTAACTATGGGGAGGAAGTGGGAGGGGAGCTGGTGCACTGTGGGAAATTACAGTCAATGTCATGAGACAAAGTGTATGTGACCTGCTGTTTGGAAAGTGAATTTGCTCTATAAACTTTCACCCAAATCACAATAAAAATTTAAAAAAAAAAAAACTAAAGTGAGGGCATTTATTGGGAAGAAATGGGATCCTGAAACTTGGGATGTGGACATATGGGTAGATAAGTTCCACTGAAGCACTCCTGCCAGCACAACCACCCCTCTTATACTCATCTGAAGAGACTAATCCTGCTGTGCCTGCTAAGTCAATGTCTAAGATATCATCTGGAGCATCACCTGGAACATTGCCTGAGGCAGATGCCTTGCAAGACATTGCTGAATGTTCCCAAGAACCACCCCTACTACCCATTGTTGCTTCTAGACCTATAATTAAATTAAGCCCAGCGAGCCTCCAAAAGCGAAGTACAAAGTGTGGTCCAAGAAGAGGTATGCTACACTCAAAAGGAACTGCTTGCTTTTGCTAATTTATACAAACAGAAACCTGGGGAATATGTTTCAGAATGGCTAAGAGTGTGGGTTAATGGTGCAAGGAATATGACTTTGGACCAGTCTGAGTTTGTTGATGTGGGCCTACTCAGCACAAATTCTTCATGCAATGTTTCAGCTTGAGAGGTTAGGAAAAGATCTAATAGTGCATTTTGTTGGTTTCCTGAAATATGGATTATGCTGTAGCCTATACTAAGTCAAGATGAAATACCAGAACTGCTTTGGTATAATGTAGAAGGTATCAACAGGCTTAGGAAAATAGGCATATTAGAATGGATTTGTCAGATTAGAACAACAAACCAACAAATGGAATATCCAGCAATTCCTGAAAATCCTGATTATTTCCTTTTCCCCAATGAAGAGTCATTCTTGTAAAAGGCCATAGATCCCTTTGGAGGAAGCTGGGAGAAAGATTAACAGAAAAAATTTTGGCAGTGTAGTGGGTTCCTTCCACAAGGGGACCCAGCCTCCCTTTCATTAAAGGGATTGTGAGTCTGTAAACTGACTTAAGTCTTGGAATTGATTGAGGGGCCATGACTGTATTCTGTTGATTCGAGTTAGACTGCTGTTCACTTGACCTACAATTCTTCCGCTTGTGCAGATCAAGTTAATAGGAAAAGCCAAGTCGAAGCCATTAGAACTGCCCTTACCTAGGTAAATAGAAACCAAAAGCAATACCACATTCCTGAAGGGATTACAGAGATTTGTGCCACTATCAAGGACTTGAAAGATGCAGGGGTGGTGATTCCTACCACATCCTCATTTAACATACTTATTTGGCCTGTGCAAAAACAGATGGATCTTGGAGAATGACAGTGGATTATCATAAAAATATCAGGAGGTGAGTGCAATTGCAGCTGCTGTTCCAGATGTGGATTTTTTAATTTTTTAATTTTTTAATTAATTTGCTTGAGCAAATTAACACATCTCCTGGTACCTGTATGCAGCTATTGATTTCATCAATGCTTTTTTCTTAATTATAATTTTGAAGGATCATCAAAAGCAGTTTGCCTTCAGCTGGCAAGGCCAACAGTACAGTTTCACTGCATTACCTCAGGGGTATACCAACTCTCCAGCACTGTGTCATAATTTGGTCCACAGGGACCTTGATTGCCTTTCCCTTCCACAAGAAGTCATACTTGTCCATTATATTAATGACCTTACGCTGATTGGACTTAGTAAGGAGGAAGTATTAATGATTCTGGACTTACTGATGAGACCTTTGCATGCTAGAGGGTGGGAAATTAACCTGACAAAAATTTAGGTACCTTCCACCTCAGTGAAATTTCTAGGGTTCCAGTGATGTGGGACATGTCGAGATATTCCTACTAAAGTGAAAGATAAGTTATTACATCTGGCCTCCCCCACAACTAAAAAGGAGGGGTACAAGGCCTGGTTGGACCTCTTTGGATTTTGGAGACAATATATCCCTCATTTGAATGTGCTACTCCAGCTTGTTTATCAAGTGACTCAAAAAACTGCTAGTTTTGAGTCGGGCCCAGAACAACAGAAGGCTCTGCAACAGATTCAGGCTGCCATGCATGATGCTCTGCCACTTGGGCCATATGATCCAGCTGATCCAATGGTGCTTGAACTATCAGGAGCAGATAGAGATGCTGTTAAGAATCTTTGACAGGCGCCTATTGGTGATTTACAGTGCAGACCCTTACGATTTCAGAGCAAAGCCCTGCCATCCTCTACAGATAATTACTCCCCTTTTGATAAACAGCTTTTGGCTTCCAATTGGGCCTTAGAAGAGACTGAACACCTAACCATGGACCACCAAGTCACCCTGCAGCCTGAGCTACAGATATCTCTGCATCATATGCAGGCACCACTCAAAAGTGGACAGCTGCAGCCCCCTTCTGGGATTTCCCTGAAGGACAGTGGTGAAGGGAAATCCTCCCAATGGACATAACTTCAAGCAATACATGTGTTTGTTCACTTTGCTTGGAAAGAGAAATGGCCAAATGAATGATTGTATACTGATTCATGGGCTGTGGATCAAACCAATGGTTTAGCTGGATGGTCACTGACTTGGAAGGAACATGATTGGAAAATTGGTGACAGAGAGATGTGGGGAAGAGAGATGTGGATAGACCTCTCTGAATGGTCCAAAGAAGTAAATATATTTGTGTCTCATGTGAATGATCCCCAAAGGGTGACCTCAGTAGAAGAAAATTTTAACAATCAAGTAGATAGGATGACACGTTCTGTGGAAACCAGTCATAGTTTTTCCCCAGCCACTCTTGTCATTGACCAATGGGCTCGGGAGCAAAGTGTCCATGGCAGCAGGGATGGAGGTTATGCATGGGCTCAGCAACAGCGACTTCCACACTCACCAAAGCCAACTTGGCTACAGCCACAGCTGAGTGCTCAATCTACCAGCGGCAGAGATCCACACTGAATCCATGATATGGAACGATTCCTTGGGTCAATCAGTCAGCAACCTGGTGGCCAGTTGATTACATTGGACCACTTCCATCAGGGAAAGGGCAGCATTTTATTCTTACTGTAATAGACACTTACTCTGGGTACAGATTTGCCTTCCATGCATACAATGGTTCTGCCAAAACTACCATCCATGGACTTATAGAATGTCTTATCCACAATAATGGTATCCCACACACCATTGCCTCAGGGACTCACTGCACAGCAAATGAAGTGTGACAATGTGCTCTTGGGATTCACTGGTCTTTTCATGTTCTCCATCAGCCTGAAGAAACTGGCTTAACAGAATGGTGGAATGGCCTTCTAAAAACACAACTAAGGCATCAACTAGGTGACAATACCTTGCAGGGTTGGGGCAATGTTCTGCAACTGGCTGTATATGCTCTAAACCAGTATCTGGTACATTGTGCTCTTTCTCAAATAGCCAGGATTCATGGGTCCAGGAAACAAAGGGGTGGAAATGGGCATGACATCCCTCATTATTACCCCTAGTGACCCACTCAAAAAATGTTTGCTTCCTGTCCCTGCCACCCTATGATCTCTGGGTCCAGAGGTCCTGTCACAAAGGCAGGAACACTCACCTGGAGACACAATACTGATTCCATTGAACTGGAAGTTAAGAATGCCACCAGCCATTTTGGACTCCTCATGTCTCTGGATCAACAGGCAAAGAAGGGAGTTACTATATTATCTAGTTAATTAATCCTGCTTACCAAAAGGAAATCAAATTGAAATTACATATTGGAGATAAAAAAGAATATGTCTAGAATATAGGAGACCCCTTAGGATCTTTTAGTACTACCATGCCTTGTGATTAAAGTCAGTGAAAAACTACAGCAACTCATTTTGATATGACTACTAATGGGCCACACCCTTCAGGAATGAAGGTTTGGGTCACTTCACCAGGCAAAGAACCAGCTGAGGTGCTTGCTGACAGCAAAGGGAATATGGAATAGGTGGTGGAAGAAGATAGTTCTAACTACCAGCTATGACCACGTGACCAGTTACAGAAACAAGGACTATGATTGATATAAGTATTACTCCCGTGTACGTGTGCATGAAATATTTTGGTTTTCTTCAGTTATGAGATGTAAATGGAGCTAATGCATTTTTGGTTGTATGCATGTTAATTGTATCATGTTATGCACAAGTATGACTTTATAATTGTCTTTATTTAGTGTTTTGGTTCTTTAGTGCCACCCTAACAAATGGGTGGATGACTTTAACAAACAAGGATTTATTCTCTTACAGTTTTGGAGGCTAGAAGTCTGAGTTCAAAGATCCAAGCTCTAGGATCTGGGTGAAGGCTCCTCGTCCTTGGGCTTCAGCTCTGCCTCTTGCTCCTGGCCCACTGGAGCTGCTGGCTGCTGAGGCTGACAAATCCAGGGTCAACAAATAAAATTGCACAGTCCCAAGATTACCAAACAACATGGAGGCCACTAATTCTAGTCCATTAACAATCCCAAGATCAGCAGACAACTTGGTAGGCTGCTGAACGAGAACTTGGCTACATGCAGGATTCAAGCATGCCAAAAGATAGAGACCTTCCTCAAAGCTGCTTCTTATATACTGGAAGCAGGCCACATCCTTAAGGCAGCTACTCAGCTGCTCCAGTAGGTTCCTCCATGGAGATGATTACCAATCTCATCATGGGGAATAACTATATCCAGCTGCCCAGCCACATTAATTACGACATTTAGAGATTATGTACAGTTTAAAGAGATATGTACAAGTGCCAAGTTGACAACGGGTGGACTATGAAGGTTAAGGTTGTGTGTCAACTTGGCAGAATCATGATTCTAAGTGGTTTAGGCAGTTATAAGGTAATCACCTCCATGAAGAAACATGCCATGAGCAACCAGTCAGTTGAAAGGGAGTTTCCTCAGGGGTGTGGTATGCTTCGAATATAAGTATGGATGTCCTGGGGAATTTCTCTGGCTCTCTGCCAGATTTTTACCATGCATCTAACTCATCATCTTTTCCAGTTCTTGGACTTGAATTAGTGGCCTCCAAAATTGCCTGTAATCTTGGGATTGTTGCCTTCACAGCCTGTAAGCCAAAAATCTGCCATGTTACCTGTTGATCTTGCATTCATCATCCTCCAGAGCCAGCAGCCTGCTATACCAAAAAAAATCCAAACCCACTGCCACCGAGTCAATTCCGACTCATAGCAATCCCCATTGGGTTTCCAAAGCAGTAAATCTTTACAAATGTAGATTGCCCCATCTTCCTTCCATGGAGTGGCTGGTGGGCTTGAACCACTAACCTTCTGGCTATCAGGCAAAGGCCTTACGCACCACATCACCAGAGCTCCTTAGCAGAGCTCCTGCCAATCTTGGGTTCGTCAGCCCCTGGAGTTGCATGAGTCAGGATTTACACGTCCAGATTTACATTTGACCCATGGACTTGGGACTTTACAGCCTCTACAACTGTGTGAGCCATTCTCTAGATAAATCTCTCTCTTTCTCTCTCTCTCTGTCTCTCACACCCACACACACACTCACAGACACACATCTGAATATAGCTTCATTAAGATAAGAATTTCTGTTGCTTTTGTTTACTGATGTCTTCATAGTACCTAGAAGAGTACTTGGAACACAGTGGGCTAAACATTTATTGAATGAATGAATAAGAAACTAGATGGTACCTTGAAGCTAATTGATTTATATTAAATCTCAACTGAGAACATTAACAA
Source organism: Orycteropus afer afer (assembly GCF_000298275.1). Classification (NCBI taxonomy): domain Eukaryota; kingdom Metazoa; phylum Chordata; class Mammalia; order Tubulidentata; family Orycteropodidae; genus Orycteropus; species Orycteropus afer. The sequence continues at coordinate 5,711,075 of NW_006921610.1, read as the reverse complement.
TTTGTTTTCACATGGATTTAGATAACAATGCCAAGATAAAACATAGATTAAACCTTTTTGTCCAATGATAACAGCAACTGTCAATGTTTCTTTGAACAAAGTGCTTTAAAAACCTATGTCCCTCTAATCTATTTGTCAAAATTAGTGAGTGAGGGGCAGGAAGTGGAGAGTGGTATAGATGAAATGAGAATGGTACATGTGAACAGTTGTTGAAGCTAGGGGATAGATACATGATGCATGATGCTTTCTTATACAGTTTCATTTATCTGCATGTTTTTTAAATTTTTTATTTAAAATTTTTTTAAAAAACGAACTCTACTGAAGTTTCTTTCCAAATCAAGTAAGGAAATAATCTTATTCATTTTCCTGGTAGCCTTTAGGCTGATATTTTGATATATGATGTCTCCCTATATTCATATTGCCAAAGCTCTGAGCTTTCCACAAAAGGTTTGCTCAGAAACACAGCTACTAGAAGTAAAAATTCCTCCTGGTAAACTTCCATGAACAAAGTCATGAAGCCATCAAGGTATGAAGCCAAACTATATAAAACGTTATGTTTGGGAGGGCACAGGGAGTTGAGGATCAGAGCCCTTGGAGACAGTGAAGGGATTCTACTCCTGACAGGGGTGAAAGTAGGTAAAGATGCCTTGTGTACACCTGCAACAGCCTCCTCCTACGGTTTAGAAGGGGACAATAAGCCTGATTACATGCCCAGCTGTGGCAATCCCGTCCTCCCTCCTCCTAACTCATTTCTCCAAAATGTAGCCAATCTACAACTCCAGGAATAGCTAATAGCAATCCTATACAGAAAATTATGGATTTTTGCATTAAAAACTTTTGGAATGCTAAAACAGTCTGGAAACAAGTAAAAGTCAGTGCTGGGTTTATGACATCCCTTTTTAGATGTTGGCAATCTTCAAAATTCAAAAACCACATGATTTTTACATGAAAAAATTGTCTAAAATGTCTTACAGCATGCTGATCATTCAACCTTGTTGGTGTACTTTTTATTTATTCAGAATATGGAGTATTTTGCAGGGGCTGGGGAAAATTCTAAATTCATAGTTCCAGGAAGACATATCTTCTAAAACAGCCTGGAAGTATATTACAACTATCACCTCTTTAAATATCATCAGTTAATACTGAAAGACATATTAGAGCTTAATGACTCTATTCTAACCTCCAGTCTATTTGCCAGCCACAATTTACCAATTTGTTGAGGCTCTACATTGAGTAGAAACACCAATATAAACTTACGGTTCATTTAAGCCCCTGAGCCCTTGGCCAATTAGTACACAGCAGATGATTGACATGAAATTCTCAGAAATTATTTAAACTGCAGGTTTTAAAGACGGGTGATTAGTATAGTGTAATGAATTTGGCTGTGTTTGCTATCTACCTTACACATTTGTTGCAAACAATTGCAGAAAAATAATAAGCAAATACATAAGGACATGAGTTCAAGAAAAAGACTTGTCTATCAGGTAGAACAAAGCCTTTTCCCTCTTATTCTTTAGTCTTTTGAAATCATTACTGACACTAGAGACACAGGTAGCCATGCTTCTGACACTTAACAGCATTCAGATGAATTGCTCCAAGAATATAGTGTAAATCAACTGGAAGCAGCAGAGCATGCATGTAGACAGCAGAGAAGTAACTGTGGCTAGTAGACCCTGAAGAGGTGACACTTTGAGGGATAGGGTAGTTGGGTTTTGGCAGCATCCGATACTGAAAAAGGCACTACATTTTAAAAGTCTAAATTGGGGCTTTCTACTAACTTGTCAACCAACGCACATTGTAAGAAGGTTAACCTGATCAAATGTGCCACAGAAAGCAGAAAAATGGGAATTTGTAGACATAATTTTACATTAAACAAATGCATAATAACTCTAATCAGATCACTTATTTCTGATGCTCAACTATTCCTCAAGGTCCTTACTCACAAATGTAATAAGCAGCTACTGAAAACTAACTACGGACTACAATTGTAGAATTCTACAACAGAAGAACTTCCAGAGATTTTTTTGTTACAAGTATGGAAAATAAGTTTTAACATACATGTCAACCTCAATTATTTGTATCAATTACTTTGAATGTGAGGCTGATGAGGATTCTAAAGCTACCTTTGGGGTCAGTGGGAAACTGTGCCTGGATAACTTGTTTATCTTGTCCAAGATCATTCAGGAATAAAACTACCAGTCTAGAGTCTGTTCTAAGGGGCTCTTGTGTCATAGTGCCTAAAGCAATTGACTGCTAACCAGAAGATTGGCATTTCAAACCCACCAGCCACTCCATGGAAGGAAGACTGGGCAATATACTTCTGTAAATATTCATTGCCTCAAAAACCCAAAGGGGGTTACTGTGAGTCTGTTCTAATGAAAAGTACACTGCCTTTCCAAGGCTCAAGAAGCAAGTTTGATAAGTTATAAATTGGAATTGATGTATTCCTGCCAAATTCCAGCCTATAGATTAGAAACTGACCTGGGAGGAACAAGAGAGTAAAGAGGGGAGTTTTGGAGTTTCTTCCTCAACATGGCCAGAATTATCCTAAGTGAAGTGTTGAACTTTTGGACATGAATGAGCTCACCAGAGTGGAGACAGTAGGGAATTAAAGAGATGTGAGACCACCAAAAGAAAACAAAAGACAAGAGAAAAAAACATCCATAATATGTATGATTTTTAAGAAGCAGAGAGACCTTAGAAACTTCTAGTCCAATGCATTTGTCTTGTTTTCATTTGATTTATTTTCATAGAAATTGTCTATCTTGTCATCTCTGTTCTTGGAGCATATTAATCATTGTTATTTTAGAGGTTGTGTGGCTCCACCACAAACTAGATCTAGATCACCTTTGAATCATTTTCTATTACCTGTTTTTTCCCTTTGCTTTCAATCATTTGGAACTATCTCCTGAAATCTCAGATAACTCTTTTCTTAAGATTTTCAACTCACTGATAAGACAATTTTCTATTCTCTAACTGCTTGTTTAGCAAGTGTTAACAATTAAGTTATTATCATTTTTATATAAATAAGTTGTCCAAGAGAACTTTAAACTTAAAAATTGAAAAAATAATCAAATTAACGTCATGACACAAAATAAACTTTCTAAGTTTTTTTCTTAAGCTTCCATTGCTTTTAAAAAATCTGTTATATTCTTCCTGCTTTTCATTTATAATATTCTTCTAGTAGTAAATACTTGTGTTTGTGAGCCAACCAGCCAGGCTTTGGTTGACCTACATATCTAGTTAATTTGAGATCAAGACAATGTGCCAATGTACTAAGGACAGAATTTCACAGTAGGGACTTTCCACATCTATGTTGTAGAAGAAATTATTTGTATTGTAATAGTTTTTGCTAGATAAACTGAATCAGCACTTTGTAGTGTCAAGGTTTAATCCCTCTATCCTCCCAGGTTTTATATGTATACTTGTCCTGGAATCAAGGCAGGCCAGCATGATCCCTGAAAGTCATTCTTCAGACCAAGGAGAGCTCATGACATCTCTTTTCCTTTGCTGCCAGGCCTGATAAGCAGCTATCTGTAGAGAGCTCTTCCCTTCTAAGGTAGTTAAACAGCTTAGCCAAAAAATCTATGAAGTACAGCATGTGCGTTATACCTGACCAGTATATATAAATCTAAGGATTCCTCAAAGGCAAAGTGTAACTTTATGGAAAAAAAAATATATTTGAAGCAAATTTGTCCTTCTGAATAAAGGGGTTCAGTTGTTTCTATTTGTACCCTAGAGTGTAATTTCTTTATAGATAACCCATTGCTGTCAAGTTGATTGCAGCTCATAGAGACCCTGTATGACAGAGCCAAACTGCTCCATAAGCTTTCCAAGGCTGTAATCTTTACAGAAGCAGACTGCTACATCTTTCTCAGCTGGTGTGTTCAAACTGCCTTTCAGCTGATAGCCAAGTACTTATACACTGTGCCACCAGGGTTCCTTGTTATAGATAAAGCAAGGAGTAATGTGAAGTTTATGTTCCAAAGAAAATACTGTGAATAGGAGCTCTGGTAGTGTAGTGCCTAAGGCACTTGACTGCTAACAAGAAGGGTGGCAGTTCAAACCCACCAGCCACTCGTCGGAAGGAAGGTTGGGCAATCTACTTCTGCAATGATACTGCCTCAGAAACCCAAGGGGGGTTGCCATGAGTCAGATGTGACTCAATGGCAAATAATAACAACAAGAACAACAACAGTACCATGAGTTTCATAATATCTACCATACCCACCATGAACAAATTAACAGTCCATTAAGACAAATAATTTAACATGAAGATGAGAGATGTTTCAAGTAAGTCACAAAGAACTTTTATTTGCCCCATTGCTTCTGAGCAACAGCACAGGGAATGACACTATTTTTACTCTCATTTTGTATAATCCCTAGATTTCTTCAAAATGCATGTAAAATAACGAATGCTTTGACATTCACAAGTATATGTTCCCAGACATTCATAAATTCCCAAATTTGTTAATGCAGAATTGTGTTTGATACTTCCTGACTCTCTTCCAATTATGTTTTCATCAAAAGCCATATGTTTCCTGAGCAGATTGTCACATCACTAAAGTTTTATCCCTCTCATTCAGTAACTATTTAACCATTCTCCTTCTCCCTCTCCCTTTCCACCCCCCTCACTCTCTCAGTTACACACACACACACACACACATGGATAAGATAGTATGAATGTTAGTAGACAAAAAGAAATCTTTAAAAATATATTGATCCATTTTTTGGTAGGACTGTAAAATGGTGCAGCCGCTATGGAAAACAGTATGGTGGTTCCTCAAAAAGTTAAACATAGAATTACCATACTCATTGCCATCGAATCCATTCAACTCATAGCGAACCCTCCTTGAGTTTCCAAGGTGATATCACTACGGAAGTAGATTGCCCAACCTTCCTTCCAAGGAGTGGCTGGTGTGTTTGAACCGCCAGTTTTCTTGTTAGTAGTCAAATGCCTTAGGCACTATGCCACCAGAGCTTTCTAGGAGAATTACCACAATACCCAGCAATTTCACTCCTTGGTATACAAACAGATACCGGTACACCAATGTTCATTGCAGCACTGTTCACAATAATCAAAAGGTAGAAAAAACCCAAATATCCATCAACAGATGAATAAATAAACAAAATGTGGTATATATACACAGTAGAATCCTACTCTGCCATAAAAAGAAAAGAAGCTCTGATCTATGCTACCACATGGATGAACCTTGAAAACATTATGCCAAGTGATAAGTCAGACACAAAAGGACAAATACTATATGATCCCACTTATGTGAAATATCTACAACAGGCAAATGCATAGAGACCAAAGTGATTAGTGGTTATCAGGGGTTAGTGGGTGAGGAAAAGGAAGAAGTTTAAAGCAGCACCAAATTGGTGTTAAGGGTGATGAAAACAAACGGAAATATTTAGTGGTGATGGTTGCACTAAGTGGTGAACATAATTAATGTTACTGAATTGTACAAGTAAAAAAGTTTGAAATGTCAAATATTTTGTTATATATATTTTTACTGCAATTTACAAAAAAAAAAAAAATCTATATTGAGATGTAAGAGCTGTGCAGTTGTCTAAGCTCACAGGGAAACAAGTGATGCTGGGCTGTCACCCCCTCCCTACCTCCATTCTTCACTCAACATCAGTTCACTCCTTTTCAAAATCACAATAAATTACAAATCATGAATCTTAAGATCCAACAAAATCACTGCAAATTGCAAATGTCGAATCCTTGAAGGACAAAGATCAATTGTTATTGACTATGCAATCTCACAATGTGGCATACAAATATTCTTGAAAGACTTTAAAAGGCATCAACGAGATGATGATGGCTTAAAATGGAAAACATTTAACATTCAGAAAACAGTAATTGTGGAATTATCAAAAGGTCCACTTTAGAAAATGGCTGGTACAGGTACACAGGATCAACTAAACAAGTCTTTGTTGTTGTTGTTGTTATGTGCCGTCAAGTCAGCCCTGACTCATAGCGACCCCTCCTTGGGTTTCCGAGGCAGTATCACTACGGAAGTAGGATTGCCCAACCTCCTTCCAAGGAGTGGCTGGTGGGTTTGAACTGCCAGCCTTCTGGTTAGCAGTCAAGTGTTTTAGCCACTATGCTACCAGAGCCTTAGAGATTTTAAATCAAATCTTACTCCTCATTGTACAAACTGTACCTTTGAGTCATCACTGATGATGGGTGGTCTGTTTCTTGTTAGTATACTTCTGACCTAAGGACAATATTCCTTTTTATTCTATCCACATTTATAGCAGATTTATTTCCATAAGCAATTATTTTTGTAGATAATGAAATTTCACGTGCTTCTAAGACTTTTCTACGGTTACAGCACACAAGAAAAATATTTCAGTTTAAAAAAGTGGTCATAAAAGAAACTCTAATCGAAAAGTATAGAAATGTTAACAATACTTATCATTTATTATACTAATAAATAAGCTTTGGTTTCCACAGCTGAAATCAGAGTCTAAGCCAGGAAAAATTTGAGCAATGACCAAGGAAAATACCTTTCTTCTAATAACCCTTTCTATTCCTTTAAGATTTTCAAAGGATCACTAGCACAATCCAAGTAAACCATGGAAAGAAATGGGTGGCAAACGACAGTGATAGGATTACAGTACAGTAATGGTGGAGCCTAGAATATAGTGAAATGAAATTCTAGTCCTATAGGTTGTCACAGTATAGGAACTGCTAACAGGTGGTATTAGATATGACTTTCTCACTGGCTCAAAGATTCAACCAAAATACCTGAACCTGACAAACTTGTTTCCCACCTAGGATGCATTAAATCTTTCAAAATCTTAAGAAACATAAAGAAAAAATATAGTACAGCCTATAACGCAATGGAAAGAAAGCTTACTCTTGCCAGTATTTGCAGGACTATTTTTAAAAATATATCCAAGGGTTTCCAAGCTTTAGAAGAGTGAAAAAGCCTTCTGCATACATCTTGCTGTTTTTTGTGTTTGACATCTGTCAAGAATCAAGGAATGAAGCACAGAAGTAAGAGGGAGATAAATAAACACATCTGAGCCATTTGATGAGGCGTTGCCTCTGCACCACATTGATTAGAATAGGCATGGACACCACTGACTTTCCCTAGCGATGAAATATAGGATTGAGAATTGAGTTAAAAAACAAAAAAAAAGTGAGGAGGGAGGGTGTTAAACATGACCTTATAGAAATAGATAGATACCCGCTGTTTAATCAACTCCAATTCATGGGGATTTTCTATACAACAGAACAAAATGTGGCCCAGTCCTGGCTCACCCTCACAACTGCCAACATGTTTGAAGCCATTGTTGTGGCTGTTTGGTCAACTCATCTCACTGAGGGTCTCTTTGGCCCTTGCTGGCTTTCTGCTTCACAACACATGATGTCCTCCTCCAGCAATTGGTTCCTTTTGATGACATGTCCAAAGCAAGCAAGTCAGACAATGTTCTGTTGTGCTCCATAAGATTTTCATTCGGTAATCTTCAGAAGCAGCTCTCCAGGCCTTCTTCCTAGTCTTAGTTTGGAAGCTCCACTGTAATCTGTCCACCACGGATAAAAACCCTGCTGGTATGTGAAATGTTACTGCCATAGCTTCCAACATGCAAGTCATCACAGTATGGCAAGCTGACAGACAGGTTGCAGATACTGTGCGTTTTTTTTTTGTTTGTTTGTTTTGTTTTGTTTTTTTAACTCAGAGACTTATGTGTGACAGTTGGTTTGTTCTTACAAAGCAAGGAGTCTAATATTGAATCACCTGACATTTATATCACAACACACAATGTCCCAGAAAGCCTGTCTTGGGGCAAATTATTTCAGCTCTCTGGGCCTCAACTCTGCATCTAAATAATGAAAAGACAGCGGAGATTCTCACCTTCTTTGATCTCAGCTCTACAAGCGTCAACTTGCAAACAGGAAAGACCCTTTCATATGCACTCATGAGCCTAATTTTGACCGTTGTTCTTCCTTCTAAGTCAAAACCATTGTTTGGATTCACTTCCTCAGAAGCCTAACAAAAGCCACATATGCAATCCATTTATGATTCTCATGAGTGAAGTATACTAGGTAGGAAAATACTAGAATTACACAGGCAATTAACCAGCTTTGTCAATTGAAGTAGTGACAGCTGTTAATCATAGTTTATAATTCCTCCCTATTTTTCAATCTGTTATTATTACTCTTATAACAATTTTCTGATCGCTTTACTTTCTCTCAATCTTTTTTTTTTTTTTTGCCTCCAGAAAATCCTAACTGAACTCTTTTTGACCTCCTTTTATGCTGGATAAATTCCCCCCTGGAAATTCTCGCCTCATTTCATTTCAGCCTAGTTTCCTGATTCTAGCTCCCTCTGCTGATTGTAACCAATTTGCTTTCAAGGGTCTAGTCAGACATCAAATAAAATCACTTACTTAGACTCCCACTCTATGACCCACAAATTACATTAGAAAGCAATTTGATACTTGGTGAACTTGGAGGCACCTTGTAGACTACAATGTCCAGCCCCAGAATAAGACAACTGAGGCAAAGAAAGGTTAAGGAATTTGCTCATGAACACACATCTGCTAATTTTCTACAGTGTTCTTTTTTTTTACAACACACCATTCTATCTAAAAAATCAAATAGAGCAAAAAGCAGTTTCTTTAGGTAGTTAGCTTTAGCGAAATACTGCTCATTGACCTGTTTTTTTTTCTTTCTCTAGCAAAGGATATTTTATGGAGGAAGAGAGGAAAGAGGGAGAAAGGAACAGAAAGAAAGAAATCTTACCATCCAAGTGCATTGCTCGGAAAGTATCATGTATTTAGTGTTCTCTGTTAGGCCGAAGCAAATCCAAGCCACCAACATTTCAGTTAGCAGCTTCCTCTGGGTGTCAGGCCCTGAGGAGACAGCCTGATAAGACAACCAAAGTGACAGAACCCGCCCAGACTAGAAAGTCCCATGCAGTGGCAAACTTCCTCTTGTGAAGCCTCCTCATGCTAAGTACAGACCCATACTAACAGCTAATTGGACCCCACTATTTCCTTAGTGTCCCCACTTAGGTCCTCCACAAGACTATAAACACTCCCCTCCTCAGCCAGGCGGTGCGACTTCCCCGGCCCCTCTCAGGGACCCGTGAACCTCGCCTGGGCCCCTCTCAGGGACCCGTAAACCTCCCCCAGAAACTCAGAATAAAAACTTCTCTTTAACCTCACTTTTGTGCGTCCTCTTCTCCTTACTGTGGCCTTACATTCTCCATCCTTATCTAAAGAATTGTAGATTGGGGCTTATCAGTAGATTTTAAGCAATGTTCACAGAATCTCTAGGTGTTTTAGGTGTTGCCCGCAGGGGCTAAAGGATGATTCCACTTTATTCAATTTTATGTATTTGACATTTTAATAAGACTTTCTATAAAGATTCTGCTAAAAATAACTGTATGATTTTAAGATTCCTTCAGTAGCTGGCTGAAGTTCCAACTGAGTTCCTGCTCTAATGTTAAGCTCCACAGTATTATTGTTATCACTGCCCATTGAAAATTCTAGGCAAGGTAAGTTGGTTCAATAAAGGTTCCATTAGTCAGAAATTTCAATGGGAAAAAAATAGAATCACCTCTAGCTAAAAATTAATCAGAAAAGATATTTATTAAAAGGCATTAGGTAGTTTATTAAATCATAGAAAGATTAGAGGCTCAAATTCCAGATGATGCCGTAGAACTAGAATACTGAGGAGACTGCTGGACTGCTGCTCCCACTCACTGCCATTGAGTCTATTCCTGCTCATAACCACCTTATAGGCTAGAGTAGAACTGCCCCACAGGGTTTCCAAGGCTGTAAATCTTTACAGAAGCAGACTGCCACATATTTCTCACATGAAGGAGCTGGTGGGTTCAAAACACTGACCTTTTGGTTAGCAACCGAATGGCTTAACGATTGCACCACCAGAGCTTGTTAGACTTCTACTATATATATATATATATATATCACTGCCAACAACACAGATCTAACCATAGTGAGCCCTCCTTTGGTTTCCAAGGCGGTATCTCTATGGAAGTAGGTTGCCCAAAATTCCTTCCAAGAAGTGGCTGGTGGGTTTGAACCACCAGCCTTCTGGTTAGCAGTCAAATGCCTTAGGCACTACACTACCAAGAATTAAAATTCCAAGACCTGATTTTACCTGCTACCACCTCAAGTAGAAATTCTACCTCTTACCACCTCGGAAGGAAGATGGGGCAATCTACTTCTGTAATGATACTGCCTTGGAAACCCAAGGAGGGATTGCTATGATTTGGGTCCGACTTGACGGCACATAACAACAACAACAACAACCACCTCTGCTACACCTGAAGGTCAGCTCTTTTCAGAGCCACACAAGCCAGAGAACAGAAACCAGTACAGCCCTTTGGTTCATGCTTACTTTCAAACTAAAACCTTACACAATATGTTCAATTGGAAGCATAGCATCCCCCAATAGGTCCTAACTGCAAGGGACACTGAGACTCATAATGTGAGAATTTGCCAAAATATGCATTGGTTATTCAAAAACTGATAGACAGCCAAAGATCTAACAAATGTGGATGTCCCTTTGCTAAATGAAAAGCAGAGTCCCATTCCCCTCCTTCTGCTACATCTATTGGTCTTGTATGTTTTACTGCAACACAGATACATTTGCAAATGTCTCAGGTTCTGCAGTCAACAGTATGCAAAAGCATTCCTTTGTCCACTTGCACCACTCACAGCAATAACAGGAGCATTGTAGTTGCTCGGTAAGACTTATTCAAAAATACTGTTTATACATTGCTAATGTTTAATCCAACTAACAAATATCAAGCACCCATTCTAACCAGGGCTTGTTTGGGATGCTGAGGTATGAAACATAGATAAATAGAATATGGTCCAGCTCTCAGGGAATCCATAGCTTAGGAACAGAAGGAATTTTTTTTTTAATACACCTTGACAAACACTATGTAATAATAGAAATATTTGGAATGTGTCAGAGGAACAAGCAGTTTACACTGCCAGAGAAAGCTGGAGAAGCGGGATGGCAACATTGGGTCCATAGTGCAAGAAGAAGAAGATTACATCAAGCAGAGGGAACTAGTGAGATCTAATGCTTATAAGCACTTGTCCATGCCAGGCATTTTTCCAAATGTTTTACATGTAGTAACTCATTTAACCCTTCCAACAAACCTATGATGTAGGTACTACTAATGTTCCTGTTTCACATGGGATTTGAACATGGATCCTCTGATTCCAGCATCTAGGCTCTAAACCATGACCTTAACATCTATGTTGCACACAAGCACAGGGGTATGAAAAAGTACAGTGCAGTCAAAGAAGAGCAGAAAGTTCAACAATTTTAAGTGACACTGAAAAGTAAAGAAAGAAAGAAACATCATTGTTGCTGTTAGCTGCGTCATGTAGCTCCCCGACTCATCGCAACACCATCCACAATGGAATCGGCCCATCATGATCCTCAGAGTTTTACTGGCTGGTTTTCTGAAGTAGATTAATCTGGAAGCTCTGCTGAAACTGGTTCAGCATCAGCGCAACCCGTAAGTCTGCACTGACAGATGGGTGGCTTGCACACAAGGTGCATTGGCCAGAAATCGAACCCGTGTCTCCCCTGGAAGGTCAGACTCCTACCACTGAATCACTACACTACTGCCCTCGTAGAACCATCATTAATCCCTTAAATGCAGGCAGCACTCTTAATTAGCAAATTTTTTAGACCAAACGGCTTATCCTTGCCAGGATGATAGCAGAGCATGGAAAGATAGCCTTTTTATTTTCTTTCCAAAATTGGCAAATTAAAGTGAAAGCTTATTCTAAGGTGAATCTTGCTCTGTGTTACAGTTTTTCAGAATGATTCTGGAGCCTGCCTGAGTGTTGCCAGCATGAGGCTGACCTCTCCTCAACAGAGTTCATGACTAAAGTGGCTTGGGTAAGTGCCTCAATTGTCCTTTACCCCTTACCCTGCATCCCTGTGACCACAGTCACTTTAGGTGGAAGTGTAGAAAATACGCTATTGAAAGCAGGTTCGGAAACCTTGTCTTTGAGGCACATAAGTTAAATCTAGACACTTTTTCAAACTCTCCTAAACAGAATAATTCCCCACTAGAAAGAAAGGATCAGTTGGTTGCTTATTTGACTCTTCCAGCCCTGAAGTCTGCGATCCTGTGATAGGGTTCCAATTTGCCTTTATGGAGGGCTGTCTGCAGAGTTAATTGTATGCACTCCTTTGTGCTCGCCTCTTATGTTTATTTCATTACAATATTTACAAAGGGACTTGAGAAATAAGTCACTATGCAAATGGAAGTATGAATGCATGATTCAGAGGAATATTAAAATTCATTAACCTTATTTACATTTAAACTATTATCATGTATATTTGAGCACAGTGCACCTGCCAAAATGGATGTTAAGGCACATCAGCACTACATTTAATAATCTATTCACTGTCTTTATTTTCTTGTCAAGTAAAGTAAAAACTTCCTTATCTTGGACACGTTCAAAATCACTACAGAGTTGATTTATTCATTAGTGCTTTTTATTTCTAGAGAAGTCTAATACAAATTTCAAGTTGTTCTTTAGCATTTAGAGTACCTGTTCCTTTAAAGAATTTCTTCCATCAGTGTTAATTTTGAAGAACAATGTTTCTCTTATCACTCTCTTGAAAATGAAGTAGAACAGACTCATCATTTTGAAGTCTGACAAGGCTATGTCTACATGATACTCCCTGTCTCCCACAAAAAAAAAAAAAAAAAAATCAGTTCTTTAAGAAAAATAAAGCAATAAAGAGAAACAATCAAATTAGTGGCTTAGTGTTATTTAGGTAAAATAGTCAGCTAATTGGACTTTCATTTTTCAGTCATTTGTTTTGGCACTCTCTTGATCCAGCAAGAGTTTGGGACCAATTGGCAGGTCAAAACAGAAAGCAGAGCCGCTATAATGATCTTTCATGCTCTTGATGGCTGTGAATACTAAAATCTGCCTTAGACACCCATTTGGCTTCGGATTATGTAGCAAGGAAAAAAAAAGAGAGAGAGAAAGAAAGAGAAATGTTGTATGATGTGTAACTGCTGTTTGACAGAGTGTAAGTGATCAATGCAATTCTAATCTATTTTTAGCTACTGTAATTCCTATTCTAAACTGCAAATGCAGTACTTCTTCCTCTGACCCTAACCAGTAGGGATAAGTCAGAGCTCAAATTAAAGGGCACAATGTTCCAGACTGCCAAGTCTGCCCAAGACTTCAGACACCAGCCACAAGCCTGGAGGTCCCCCAGAACCACACTCTCACTCCTGGCCAGCTGCCACTATTCCTTCAGGTCCAATAATTTACCAGAACAACTCATAGAACTCAGGAAAGCACTATACTTAAGATTACAGTGTCATTTTAAAAGGATATAAATGAAGAGACACAGGGAGAGGTCTGGAAGAGTTCCCTATGTGAAGCTTTAATGTCCCAGAAAAAAGGGCTACACTACAGTCCTAAGGGTATTAATGTCTATATCTACTTGGTCAAGTGGAGGGGCAGTGAAAAAGGTGAAGACTCTCAATGAAATAGATTGACACAGTGGCTGGAACGACGGGCTCAAGTCTAGCAAGGATTGTGAGGATGGCTCATGACCAGGCAGTGTTTAGTTCTGTTGTACATAGTGTCGCCATGAGTCAGAGCTGGCTCTACGGCACCTAACAACAACAACCTCATCAATCAGGAAGCCCATAGAACTTCTGTGTCCAAAGACTTTACTGGGGCCTGAAATTGGGCTGATATCATGTAGTGGGTCTTTCTAGCCTGGCCATTTTGTACTCGAGTCATCACATTATCATAAACCTTCAGGTGTGACCTGGAGCCCTTATTGATTAAAAAAACACTTCAATCACTGGGAAACTCCAAGATTTTAGAGGTGATCACTCAAGAACCAAGCACAAAGACCAAATTCTGTAGGTAAAGTTAAAATCTTTACCCACATAGAGTAAATTCAATTAAAAGGCAAGTGTTTGGTCCTATTAATGTATTCATTGGTTTGTGAATGCAAGTTTGAAAGTAGGAGCTGATGATCCAAAGTAGCTAATGAGACAGGAAGAAGCTGTAAGGTACAAAGGTAGTTCAACAACCCCAAGGGCAGTCCAGCTGAAAAGAGAAAACAGGATATAGTAATAGATGGTTAACTTCTTTCCCTTGTGTGTGCTATAAATACCTCCTACTCTGTCCTATAGAAGGAGCTCTGGTGGTGTAGTGCTTAAGGCATTTGGCTGCCTTTGTAGGTGGCTTGAAGCTACCAGCCACTCCACGGGAAAAAAAGATGGGGTAATAAAGATTTACAGCCTTGGAAACTCAATGGGGGTTGTTATGAGTCGGAATTGACTTGATGGCAGTGACTTTGCTGTGTTTTTTTGTCCCCACTACCACCACCACCCACCCATCCTGTACAATCACTATGAGTTGGACTCAACAACAAGTTTGGCTTTGGTCACCACTCCTCTATAAATTTTCAGTAAAGTCTACAGTATGCACAGATGTTTTTGTGTGAGTAAATTTTTCAGTGGGATGTTGTGTGTTAGATCTAAGTCAATGTGTTGCGACAAAGAGTGGCCCACCAAGACACTAGAGGCTAGACATACAGGGCTCAGTCAGAACAATGCACCCAGAGAAATCTAAGACATGCCTTGAACATAAGCAAGTCCTGGGAATGGGGTGTTTCTTTGAGCAGTGGTTCTCAAACTTCAACCCACATCAGAATCAGTTTGGTAAAAACAGATCATTGTGCCCTACCTCCAGAGTCTGATTCAGTAGGTCTAGTAGGCCCGAGAATTTGTATTTCTATCAAGTTCCCAGGTGATGCTGATGTGGAACAGGAATCATGCTTTAAGAACTCTCCATAGCAATCAAGGCTTCTAACTGGTTCATTCCACTTCAACCCCCTGCTGAGAATTTGCATTGCCATCCCAGATATACTGAATCAGAATCCACATTCTAACAAAATTCCCAAGGGATCTGCAAGAATCACCCAGAGATTTTGTTAAACTGTAGATTCTGACTCAGTATATCTGGGGTGGAAATGCAAACTCTCAGCATGGGGTAAAACCAGAATATTCCAGTTCCAAGCCCTGGTACAATTCAATCCAGGTCTAGAGAACTAGAGAAGACTCAACTGACATCACTTGAGCAAACATCACCCGAAAGCCCCACTACCCATAAGACAACATTCTCAGTTCTAACAGCAAATTAGAATCAACTGGGGAGTTTATAAATAAATAAATAAATAAACTATTGATGCCTGGGCCTCTACCAGTTAAATCAGAATGTTTAGGGGTGGAGTTGAAACTTGCCCTTGACATTTTTTCAAAAGGTCTTCAGACAGATTAGAAGAAAGCACTGGCATAAAATAATAACTAAGGACAAACTCCTGGAAAAGAGAAATAGTGCTTTCTGATGTACAGAATTCAGATATGGAGAAAGGGCAGGGACAGAACATTCTAGTTTAAATGAACAATCCCAGATAGTGAAAAGACAGCATAGCTGCCAAGTGCAAGGCCACGAGGTCAGCATACAATCAAAAGTGGAGTGGTCCTTTCTGAGGAAGGGCCTGGAGATTAACACAGGTCAAAGTAAGAGTAAAAAGCAGCATGATACTTTGAAAATTGTATTTAAAGAATCAACTATAGATGGAATAGTTTGTAAATCTTTATATTAGATCTATAAACAAACAAAAAAACAAACTCACTGCTCCCCCGCCCCCCACAGGTGATATCAAGCTCAATTGCCATAGCATACTACACAAAAACATTGTTCCACATCCTACTTTGGCCAGGAGCAACTGGGATCTTAAAAGCTCACAAGCAGCCATCTAGATGCAATGATGAGTTTCTCCTCATCCAGAGCGAAGAAGAATGAAGAAAACCAAAGACGCATGGAAACAATTAGTCCAAGAGACACCATATGATCCTCAGCCTATACTACCATGAGACCAGAAGAACTAGATGGTGCCTGGCTACCGATGGTGCCCGGCTACCACTGTCAACCACTCTGAGGGAGAACTATGTAGGAGATTCTGGATAGAGAGGGAGAATAATGCGGAACAAAACTCAAAATCAGTTAAAAAAAAAAAAAAAAGAAAAAAGAAGGGAAGGGAGGGACCAGGTTTGCTGATCTGATAGAGCCTGGTCGAACCACTGAGCCTATGATCCCTAGCTGCCCTTCAGGTCTGGAATTGAACCCACTCCTGTGGCTTCCAGCCACAAACAAAAGACAGGCATATCAGCTGAACATTCACATTAGGTAGATACACTCCCTGGAGAGATCAATCATGGGAGAATAGAAGGGCTGTGTGTGCACAGGGAGACAGCTTGGGAGGTAGGAGTGCCCGGGAGGGAAGGATACAGGGAAGAGGTAACTATGGGGAGGAAGTGAGAGGGCAACTGTTGCATTGTGGGAAACTGTAGTCAATGTCATGAGACAAAGTATATGTGAGCTACTGTATGGAAAGTGAATTTGCTCTGTAAACTTTCACCCAAATCACAATAAAAATTAAAACAAAAATAAAAGGATGAAAACAGCTGCTAGAAGGGGAAAACCCACAAGCATTCACATACAAAAAAAAAAAAAAAAAATCTAGACCTTGTTTTAGTACCTACTGCCTCGGAAACCCAAGGAGGGGTCGCTATGAGTTGGGTCCGACTCAACAGCACATAACAACAACAACAACAAAGTCCCTAAGAGGTTCTATAGATCAAAGTTTGAAAGTCACTGGGTAATTTAATTATTTATAAATCTAAATTCCTCACTTGGAAAGTTGATCTTGCTCTAAAATTAGAACTGTGGTATTTTCACTCAACATTGGCAAATACAAGATCAGAACAGTCTTTGTTTTCCATCATGTGAAAGATGCAGATGAAGAACTATAAGCATGCTCAAAGAGCACTACCAAGGCTCGTGTGAAATAGAGCTGCCTTGGTCAGCAAATCAATTAATGTGTCTTTTGTGCAACTCTACAGGGGTTGAGTAAATCACTGCCCTAGACTTTTCTTCTCTGTGTATTTATCTTCTTGAGGGCAAAGAAGGTGAACCAAAACCACCTTTATGCCTGAGCTTCAAAGTCAACTTGCCTGATACTTGGTCCTATGGCATAAATGCTTTTATAGCTGGATGGTTTCAAGTATTAAATTTAAAACCTTATATCACCAACCAACAGAAGCGCTCTATAAAACTGGAGGCATAGCAATGAGAGAAGACATTTGAGAGAAGGAATAATGTAGGTGGCACATCTGGTCTAACAGATGGGTAAAATCTAAACTGGAGATGCCCATTTGGGATTATCTCAATACACTCAACACTTCTGCTTCCCTGCACTCTGCCTGAAAACCCAAAAGCAAATCTATTGCCATCAGTTGATTCAGACTCATAGCGAACCCATGGAACAGAGTAGAACTGCCCCCATAGGGTTTCTAAGGCTGTAAATCTTTATGAAAGCAGACAGTCATATCTTTCTCCCACAAAGTGTCTGGTGGTCAAACTGCTGACCTTTTGGTTAACTACTGAGTGCTTTAACCACTGTACCACCCAGCTCCTTGCACTCTACGCTAATATTTTAAAATTCAGTTCTTAGTCTACTTCTACCCACTTTCCCCGTTTATTGTCTTTCACTTCTCCCTATTCCAAAAACCATTTTCTATTACCAGGATTCCCTGCATAGAACCAAAATGTTGTATCCTATCTGGGTATGTCCAATAGTGAAAATATTTCCAGATACTAGGAAAAGCTGGAGCAATTATCCTCACTTTATTTTCTTAGTCATGTTTTCCTGCTATACATTATTCGGGCTCGGGCTTCTTCAGGAGTGATACTTAAAATATTTAACAGCATGAATAGTATGGGCACCCATGACCCTACTGCTTCTAACCATAATTTATGACCTACATTCTAGTCTTTTATGTGTATATGCTTTGGATTTTTGGTAACATGACATTCCAGATTCAAGGCAATTGGATACAATTAGTTTTTCCTAATGTATTTGAGCTATGTCACAGAGACACTGTGGACCTGTCCTCTTTTAAATACCTAGTTATGGAAGATTATCTTACAATAAGATTAAACATATACTTAAATACTACGTGGGAGCTCTGGTGGTGTAGTGCCTAAGGCATTTGACTACTAACCAGAAGGCTGGCCATTCAAACCCACCAGCCACTCCTTGGAAAGAAGATTAGGCA
>NW_006921610.1:5672910-5689917 GCF_000298275.1 Orycteropus afer afer | reverse complement strand
ATTGGTAGGGTGGAGGGTCGACGAAAGAGGGGGAGGCTTTCAACGAGATGGATTGACGTGGTGGCTGCAATGATGGGCTCAAGTATAGCAGGGATTGTGGAGCTGGCGCGGGATCAGGCAGTGTTTTGTTCTGCTGTGCATGGGGTCGCTATGAGTCGGAAACGACTCGATGGCACTTAACAACAACAGTATTCACACATATCTTACACACAACAAAATATACATAGGTCAGAAAAAAAAATCTCTATGATAATATCAAAAAACAATTTTTTATCTAAAAGCCCAGTGTCTTAATCAAGAGATTGGCCAAATCCTACAGGAATATGTCTCAGTCAGGCACTTATTCTTCTCTAATAGGAGCTGCATCAACATCAAATTCCTTTTGTGCATAAACCTGCTTCCATCATCTGGGCAACAAATTATAATGTAGTCATGAGGCAAAGGAAGATTTAAGACAGTTCCTCCCAGAATAAATCAAAACAGACTTAATTTAAAAATGAGTACATTCCATTTTAAGGAAATTTTATGGGGAAACAAATAGGTCATTTATTTTGGTAACTTTAGTGTAAATAAACAAACAAAGCTCACCATATATTATTTGCTTTGTGCACTGAATTTCATTATAGGACAAACCTTTTGCCAAGTGTTTAAGACAGCAAATCATCTTAGCTAGCCATAAAGATCTATTTGCCATATTTTTCCTCTTTTCTACTTATAGTCAACAATCAATTAGCTGATGATAGATCATCAACATTCTAAATTATTGATGGCAAATACTACACTTTCGATTTGGAAACTTCTTTTAAATTAATAATAATAATATGCTTTATTATGACATCGAATATTCTTACAATAAAGATGAATAAAGAGAGATCTGTTGCTTCACACCGAGTCTACCCTTGGTGAGACAGGTCAACTCAGATTTTGAAACATGATATTACTGGGACAATATCTTACATGACAGATTGATTTCAAACGAGGCAGGCAGATTCTTAATTTTCTATCACAGAATATCCTCTCTGAAGATGCTCATCAGGAGGCCAAGTCACAAATCAGAAAGTTATTGATAGTCCTAGAAATGTGGAGGAGAGGAGGCAACAAACAATCCTGATTAATCTAATGTATGGAAATTAATCTAAGTCAGTGATTTTCAATCTTTAGCTTGCATCAGCTAAAAGGCTAGTTCAAACACAAATTGATGGACCCCAAGGAATGAGAAAATTTGGATCGGACCCAAGAACTTACATATTGCTGTTAGTCCCAGGACCACAGGCTAAGGGAACTGGATGACTCATCCTTGTCCACTGATGGGTATTTTTATCTGTGTAACTAGTATTGTTGTTTAGAGCAAAAGTCCATCTTCACCTAAACAATGATGGATTCACAAACTTTTATTCTCCAGAATCTTGATTCCGAATTACTTATCAGCCAAATGGGATCAAAAATAAAATCCAAATTGAAGAAGTCCAGAGCTACTGCACTTCTCAACTGTGCTGTCAATGACGTAGCCTCTTGTTCTGCTGTCCCAAGCATGTTGCTGATTGCTTCATTCAAACAAGATGGATGCTGGATCCCTAGCCTCATGTCGTAACAGTTAGAAAGCATAACAAACTAAGGAACAAAGGATAGTGCCTACATCAGCAACTCAAAACTTGCCAAGAAGCCCTCACTGGCTGGCACTATGAAAAATTCCTACCTCTAGTTTATTCAAGCAGATGATGATTTTTAGTTCATTGTATTACTGCTCCTCTTCCTCCAAAATTGTGATTCAGTTAAGAAATGGATGCTTCACCATTATTTTGGACTTCACATCCCATTGTGGACCTCACTATAATAAAGGCTGTCAGGACAGTCCTGGAGTCTCCACCCGAGGCACAGAGTCATTGGACCATGAGACAAAGAAAGCAAGAAGCACCCCTTTTCCGCTTTCACAAGAGTTGCAAATTTCACAGTCACTGACCTGAAATCTCATTATCAGTGAGCTCAAGGTGCCAGAGACTTGTGCACATGCTTATGATAACAGTATTATGATCAGATGTTCCTAATGAGTAGGACTGTTCCATAATGTCTCAATGGCTGATTCTTCAGAAGCAGATCACCAGACCTTCTTTCCAGATGTCTCTGGATGGATTCAAACCTCTAACTCTTTGGTTAGCAGCTGAGTGGTTAACCATTGGCACCACCCAGGAACTCTAGAGGAGTGTTAGCTGGTTTTTTTTAAACACCATCATGTATGAGATGCTATGAATTTCATCACACATAGTACTAAATACTCATAATCTGCCTCATGCAGTGCCTGACCTTCATAAAAGCCATCTTTTTTTTTTTTCCTCGAGAATTTTCACAGGAGAAGAATTTGTTCCACATCCTACGACTTGTGTCTAAGATCAGTCTTGATGGGCATCTAATATTTGTTTTCCTATAAAGAAACCCAAGAGATGAGCTTTCTTGCTTTACCATAAAGAGTTGGCAGAATCCAGAAAAACAGTTCCTCTCCCCAGGGGAGAGTCTTCGGATACAAAACAACTGAAGTAGAAACTTTATTTCATTAGAATTCTTTTGACCACCTGAGCTCATTTCTCCTTGTTCTTAAAAAAAAGACAAAATCAGTCCCAGAGGAGGCTGATTGGCAGAAGTTGAAATATGAAGAGTATGACTTTAACCTTAAACTGGCAACTAAAAGCCCCTCCACCAGGCTACCCCACACAGATCTGGCACTCACACCAGAGATTTGGGATTTGGCTGTAGCTAACTCCAGAAGGTTGAGCTGAGGCTTAGGAGCCTCGCCTACCCTCACTAACAAGTGCCAACCAGCCAGTCTCATCAGCTCACTCACAGATATCACCAGCTCCCTAAGGAGGAATGATTTTCACAGCCCAGAGAAGCCCAACATAAAAACAGAAACATTTTCCTTTTACACTAACATATGAAAGATTTCGTTCCAGTTAGTGTTCCATGCAATATGCTAGTCCTTTCCATTAACCTTTCTTGGGACTAGAGCTGTGTGTTTATTTTCTCTCCGTCTAACCCCCCACAGCACTTAGCCAATGTCCTAAACTCTGTGGGTGTTCAATAAATATTTGCTAAATATATAAATGATCCATAATCCAAAGGCTGCCTTGGGCGTGATAACTGCTGGCTGATTATCTCTGAATAAGATCTTCCTTACTGCACCCGGTTCCAAAACAGGATTAGACACAGCCTCTGTGGGCACACCAGAGGACCACAGCCAAGAGAATCTTGGCCGTGACTTCAGTATTCAGCATCAATGGGGCCCTGTCTTGGAAGCCCAACAGAGAATCTCTACCAAGAAAGAAGTCAAGCCATTGTCTGATGAGGCCCTCAAGGACACAGGAGGAAGAAGTGCCAGAGAGGCTCAGCTGTTTAGATCCCTTCAAACCATCCCTGCCTTGATTTGTCAGGTTAATTACAGCTGCCTAAATCCTACTAAAATTGTTAAATTAAAGCACTGTAGCACTGTTCCATTATCCCATTAGGGACACATCATATTCTGTTTTCCATTCCAGCAAGCAGATAAAAGTCCTCATTCATCACCCTTAAAAAGTGTTAATTAAGACCTGAACATACATCTCAATTCTTTCTTTAAGAAAAATGTAGCACTGTACATTCCGACTTGCACCATGAATCCTGGATGACCTTTCCCTCCAGCTTTGGAGGGCTCAGTAGCTTGCCTGCTCCTGAAGTGAGAGTAGATGTCTTCTTGATTCTCCTTTTTGGTCACCTTTGTTTTCACTTGTTGTTGTTGTTGTTATGTGCCGTCGAGTCGGCCCCGACTCATAGCGACCCCTCCTTGGGTTTCTGAGGCAGTATCACTACGGAAGTAGGATTACCCAACCTTTCTTCCGAGGAGTGGCTGGTGGGTTTGAACCGCCAGCCTTCTGGTTAGCAGTCAAGTGCTTTTAGCCACTATGCTACCAGAGCTCCAATTTTCAGCATCCCTGCATTCATGTTAGCCTCAACAGTTGTTTTATGCCTCAGTGGAATTGGACATTCATTTTGGGTGCTCAGCATCTAAAACCCTTTTCATGTTTGGTGCATTCTTATCTTAAGAGCCTGCTATCAGAGCTAGACATGCTGGGTACTTGCTTTATAGACATATACAACTAGGCTCAAGTGTGTAAACAGGTTTCAACAACAATAAGACCCATCCATAGTAGACTTGACTCAGGATCTAGGGCCTTAAGCAGGAAAGGATGGAGAGTAGTCTCTCTCTCTCTCCCTCTCTTTCTCTTTCTCTCTTTATATATATATATATATCTTGTATGTGCACAGTGGTGGCTGGTAACAGTGGATATAAGGTTGAATCCTTCATGCAACAGTGGCAGTCAGGTGCGGGGGCAGTGGTATCAGCAATGGTTGTGTTAAAATTGATTTTCTGACACAGATGTGGCATAAATGGTAGGTGGTATCTGTGTCTTGGTGGCAACTGAAGATCAGTTGTAGACACGGTTTTGGGTGTTGATCCTGAAAACTTTGCCTCTTATTTGTCACTGAAGCCCTCCCAAAGATTCTGTAAGCTACCCTATATCCTTCTGATAAACTTTTGTTCTACTAATCACCCAGAGATGATGTCTGTTTCTGCAACCGAAAGCTCTGATTGATAATTACCTATAAAGTGGATGCTTTTCTCCAAAATCTTCTCTCATAGTAATAATAATGTTTTGAATCTAAAACTAAGTTGAAATCTTTATTCAGAGTACAACTTTCAGACACCCATATGGGTAACCCGAGATGGTTCAAGTTAAGCTGACTCTCACCTAGCTAGTGGTGGCAGAGTGGAAACTTGAACCCAGATTTTCTGACTCCAAATCAAGTAGTCTTGATACTCTTCTAAATCTCTAAACACAAATAAACAAATCTCTCTTGAGTTGTTAAACCAACTTAAGTAAATACTGTGTTTTACTTTAATCTGGAATAAATTTAGGATTATCTTAAACCTAATTATCTTCACCTAATGAAAGGGCTTTTTCATCAACCTTACACGTTGTCTCTCCTTGTCATGCAATATAAAACCCATAACCCACTGTCATTGAGTTGGTTCCAACTCATAATGACCCTAAAGCACAGAGTAGAACCGCCCCATAGGGTTTCCAAAGCTATAATCTTTATTGCAGTAGACTGCCACATCTTACTCCCACATAGCAGCTGGTGGGTTCAAACTGCTGACAATCAACTTACACTTACTTGTGAAGGTCAAAGACTACAGTCTTCAGTGTGGATCACTACTGAACATAAAAAAGGAAAAAAAAATCCTGACAACTGGACCAATAAACAACAACATGATAAATGGAGAAAAATTGAAGTTATCAACAGTTTCATTCCTCTCGGATCAACAATCAATGTTCATGGAAGCAGCGGTCAACAAGAAATTAACATACTGAACTGGACAAATTTGCTTCAGAAAGACCTTTTTTAAAGTTTTAAAAAGCAAGGATGTCACTTTGATGACTAAGCTGCACCTGACTCAAGCCACAGTCTTTTCAATTGCTTCATATGCATGCAAAATTTGGACAATGAAAAAGGAAGACAATTGATGCATTCAAATTGTGGTGTTAGCAAAGAATATTGAAAATACCTTGGACTTCCAGAAGACTGAATAAATAAATCCTAGAAAAAATAGACCAAGAATGCTCCTTGGAAGCAAAGATTACAAGACCTTGGATTTCTTGCTTTGGACATACCATCAGAAAAGACCAACCACTAGAAAAGGACAACATACTTGATAAAGCAGGGGTCAGAGAAAACTATGGAAACTCTCAAGGAGATGCACTGACAGACTAGCCACAGCAATGGACTCAAATATACCAATGGTCATGAAAATGCCTCTAAATCAGGCAACATTTCATTCTGTTATACATAAGTTTACCATGAGCGGAAGCCAACTTGATGGCATCTAACAACATGTGCCAGAAAATATTCTACGTATTGGGTACACAATAGTGAACAACAACAAAAAAAGTCCTGCCCACATTAAGGTTACATTCTAAAGGGATCATTTATACTCTCTATTAGTCTGGAAGCTCCTGGAGGTGTGAGCCATATATAAACCATCTTCATATTTTTAGAACTTAGTACACTGCCTGGCACAAAGTAAATGTTTATGAATTGAATTAAATAAAACTGAATCAAATCAAATATAATATTCTGGGAGTAAGACCTCATCAAACTTGGTAGTTATTTTTCTACCATATTAAAGTTCCAGACTGTTCTGTTTCTCCAAATTTAATTTAAGTGATTTAAAAAAAAAAAAGTTTGAATTATGCTTCAACTGCCTATAGACAAACCCTATTTCCAAAGAATTTTTTGCCTATTTTTTAATTTTTTGCTAAAAGCAGAGTTTGCTTCAGAAAATTGAATTCCAAAGATTACATCAGGGCTTCCAAAACAATTGTTAAATATAGCATGTTTACACACAAGAAATTTAGATATTAGGAGCTAGTTCCACAATAAGCAAAGGAAACAGTCAAAGATCAACATATATAACAAGGAAATTTCATGTAATCACAGCATAAAAGGAATAAATATTCAATCTGCATAAACTGTATATAAACATTCTGAATGCATATGTGTTCATTGACTTTAATCATTTCGTCTTCTTCCTGCAACAACCACAATTGGAGCTTAATATTTAAAATGCTGTTTTTATTTTTCTGGTTGATTGCTATTTTTAAGTACTGAAATTTTACTTCAGTAAACATTT
This sequence comes from Orycteropus afer afer, assembly GCF_000298275.1. NCBI lineage: Eukaryota > Metazoa > Chordata > Mammalia > Tubulidentata > Orycteropodidae > Orycteropus > Orycteropus afer. The sequence continues at coordinate 5,683,196 of NW_006921610.1, read as the reverse complement.
TTCTGTCTTCTGTGTGCCAGGCATTGTGCTTAGGGACCCCAAACGGCTTTAGGATAGAGCATCATCCAGTTTCCACACTGATTTTTCTCAAAAAAAGCAGAAACAGATGTTTTCTTTTAAATCACCTCCCACAGCCTAGACATTTCACACCTTGTAAGAAGAAAGCTGCCGTGTAATTCCCAGCGTGCTTTTCCCTATCACTCCCCAAAATAAATTATTTTCTTGAACAGTAGAGAAAAGCACCTTGCTTCCATGCAGTCCGATAATCTGTTCTGGGGATGTTGCTCTCTGGAGCTAGCAACTATGCAATATGTTTGTGGACCTGCAGAAATGTTGACTTGCAGGGCCGAGGAAGAAAGGAAGTTTCCACATCTGCCAAACCAGTCCTTCCCTGTCTGGGCTCCCAGGCTACTCAGTGATACAGGAACCAAGACAACTTCTCCACCTTCTGGGAGTTCTGTACAGAATCACTCATCTATGTGTAAATAAGTAAAGCAAACTGCAGGTTCATTATATTATTAACGCTATAATTCTTAGTGTTGGTCTAAAAAAAGCAGTAGTCTAAGGTGGATGGGAGTGGAGGGTACAGAAACATTCAGGACATTATACAACACTAAACATGCAAATGAAAAATACATGCTCCATAATAGATCACCTGGATCTTCCAGACATGTAAATAAAATACACTGATTTTTAGAACTGTTTTTTGAAATAGATATTTATGTAGCCTTGCCAGAAAAAAAGAAACCAGTTGTGGTAAAGTCATTTCCCTATGACAGGGTAGAACTCCTCACCACAGGGTTTTCAGTGGCTGATTTTTTCAGAAGTAAATCAGCAGGCCTTTCTTCTGAGGCACATACAGGTGAACTCGAATCAGCAACCTTTCATTTGGCAGCAGAGCACATTAAACATTTTCACTTCTCAGGTGCTACAATGCAGTAGCTATAAACCAAAAATCAAACTCACTGCAGTCGATTACGACTCATAGCAACTCCCACTAGGTTGCCAAGGATGTAAATCTTTACAGAAGCAGACTGCTTCATCTTTCTTCTGTGGAGTAGCTGGTGGGTTTGAACCACTGACCTTTCAGTTAACAGCCAAATGCCTTAACCACTACTCCACCAGAGTAGCTATAAACCAAAAAAAAAAAAAAACCCACTGCCATAGATTTTGGTCTGGTAGCATAGGGCCTAAGGCACTTGACTGCTAACCACAAGGCTGATGGTTCAAACCCACCAGCCACTCCTCAAAAGGAAGATGGGGCAATCTACTTCTGCAGTGATACTGCCTTGGAAACCTAAGGAGGGGTCTCTATAAGTCGGATCCAACTCAAAGGCAGTGAGTGAGTCACCCCCATTTAGTTTCCAAGACTAAATCTTTATGGAAGTAGATTGCCTTATCTTGCTCCCACATAGCAGCTGGTGAGTTTGAACTGCCAACATTCTGCTTAGCAGCCAAATGCCTTACCCACTACCCACCAGTGTAGCTATGTTGTTGTTGTTGTTGTTATATGCCATGGAGTCACATCTGACTCATAGCGACCACTCCTTGGATTTCCAAGGGGGTATCACTACAGAAGTAGATTGCCTAACCTTCCTTCCCAGGAGTGGCTGGTGGGTTTGAACCGCCAGCCTTCTGGTTAGCAGTCAAGTGCCTTAGGCACTGAGTCTCATAAAAAACTGAAAGACATGGATATCTGTTTACCTGCTCTTTTACCCAAGCCTTATCTGTTTTGTACTCTTCAGAAACAAAGCAGCAAAAAGCAAAAAGTCCTTCATGCCTTCCAGATAACTGCATTTCATCTTGAAAGTATCTTACTATAAGATACTAAGAATATGGACAAAGAGTAACTGAAGGGTACTTTGTTATAATTTTAAATATATATATATTAAAGGGAGCTTTCTTGTTGTGCTATTCTCCATCTTTATTCTTCTGGTTGGAGGTTTCCTCTGGATGGAGTGTTATGTGACTGCACTTGCAGAGAGAGGATAATTTGCTGGCCCCAAAGGCGTTCTTGGGATACTGAGAGAATATGTTACTAGGTGGACCCCAAAAGAGGAGCATCTGGTTGCCCTAAGTGCAATGCTTGCTACAGAGACATTGCCATAAAGAGCCTTAACAGAGACCAAATGTGTCCATTTCAATCCCGTTTTTATCACCCACCAAGGGAATTTATCCAGGAGAAGGGAGAGGGGGGAGTTAAGTCATTTTAACAGGGCATGGTTCATAATTCTTTTATTACGACCAACAGGTCAAGGTCTTTAATGGCTGTAAAATGGAAAGATAAAGTCATTGTTATCCAGCCACATTTAAAGAATGACAATAGAGGAAACAGAGAAGAAAACTAGTGTTTCCAAAGGTTGGAGAAAAGGAGAGGATTATTTTTAAAGGATGATTTGGACAATTCGAAAGAAAAATTGTGTGTGCTTTTTTGCTTAATTATACTTTAGTTGAAATATATCTTTTGGTGGGGGGAGAGGGAAAGAAACTCATAACTAAAATTCTCCAAGTTGTACTATATTCTGATCATGAGAAATTCAGGATTTTCTTACTCTCACTCCAAGGAAATTATTTCAGGACTCTAGTCTTAGGAACTAGCATGTACTGAAAGTGCAATAACAGCCTTGTTATTTGTCGTTAGAGGGATATAACCATCAAAACACACTGGTTTGCTAAAAATTAACAAAATCCAGAACAAACAGTAATTCAAGCACATGTATACGTAAAACTGTAAGTATCCTTAGGGATTATTTATTCTATTTAAATAGTGATAAGCAGCCAAGAAACCTGAAAGAATAAAAGATATTTTGGTACACTATGAAATGTACATCTCACTGTTTCTGGGGAGAAGGAAGTTCTGTGTAGAGCATACCAAACAACAATCAGTGGATTGAATTCTGGCAAAATGCAAGAACACAATCTCCAAGGGAAATCCAGGCATTTCATGGAGCTCTCATAGGATCGACTAAATCACTGGCATTTTTCCTTGGCAGGACTGCAGGAAACACCAATGTATCACTGCTGCTATAGACATTCCCAATGTTCTGGCTCACCAGAGTCCTCTTGCTTTGGAAAATTAATCTGAACTTGGATGCGAAATTCAGCCACAGTATCATTACACTCTCCTCCCAATCTCCTTACATGATTCCTTTTCAATTACCCTGAATCCACTTTCTTAGGAATTCCTTACTTATTAGATGTCTTATAGACCATACTGCATACACTGAGAATTAAATAATTTTTCATAAATGGAATAATAAAAAATAAAGCAGGCTTAGCATATGAGCAAAATTGAGGCTTCTACATCATTCTGGCTTCTAACCTACTTTCTCAGATGTAATTGGTTAGGCAATTAAAATTAGAAATGGCTTTAGTGTTCCCCCTGCTGCAATCCCACTGTTCTTGTAATGAAAGAGCTAACTGCCATCTTCATCAGCCCATTACAAAACGCAAACAACCCAAACCTTACCACAGATGATTGATTGAGCCACTAAAGGCATCACAGTCCCATAATTGAGCTGTCTGAGCAGTATCAAACGCCCACAGAGATGTGGTGGGAAAAGAACTCAGACCTATTTCATCAAAAATAAATTCTATTCAACTGGGATCACCAACATCTTTACCTTTGTCTCCTCTTACAATCTGCTTCAATACTCTCAAATGATTACCCTACTTCTGCCTAGCACGAGCAGAATTGTTTTACAAAGGGTCAGTACTTGGGCTGGTATTTTGTAGACCCTGTACACTTCTTGTTTTTGAACATGTACCCCTAACACTATTTGATTCTCTGACAATTGCCTGTGATCCTTCCAGCAAACCTGAATTTGTGGAACAATGATTCAACAAGGCTTTCTGACCTCTACCACATCCAACATTTTCCCCTCTAGTCATTTTATTGTCCTTCATTGCAGATGCCATCGATAATTATCCCTTTTGCTAAAGCCCTAAAGCCACAAGAAAGCCAGGGTTCTCTGAAGCAAATGCCAGTATCCTGAGCTGATTGCATTCATAATAAATACTGCCCACCATCCAGACACTTCCACCCATTCCTCCCTCCTCCTCTCTGAGCTGCCAGTCAGTGCTGGAACTCTTTTAATGCCTACATGTTTCTACTTATAACAGAGTAATTACAGGGAATGTTGTTTTTGTTAAAGTAAAGCCACTCTTAGTGACACAGTTACAACGGGGTTTTGGGATGTGTTTTCTTCTAAGAATGACAGCCTCTGAAGGGTATTCTTCTTCGTTATCACCTTGGAAGGAACCTGAAGAAATTTTGGAGGGTTATAGAAATGTTTTATATCTTGATTGGCGTCATGGTTACATGAATTTGTCAAAAGTCAGTGAACTCTACACTTAAGATGGATAGATTTTATTGTATGCAAATTGCTCTTCAAAGAGGTTGATTTTTAAAAGATAATAGATAAGTAGGTAGGTATATACATAATAGAGGATAAATAATGGGCCCAAACTCATATGGCTAGTAAATGGTGGAGCCAGGATGCCAACTCAGGTGGCTCTAATAGATAGAACATGATGATAGATAGGTAGATAGGTAGATAGATAGATAGATAGATAGATAGATAGATATTAGGTAGGTAGGTAGATAGATAATCGATAGACAATAAATAATAGGTAGATAGATGATAGAATGAAGCATCAGCCAATTAAAAAAGCAAACTTATCCAAGTGACAAACCAATCCTAATTTTAATTTTATATTTAGGATTGAGTTTTCTAAACTGAATGTAAGTTTGAGTTTTTATTTGATTCAGATATTAATATAAAACTCTAAATGTTTCGTATGTCATCTATTTGGACCCCTGCCAAGTGTCTGAAGTATTACCTTGACACAACTATAGGAAAAGCAGGCAGCCTTATTTCTCCTATATACACACTGCTGGAGGCAAGACATTTGGTTTCTACAGAGAATTTCTGAGAATCAGCATCCTCTGCACTCCCTTTGTCTGGCTAGGGAGGGATTCTCCTAGAGGAGAAAGAAGCCTTAGGCTGAAGAGATGATTTGAAAGATGTATAAAGAAAAATCTCAAATATAGTGTTTCTAGAGCAAAATAACATTTGTTTTCCTCATTGTGTAAGGCTATCTTGAAGGTCGGAGCCAAGCTCAACTGCTACTTCTAAATCAAAATAACCTTTTTATTTTTACCTAACAAAGAAAAGAAAGAGGAGAGAACAAGGTCACAAGGTAGTATTCTCACCCAGTGGGAATACAAAAAGGAATGCCATTGTTGTCAGAATGTGCAAGGTATATAAATCATGTGGGTTAGAAATAGCAGGGCATGCAATTAAGTATAATATTGGAAAAGCATGATTTTTCTTTGACAGCATTGAATTGTTCAATATAAAGCTTTGGAAAAACTAACTTGAAAAAGGAAAAAATAAAGAGGACCTGGAATGAGGTATAGTTTGAATATCAGATGTTACAGAGAAAAGAAAAATACCATAAAATATTCTGTGAATGATCAACCCTTGATTATCCACAGTGGTGGCATAGAGCAATGGTACATAAGTTATAAAATACCAAAACCAAACTCACAGCCATCGAGTCAGATTCTGACTCATAGCAACCCCCTTTGGGTTTCCGAGGCAGTAAATCTTTATGGAAGTAGATTGCCCAGTCTTTCTTCTGCAGAGTGGCTGGTGGATTTGAACCACCAACCTTCTGATTTGCAGTCAAATGCCTTAGGCACTCTGTCACCAGAGCTCCTTTATAAAATAGTGAATAGTTAAGAAACAACTTATATTTAATTTTAGAGGGCAGTCACAAACAGAGACCCCCTAAACACACACACACTTAATATTCTTCCTGCTCCATCATATTGTTCACAGTGTGGGCTCCAGCGGATTGCTTGAGTGAAAGAAGCCAGGCCAAGAGGGATGTGCATATGTGTGCCAGGAGGATTTTCACCATATTTTTAGAACAAACGTTGCCAAATAATTTTAAAGTAGTTCAAAGAGAGACACCTCATTCCTTGAAAATGACGTTCTTTTGCTCATATAAGCTGACACATTATAACACCTGTTTTCATTTAACGGGCTTGCAATTTCCCATCTCTAAAATCTGAGGTATTTCTAAATCTGTTGGATCAACTCTTCATCAAGGCCATCCCCAACTGATGCCCAAGCAATCAAGTCAAAAGAAATAATCTAATCAAGTACACTATACTCATTTAGGAGTCCCTGGGTGGTGCAAATGGTTACCATGCTTGGCTACTAACCAAACAGTTGGGGTTTCGAGTATACCCAGAAGTGCCTCAGAAGAAAGTCCTGGCCCTCTACTTTTGAAACATCAGTCATTGAGAATCCTGTGGAGCACAGTTGTGCTCTGTCACATGTGGGAACACCATGAGTTATGGTTGACTCAACAGCAACTGGTTAGTTGGTTATAGTCTTTTAAAAGTTCAAAATAATGCTTTCAAATATTGGCATTTTGATTCTTAAATTCCTCCAAATGCTTGGAATTATGCACTTCTCTTCTTAGAAACATTTAACTGCCTAGTGTTTGTACCCCATACAACAGTGCATTGGTACTAATATGTGCCAGGCATGCTCCTAAGTATTTTAAATATATTAACTTGTTCATTCCTCACAATAACTTCATGTGGTATGTGTTATTATATCATCGTATAACAGACAAAGAAACCATGGTTTACAAAGCATATGTAATAAGTTCAAAGACACGGCTAATAAATGATGAAGCCAGGATTCAAACTCAGGTCTGTCTAAAACCCAAGCCCAGGAAAATTTGGATCTTGGTGCCACTAGAACATCCATCTAATTAGGACACTAAGAACCCCGAAGGCTGAAACCTCACATGCACTGAGAAGAAATCATTGTGTGTTATGTTGTTTCCTGTTTTTGTTTTGTTTTTTTTTTTTTTAATTACAGAAACTGGTACATCAAAGTGGTTCAGATCACAGACTATATAGGCAAACTACCTGACTTCAAATTCCTCTTCCGTCACTTTTTAGCTTTGTGACCTCGGACAAGTTATTTAACCTTTCTATGCCTTGGTTTCTTCATCTGTAACATGGGGATAATAATATTACTTCACTCATAAGTTTTTATGAGGACTAAACTTATGTGAAATATTAACATTGTAAGTATCTTTTTTAAAAGATATTTATCTTTTAAAGATACATACTGAACGATTTAGAGAATAAATATATATGTATCAAGATGGTTGTGTGAAAGTATGTAGACAAGACAAAATTGGTCACCAGTGGATAATAGTTAAAGATGAGTTACGAGTATTGTGAAAATTCATGTACTATTCAAACCCAGGTACCTTATGTATGTTTGAAATTTTCCAAAATAAAATATTCTTTTAAATATTTTATATAAAGCACTTAAAATTATACCTGGCTGGTACAAAAATTATTATTAATACTGCAAGAGTTCTATTTCATTTGTGTGAGTCTATTTTCATTCTATTTACATTGAGGTCATTCCTATCTCTAGTATATTAGGAAAAGTAAACAATAAAAGATTTATTTGTCTATATCTGTAGCTGACTTAGAAGAAAAGGCGACTGAAGGCATCCAAGGAAATATAACCTAAAGGAACTAAAGAGTCGACCATGGTTTAGACAACTATTGAGATGAAGAAGTCTAATTTAGTGTCCAGGTTCTACGAGCCAAAGATTCCAAGTCCTTGGAAAGAAACTTAAAATTCAGGTTTAGTTGCAATCTAAATAGCCCTGGTGGCACAGTGGTTAAAGTGCTCGGCTGCTAATGGAAAGGTTGGCAGTTCAAACCCCCCAGCCACTCCGAGGCAGAAAGATGTGGCAGTCTGCTTCTGTAAAGATTATAGCCTTGAAAATCCTATAGGGCAGTTCCACCCTGTCCTATAGGGTGGCTACAAGTCAGAATTGACTCAAAAGCAATTCATGTATACAATCTGGGTAAGTTGCATGGTATAATATAAAGAAAATAGGATATGAGCCCAAGTAATAGCAATAATAACAGCTCAAATGTATTGAAGAGATATTATTTATGAGGTACTGTCATGGGTGTTTTTTTATTACCTCATTTAATCCTCGCATTCACCCAAACCATGAAGTAGATGTGGTCATTATCATCCCCATTTCAGTGATGTGAAAACTTTGGCCAACAGAGTGTAAGTAACTAAAGCCTACTTCACAATAAGACTGAAATGGATTCTGTATTTCATTTCCAGATATAACTGGCTCAGACACAGAAGTATTCCAAAGTCCTTACCAGGCTAACCAATGAATGACTTGTCTATCATCCATTAACCAGCTAGTTAGTACAGGAGCCAAAATACCAAACCAGCAGTTTGACTCCAACATCCTCACTTTCAGCAACTTCAGTCTAAAAGACCTGACTCAAGTCCTGACTCACAAGGTTTATAATCTTGTATAAATCACTTAATTTTAGTCCCTACATGAGTCATTGCCATTGTTACACCTTTCCTGGTTCTTCTGGCCTAAAATCATAGATGGTGACCATTTGCAGATCTCAGGATATCTGAGTTCCAATAGCAATTGTGACAAAGCAGGAAAGCCATTAGCAAACCCAGGATCACCATGTGGTTGTTGTTAGAAATTGCTAGTGATTACTTGTCAACATATGGCTAAAGCAGTGGCTGTCAACCCTGGCTGCACATTAGATTCACCAAGGGAGCATTTAAAATTACCAATGCCCAAGCCTCACTTCCAGATCAATTAAATCAGAATCCCTAGAGATGGGGCCTGAGCATCAGAATTTTTTAAAAGTTCCCTTGATGATTCTATTGAGTCAGTGTTGAGAGTAATTGAGTTAAAAGATGGGGAAAGGCATAGTTGAACATGGAGATTTACTAGACACCAAATAACCTAAATATTGAAGTAAATAATTCAAAACAATGCTTCTTTATATTCCTGTACTCTACTTCTTAATTTGAAAATCCTAACCAAGATTGAACATGTAAATATATTATCCATAATTTTTCATGGTATGTATACACACACATATATATACATATATGCACAAAAATCTATGTACTAATAAGTATGACTGCATGAGTGCATTTTTACACTACTACAGTCCTATATCCTATACATTAGACTTTCAGATAAAATAAGGAACAAAATATTAGTTCTTCTATTCTACCATCACACACACACACACACACACACACACACACTTCATACTAGTGCTTCTATACTAGTGTTGGAATCTTACCTTTGCAGCTTTCTAAGATTGTGGAATGAAAGAAGTTATTTGAACTGCTGACAAATTAAAATGTCTTCAGTCTAGTTATAGTCACATATTCATACTAAGGAAGTAAATGCCTTAAACTCTGGTTGCTTCTTATTGTCATTTAAATTGGAACATTTGATTTTTGTGGCAACTTCTGCTGGATTTTTATATAAGCAAGTGTTTAACAATTTTTCATGTGCTGCACAAGAATTTAATGTGCACAACTGAAAAGGAAAAAAGGCAATGGTTATGAGATGTTTAAAATAAATTGAACATTCCTCCTACATTTTTCTGGATCACTTACCTCCATAAATTATACCTTATGTGTTATGCCATTTGTTTCCCTCAACTGTTTCTATATGGTGCAATAATTACATGCTCCGTTGAATTCAGGAGGGTTAGTGCAAGGTTAGGTGAACAGTGCAAATATAAGGAAATGTGAAGGAAAAGCGGCAGTTTGGTCTCTGTTGGTAGATAAATAACGAAAAATGAACAGGAATTTTATGGAAGGAAGTGAAGACACCATCCTTCTTTCAGGTTTAGGTTTTACACAAAGTTCTATGTTAGACGACTCGTTACCTATGCCACCATAAAAGGAGTATAATTTTCTCGTGTCTATTTTTCTTTGAACAAAATTATATTAAGAAATTATCCTTGAATGTCATTCTAGTAGCATGTAAGAATAAATCCTTTGTATATTAAAAAATAAAAATCAACAATATTAAATGATCTGTCCTCATGGGATATGTGAGAAATTTGAATCTGAGTATTTCCCTTTAAACACATCCAGTTTGTCTCAAGATTTTAGATGTTTAAAGCTGAGAAGACTGATCAAGCTTATCTAGTCCAAAAGCAAGTATCCTTGGTAGCAAGTGGTTAAGAGCTTGGCTGCTAACCAAAAGATCAGCTGTTTGAACCTACCAGCCGCTCCGTGGGAGAAAGAGGTAGCAGTCTGCTTCCTTAAAGATTACAGTAAGAGGCGGGGCAAGATGGCGGACTAGGCAGAAGGATTGCACAGACCCTCTTCAACAAAGAAAAGGGAAACCAATTAACACAGACACAGAAG
>NW_006921610.1:5661697-5664060 GCF_000298275.1 Orycteropus afer afer | reverse complement strand
AAAAAAAAAAAAAAAGATTACAGTCTTGGAAACACTATGGGACAATTCTACTCAGTCCTGTAAGTTGATGTGAATTGGATTCAACTCATAGCAGTGGGTAGTCCAAAAGCCAAGAGGTAACCACAAAACCTTGGAAACCTATACAGGTTGAGCTTCCAAATCACTCCCTGACCACCTCCCTTAGCAAGGCAAGGACTAGATGTCACTGTACACTTCCTTGCACTCCACATATACTGCATTTTGGGGATCATCCTTCAAGGTTACTCATGGCATTCTTTGTCCTCTATCAAAACACAGCATGTGGAAAGAGGGGCAGATGAGAAAGTAGGGAAAATACACTATGAGTTGCCCTGGACCTTAGCTCTTCTATGAATAGCCCAATACACTCCAAAAGCATTTATGCTGAATTTCTAAATAGATTTCTGATCGAATAAGAACTAAAATTATCTCATTGCCAAACAAAAGGTTTCTGCATTGAAATATGACAGCTCGTTGCCCAGGCAGCTTGTTGCCAAAAGGATACACACCGTTTCCAGCAGAAAATTGGTTTCGGGAACTCACCCAACAGCCCAGACACAAAATAAACTTCTCTGGTTCTTTGCAACAGCCAAGGCCATTGAGGGTCACTCCTCCATCCAACAGAGCCCTGAATCTCCTTCAAGTTCCAGAACCCAACTATCTAAACTATGTTATGCCTCAAATGTGAAATATTAACATGACTTTCCGGGCATTTGTATTTCTTCTGTGATTTTACTCCACAGAATTGCTCATGACTGCAGAGAGTATTCCTTAATTAAGCCCCTGTAGAACTGAATTTAAGCTATTACCTGAGAAAATATATTCCACCACTACTCAAGAATGCAGTTTGCCACTGCTACTGGATTTGAATTGTTTAGGTGTATTAAGTAAGTTATCCAAAAGTCCTGTGCCATTCTTTGCCTTCATGAAAGCACAACACACATGTCCTTGATAGTTAGCATTTGCATATGAATAGAAACATTAAGGTTTGTTGATGTTTTCAAAAATGGACTCTAAAGATTATTTTTGTTTTATAAAATTGAGCTGCCAGATGCAAACTTACCAATCATTAAGCCTACTCTTCTCATTTTACTGATTGGAAAAAGGAGATCGGAGACACTGACTGATTTGTTCAAATCATGCAGCTATCCAGGACCAAAATCCAGCTTTCCTGATTTCTATGACATTAAAAAATTGTATCTATTCAAAGGAATAGAAAAAATATATGAAAAATAAAAGGTCTAAAGAATACAGATTCTCTCATGAAAAATGTAAGTCACTTTGCAAGTGACTTCTAGGGAGGTGGCAAAAGCTGCCAGGGAGATCAGTCACCTTATCCTTCTGAAAAGAAGGAGACAGTTTGTATTAGGGGGAAAAAAAAAAAAAAGATTCAAATAGGTTTGATAGAGACATTTTTACTAAGCCTTGGACAAGACAAAGACAAAACAAAGACAATCATCCTGGATGAGGGAAACCATCAGCACAAGAAAGCTGAACGGAGTCCACTGAGTCAATGACATATAGCTAATTATATGTGATTTTAAATCATCACAAAATCATGATTGGTGGTAGATAGATGGGTCACTGTGGCAGGCGGGACTACAGAAGCAGGGAAAAGACCATGATCGGGATACGTACATAATTGAAGACACAGAAGGGTTACAAGATTGGTTCTGGACCTTGACTAGCTAACTAGGTAGTGGCCCAAATAAGCTGTGACTCATGACCAAGCAGCCTGAGTCAAATAATATCAAGACCTCAAGCTTAATTTAAATTAGAAAAGGACTCTCAGGCAAATTCCCTAGTTCTTGGTGTGAGCATAATCTAATTTCAATCATATTCTTTCTGAAGGCAAACTGCCCTTCCTTAGGTTTGTCCTGAAATTTGTGTATGCATAGCTACAATGCTGGTTTATGGTCAGAAAGAAGCCAAATGGCATCTGAAACTTATGTCAAGTCTCCAAATGGAGTTAGGCTTCCCACCACAGACCACACAGCCTTCCACAAACCAAGTTCTTTAGATTTTAAGCTCTAATACACTTAAAAACTGAGAGAATGATCGGAAATCCCTGTGCCAGGCCTAGCCCCATTTAAACTGTTATTTTTCAGTTTAATAGGCATATATTACTTTAAATATATACATATATATCCCAAATTTATAAATCAGATAAATTAGGCATAGTTTATTTTGCAAAAAAGGAATCTTTTCTTTTCTAAGATCTTCACTACACTTTTCTCCAAATAATGACCTCCCTTATGATTAATAGGGAGCTCTGGTAGCATAGTGGCTAAGACACTTGCCTGCTAACCAGACAGCTGGCGGTTCAAACCCACCAGCCACTCCTC
>NW_006921610.1:5654646-5657657 GCF_000298275.1 Orycteropus afer afer | reverse complement strand
GAATCTAGGAAAATTGGAAGTTGTCAAAAATGAAATGGAATGCATAAAGATTGATATCCTAGGCATTAGTGAGCTGAAATGGACTGGTTTTGGCCATTTTTAATCAGAAAATCACATGATCTACTATGCCGGACAAACTGGAGAGGAATGGCGTGGTATTCATCATCAAAGAATGTTTCAAGATCTGTCCTGAAGTACAATGCTGTCAGTGATAGGATAATATCCATACACCTACAAGGAAAGCCAGTTAATACCACTATTATTCAACTTTACACACCAAATACCAAAGCCAAAGACAAGGAAATTGAAGATTTTAACCAACTTCTGCAGTCTGAAATTGATCAAACACGTAATCAAGATGTGCTGATTATCACTGGTGACTGAAACGCAAAAGTTGGAAACAAAGAAGAATACTGATAGTTGGAAAATTTGGCCTTGGAGAAAGAAAGAATGCTGGAAATCACATGACAGAATTTTGCAAAACCAATGACTTATTCATTGCAAATACCTTTTTGTAGCAACATAAATGGTGGCTATACACATGGACTTCACCAGATGGAGTACACAGGAATCAGATTGACTACATCTGTGGCAAGGGGAGATGGAAAAGCTCAATATCTTCAGCTGAAACAAGGCCAGGAGCTGATTGTGGAACAGACCATCAACTGCTCATTTGCAAGTTGAAGTTGAAGTTGAAGATAATTGAAGCAAGTCCACAAGAGCTGAAATATGATCTTGATTATATCCCTCCTGAATTTAGAGACCATTTAAAGAACAGATTTGATGCATTGAACACCAATGACTGAAAACCAGAGGAATTGTGGGATCACATCAAGAACATCATCCATGAAGAAAGCAAGAGGTCATTAAAAAGACAAGAAAGGAAGAAAAGACCAAAATGGATGTCAGAAGAGACTCTGAAACTTGCCCTTGAACAGAGAGTAGCTAAAGCAAAGGGAAGAAATTACAAGATAAAAGAGCTAAACAGAAGATTTCAAAGAGCAGCTCAAGAAGACAAAGTCAATTATTATAATTAAATGTGCAAAGACATGGAGTTGGAAAGCCGAAAGGGAAGAACACGCTCGGCATTTCTCAAACTGAAAGAAATGAAGAAATTTAAGTCTCAAGTTGCAATATTGAAAGATTCTTTGAGCAATATATTGAATAATGCAGGAAACATCAAAGGAAGATGGAAGGAATACACAGAGTTACTATACCAAAAAGAATTGTTTGATGTTCATCCATTTCAGGAGGTGGCATATGATCAAGAACCAAAGGTACTGAAAGAAGAAGTCAAAGCTGCACTGAGGGAAGTGGCAAAAAACAAGGCTCCAGGAATTGACAGGATACCCATTGAGACATTTCAACAAATAGATGCCACACTAGAGCCACTCACTCAGCTACACCAGGAGATTTGGAAGACAACTACCTGTCCAATTGACTGGAAAAGATCCATATTTGTGCCCATTCCAAAGAAAGGTGATCGCACAGAATGTGGAAATTATGGAGCAATATCAGTAATATCGCACGCAAGTTAAATCTTACTGAAGATAATTCAAAAATGGTTACAGCAGTATATTGACAGAGAACTTCCAGAAAAGCAAGCTGGATTGAGAAGAGGACATGGAACGAGGGATATCACTGCTGATGTCAGATGGATCTTGGCTCAATGACTAGGCAAAAGCATTTGATTGTGTGGCTCATAACAAATTGTGGATAACATTGAGAAGAATGGGAATTCCAGAACACTTAATTGTGCTTATGAGGAACTTGCACATAGACCAGAAAGCTGTCATTTGAACAGAACAAGGGGACACTACATGGTTTAAAATCAAGAAGGGCATGCATCAGGATTGTATTTTTTCACCATACTTATTCAATCTGTATGCTGAAGAAATAATCTGAAAAGCTGGACTATATGAAGAAGAACGTGCATCAGGATTGGAGGAAGACTCATTAACAACCTACATTATGCAGACGACACAACTTTGCTTGCTGAAAGTAACTTGAAACACTTACTGATGAAGATTGAAAAATAAAGTCTGCAGTATGGATTACACCTCAATATAAAGAAAACAAAAATCCTCACAACTGGACCAATAAGCAGCATCATGACAAATGGAGAAAAGATTGAAGTCACCGAAGACTTCATATTACTTGATTCTACAATCAACACCAATGGAAGCAGCAGTGAAGATATCAAACATCGTATAGCATTGGGCAGGAGCTCTGGCAGCATAGTGCTTAAGGCACTTAATTAGTTACCAGCCACTTCTCGGAAGGAAGGTTGGGCAATGTACTTCCGTAATGACACTGCCTCAGAAACCCAAGGAGCAGTCGCTGTGAGTCAAGTCCAACTTGACAGCACATAACAACAATAACATAGCATTGGACAAATCTGCTGTAAAGGACCTCTTTCAAGTGCTGAAGAGCAAAGATGTTTCCTTTAAGACTAAGGTGCTCTTGACACAAGCTATGGTATTTTCAGTCACCTCATATGCATATTAGAGCTGGACAATGAAAAAGGAAAAACAAAGAAGAGTCGATGCTTTTGAGTTGTGGTGTTAGCAAAGAATGCTGAAAGTCCCATGGACTGCTAAAAATAACTAACAAATCTGTCCTAGAAGAAGTGTAGCCAGAATGCTCATTGGAAGTGAGAATGGCCAAACTTCGTCTCATCTACTTTGGTCATGTTGTAAGAAGGGACCATTCCCTGGAGAAGGATATCATGCTTGGAAAAGTGGAAGGACAATGGAAAAAGGGAAGGCCCTCAACGAGTTGGATTGACACAGTGGCTACAACGATGGGCTCAGGTATAGCAAGGACCATGGGGCTGGCACTGGACCAGGCAGTTTTTCGTTCTGCTGTACATGAGGTCGCTCTGAGTCAGAGATGACTTAACGGCACCTAACAGCAACAACTCTGGTAGCATAGTGGCTAAAGCACTTGACTGCTAACCAGAAGGCTGGCGGTTCAAACCCACCAGCCACTCCTCGGAAGGAAGGTTGGGC
>NW_006921610.1:5650391-5654546 GCF_000298275.1 Orycteropus afer afer | reverse complement strand
TTTTTTTTTTTGTGATTAATAAACATTCTAGTCAGGTGCAACTTGCAAGAGCATTTCCATAACATTAACCAAGGTATGCCTCTGTACTGTTCAATCCTCTGAATTTTAACTTACTTTTCTGACTGTAATTAGGAGCAAAACACAAAGTATGAGATACTTATGGACAGTGGTGTGCTGTCATGGGCTCATACCAGCTCACAAGAACCAGTCAAGGCATCTCTCCCTAACACTGCATTCAATGTTTAAAGAGTGTGTTAGGATAGGTTCTCTAGAGAAGCAAAACCAGTAAAGTTTAGAGAGAGAGAAAGAGAGAGAAATTTATCTTAGGAAAATGGCTCACACACTTACAGAAGCTGACAAGTCCCAAGTTCTTGGATCAGACATCAAGCTGGAGGCTTTTCTGACTCACGCAGCTGCAAGGGCTAATGAGCTCAAAGTTGGCAGGCAGTATACTGGCTGTTGACTCCAACGAATGACAAATCCAAGATCTCCAGGCCTCATGGTGGATTGTTCACTCATGGACAGTTGTAGGCAGCACAACAGAATCCCAATCCAGCGAAGAAGAAAGCCTCTTTTGCCAAGATGTCCACAAATACACTGGAAGCAGGCCACACTACTAGGGGAACTCTCTTTCAATGGATTGGCTGCTTAAAACATATATATCTGATCCCATCATGGGAACAACCCACATCACAATTGCTCAAACCACACCAAATCGTGGTCCAGCCAAGTTAACACACAGCTCCAACCATCACAAAGAGTCTGATAGAGTCTGACACTTGGCCCTGAGTGGACAAGCAAAGGGGAGCATGGGGAAGGAATGAAGACAAACTTGTTTAAATTCAATCAGTTCTTTAGAACTGAAAAAAAAAACAATCACATAGAAATGGTCCATGGCTCTGGTAGGATTTTACGTGGCCTAGAATGCATCCTGAGCATTTTAACTCACTGCAAAGGAAAACTCCACTTGTGAATGGAAGTTTAGATAACCTGTTTCCAATTCCTCTAGCTCTGTGCCAGGTTTCAATATCATGGCCCAGGCAATGCAATGGCACCAGCAAGTAAGTGACAGTCATACATGGTAAACAGGGTTACACTGGGCAGGGAAGCCTGAGAGACTCAGGCCCACAAGCTCACCCATAAAAGAGGGGTGGCTGGGACAGTCTCACAACTTTCATCTAGAAGCTAGAAAGTCCATGGGAATATGGACAAGAGAAGATAGTTGGTAAGATTAACTAAGAAAATATCCCACATCGGAACCTCTCCTTTGGTATCACCAGGAAATATGCCCATGAAATAAAAGATAAGGGACACCAAAGCACTAAGAGAAAGCTACTGCTTTGGGTTAATTGTCCCAGACCTATCCTTCTAACAACCAAACTCCATTTAGTCTGAATTATTTGGTCCCAAAGCCTGAAAAGCAGAGCAAATGGCTGAATTAAGAAATACGCACATCTAGCACCCACCACAGGGGCCACTAGTCAGTGAGACTGTGCTTTGTATTAATTATTGGGCTTCCAGGATTTTAATGGCAATATTAAATGAGGCCATTTATTTCATTCTAGCAAAGGATAGAAAGGATTTATAATTAGCAAGAGTCCTGATAAATTCCCTATTACAATATCCTTTGGTCATTATGTGAGGAATAGCACATTTAGGATTTATTTAACATCATTTTATTCCTTGTGGGGTCCTTTGAGATTTTTAGTCTGACATTAGGGGGGTTTTTTGTTTTGTTTTAATTCATGAGTAGGAGCTCCAGAGGTGTAGTGGTTAAGGCATTGGGCTGCCAACCAGAAGGTTAGTGGTTCAAATCTACCAGCTGCTCCACAGAAGATAGATGAAACAGTCTGCTTCAGTAAAGATTTATAGCCTTGGCAACCCAATAGAGGTCTCTATGAGTCAGAATCAACTGATGCCAATGAGTTTTCAACTCATGGGTAAGAGTGATACGAAGCCATTGAACCTGACAATGACCCATTCATTATTTCTTGCCCTGTGTTAATTAAAGACACAACATGTGAGTTATCTAACATCCAAATCTTATGACTAAACCATTCCATTATTGGCCTAATGCAACTAACTGTGGCTTTCCAAAATTCAGAGGATGCATGCAAACAAGAGATTAAAATCATGACTGCTATCCAAACTGACTTTCCAATTCAAATAGAGAATTATATGTGTTTGTGTGTGTGCAATAAATGTGAATAGTCAATTTCATTCATATAACAAATACCTCTTTTCTTATAACTCAACCCTTGAGGTATGAATAAAAGCTTGAACTGAGCTAGAAAGTGTTAATCTTTATTGATATTTTTGGCTCCATTTATGCCATTAGGGTTAATGAAAATATTTGAGATAGGAAATATTTTTAGATTTTATGACATTTATTGGTCCAGGTTTGGGATTTTTTTTTCAATTTATTATTATCTAATACATTTTGTGCTAGGTTAATGGTGAAATATTTTGGCATTAACAACAAAAGGAATTTTGCCTAAGGCTTTTGTCATTTGCCAAATGAACTAAAAAATAAAGCCCAACATTCTTCTTATTCCATAACCCCATTATTGGCTCAATTGGTCAATAAAAAGTATCCAGCTGGGCGCACGGATTAAGGTCCAACCTTAATTTATTCAGTTTGAATCCTTCCAATTAATCACCTCAGTTCAGTGATTTCCAAATCTTATTTCATTTTGTCCCAGACAGAGCCAGTCTAAACGACTATTTTGGAAAAATGTGTCTGTTCTATCAGTCAATCAAGAAATTTCCACAAGAAGATAAAAGGCAAGCTGATTGAATGTAGAATTTACCCAATTCCGAGAGAATTTGTATGTTTGTGATAATTTGGTTTTACATCTGTGTCCCATCTGTGCCCCATCAAGACAGGAGCAATCATCAAATCACTGAACAAAATACCAGATTCTTAAACTGTCTGCAAATACACTGCAGTTTATTTGGGTATATTTTTTAAAAAAGAAAGTTTGTATATTATTACTAAAGAAATAATTCATTGTAGACAATTCAGAAAAGTATGTTTATATTTTAATATATAAAAGTATGTTTCTATTTTTCTACATAAAAGAAGAAAATGAAATCACTTGCGCCTGTAATTTCTGCCTACTTCTACAATCAATTTTGTGAACATTTTACTCTGTAATCTTTCAATCCTCTCTCTTTGTATGTAAGTATGTGTGTGTCTGAGTAAAATATTCCAAAGATTTGAATGCTAGAATGTTAGAATACTTTGTTGACATTACTTGCTTTAACCACAAGAACCTATTTATCTCCACAACACAAAGACCATATCTGGTCTCTGTCTCAGATTGTTTTGAGCTCAGAATTAGGATTTCTGTTGCTTCTAGTAAACTCAAACTGTCACTGAATTTCTTATGTGAATTCTGATACCTTTACTTCCAACACTTCTGTCTGACTCCCTAAACTTCTGGCCAACTTTTTGGTCCCATTTGTGACATCTCTGGAGTCTGTGAGTGGTACACATGGTTAACAAAGTCAGCTACATTATATGCTCAACTCCGTCATCAAAGGTGCCTCTTGAGTCCATTCAAAGGCACAACAGAACAAAGACCTGGTGATCTACTTCTGAAAAATCAATCGTTGAAAGCCCTTTGGAGAGCATGGTCAGTGAAGGCAAACATGGGTATATCAGTGGATAGATGGATGGACAGGCTGAAATATTAGGTTATATAGGAAGTGGAGAGTGCACCCAAGAACATGTATAGGGTTGGCAAACAGTGGTCCGATAACTTTATGTGTATGATCTGAATTTCCAGGTGTATAATGGGGCTGATAAGGGGCAAGGTTGTAGTCACTGCTTGGTCACAGCCAGCTACCCAGAGGGACCGAGTAGTTCAACCTGTGGGTTTGGGACCATAGTCACAGAGGACATCAAGTTCAGTTGGCATAACATACTACATAAAACATTGTTCCTCCTCCTACTGTGGCAAGTAGCAACTGGCATCTTAAAAGCTTGCAAGCTGCCATCTAGATGCAACAAGGGGTCTCTCCTCGTCCAGAGCCAAGAAGAATGAAGAAAAACAAAAATTCATGGAAACAATTAGTCCTAGTGACTGGTACACCATCCGATCTGCAGCCTATATGACTATGAGACCAGAAGAACTAGATGGTGCCCAGCTA
>NW_006921610.1:5628820-5646301 GCF_000298275.1 Orycteropus afer afer | reverse complement strand
TCAAACCCACCAGCCACTCCTCGGAAGGAAGGTTGGGCAATCCTACTTCCGTAGTGATACTGCCTCAGAAACCCAAGGAGGGGTCGCTATGAGTTGGGGCTGACTTGATGGCAAACAACAACAGCAACAACAATTAGATTTTACAGGGCTCGTCTTCCTAATTGGAAGCCTGACCCTGCCAGGCCCTTTTGCTTCCATTCTTTTCCTCAATTCTACCCTCTCCTCCGGTCTACAACCTCTAGCGCAATGATGTTCTCTTGCTAAATCTCCTAACATTGTAGTTTTTGTTGTTGGACCTTCCCAGATGGGACCACCTAATCTCCTGATCTTAGTCATGCTGATCTTTCACCCCTCCGTTTAAAGAAACCCACTTCTGGCTCTTGGCAGGTATAGACAATCAACTAAGCATTCTGTTTATTAAGCAATTGATCCCTGAGGAGATTTCTTGACCTTTTCTTCCTGATCCAGAATGTTGTGTTATAGAGCAGGATTTGGAAGCAGTTACCTGCACTTTCCAGTATACTAAAATTTTATGCAATTACAAAACAAGCATAATTTCTATTCTTGGGAAGCAAACACAGATGCACATGACATCATGTTTATTCCAGATAGGAAATATTGTACACATTTTACAAGTTCAGGGAATTGATATTGTGGTGGTTATGTTTTTGTGTCAACTTGGCTAGGCCTGGTTGAGTGGCTGGGCAGCTGGATGTAGTATTCCCCATGATGAGACTGGTAATCAACTGCATGGTGTAATCTACTGTGAGCAGCTGAGTAGCTGCCTTTGGGTATGTGGTCTGCTTCCTGTATATAACAAGCAGCTTTGGGAATGGTCTCTAGCTTATGGCAGGCTTGGACCCTGCATGTAGCTGTGTCGTTGTTCAGCAGCCTGCTATGCTCTGCCAACCTTGGGACTTAAAATGGACTTAAATTAATGGCCTGCCGTGTGGTTTGGTAACATCAGGACTGTGCCTTTTTTATTTGTCAACCTTGGGTTTGTCAGCCTCAGCAGCCAGCAGCTTCTGAGTTAAGAAACACCTCTAGCTCCAGTGGGCCAGGAGCAGGAAGCAGAGCAGCTGGACCCCAAGGTTGAGGGGCTTTCACCCAGCCTCTAGAGTCTGGCACTTTGAACTTGGACTTAAAGCCTCCAAACTGTAAGAGAATAAACTCCTGTTTGTTTAAGCTATCCCATTTGTGGTGTATTTCTGTCAGAGCAGTACTAGGTAACCAGAACAGATATCATACTTCTTGTCTTGAATACATGTCTCAATAGCTTTTCCAATTCTAATACTAATAATTACCATGATAGAAGTTTTCATGTTTTGTATAGAAAAACAGCTAGCTCTATAAATCTAACCTTAACTGTGATACCTGTTAGATGCTGTTGCATCAGTTCCAACTCACAGCAACTCCATATACAAAACAAAATACTCCTTGTTCCAGCATCATCCCCACACACCTTCTATTGTTTTATCCTTTTTGAATACTATTACTTTTAACTCACAATATAAAGTTGTGAAAAATCTACTAAGTCCAAACTTTGGGCCTATCCAAATTTCTTCTTTGTTACACAATTCATCTGCTCCACTACATTCTTCAGAGTGCCCACTTTGTAATTAGGTAAGAGAGGGCAAAGCAGGCAACCTCTTACTGAAAGACAAAAGCAAAGGCCTAGGAAGGCAAACCAGATCACTAGCTAGCATTCTCTTCCTGTTTAAGAAATTGCTCCAATTGTCTTTCTTCCCTTACATTACCATTAACATACAACTTGAGACATAGAATGATGATGATTTTACCTTCCTTTCTCCCTGAAACACTACTCTACTTCCAACACAAACGTCTAACACACACACACAAATACATGCATACAACTGAAGACTAAGACTTAAGGTTACAAATTATCACTCAATAGACGCAGTTGTCATGGAGTAGATTCCAGCTCATGATGACCCCATGCATGTCAGAGTCAAACTGTGCTCTATAGGATTTTTAGTAGCTGATCTTTTTGGAAACAGACAGCCATCCTTTTGAGTGGACTCAAACCTACGATGTTTTGGCTAGTAGTTGAACATGTTAACCACTTGTACCACCCAGGGACTCCATGCACAATGCTAGTGATATATACATTGGACTGAATATTTACACACAAAAACAGATAAAATGAAATTGAATAGAGTACGTGGACATGACAAAATTGTTTTCCACTGCCAAATGGGAATGGTGGCTAAAAAGAAATTAAATTAAAGAAACAGGGCTTGATATTTCACCCATCTGATTTATTATCACTTATCTAACTTCTGACATCATATGTACATAGAAATCAGAAAGAGAGCTGACCCATTATGAAGAGGACTGGGAGATTTGATAATAAACAGGATGAGATCATAACGATCATATCAAGCAGAAGGAATTAGCCTGATTTAAGATCAATGTTCTAGTTCCAAGGTGAAGTCAAGAGCAAGTTCTTTTCTACCTAGAGAAGTGTACCTTTACACAAAAACATAGACTTACAGAACATGATAAAAAGGACAAGGAGGTGTTAATGCCTCCTCCCAACTTCTTGAATCCAATAGAAAAGAAAGAGAACATCTCTGGCGGAAGAGAGGAGATAAATCTTCCTCAACGCAGCCAGGGTGCAGCCATACAGATCCTTGAGAAGTGAGGTTAGGGAAAGGGTGAAGCTTGGCAGCCATAGGCCCTCAGAAACTGGGTTCTTTCTTATCAGTTCAGCTAAACTCTTTCCATCAGCAGGATCCAGGCAGATGCAAAGCAACAGAATTGGTGGCATATATGTCCTATTGTTTCACACCATTCATAAAGACAGTATCAGGCTCTCTCTTCTAGTAAGGCAGATGATTTGAGTCTGACTTATCAAGAATGGCCAAGCAAATAGGGAACAGCCTAGCTATACTGACAGAGGCCAGCTCCCCTAAGAACCAGGGAATAGTCAGGCAGAGAGAGGCTCAAGTTTCCCAGTTGAGGAGGTGGGGGGCTTTTTTTCAAATGTACAATTAAAAGCTGTTATGAATTGAGTTGTGTGCTCCTCAAATATGTGCTGGAATCCTAACCTATATACCTATGGATATAAACATACTCGTCACTTATTGACTAATCATTTTTCAACATTTCACATTACAACCAACAATTGTTGTTGTTGTTGTTGTTTGCCGTCGAGTCGGCCCCGACTCATAGCGACCCCTCCTTGGGTTTCCGAGGCAGTATCACTACGGAAGTAGGATTGCCCAACCTTCCTTCCGAGGAGTGGCTGGTGGGTTTGAACCACCAGCCGTCTGGTTAGCAGGCAAGTGTCTTAGCCACTATGCTACCAGAGCTCCTTCAACCAACAATAGTGGGGGGAAAAAAAGTCTACTATCTGAGTATTTTGCATATTAACAATGCATATTTGGCAATAATGGACTCTGAAGTCCCTGACAGGTCACTAACCAGTGGACCCTGTGTGCATGAAGAAAGGAAGCTCATAATGCATAGTATTTTACCACCTGGAAGGGAAGAGGGAGCACAGTCTCCCCAATCTGCCAGGGTGCAGGTGGGTAGAGGGGGTGGCTAGAATGGGGCCAGCAGAGATGGAACACTGCCCAGTGGATTCTGAGTACCCAGAGGAGGCTGAGGCTAGGACAACAGCAGCTGGTGTCCTGAAAGTGAGCCGCCCTCAGGACCAAGAAGGAAATGGGACCTGAGTCTAGCCCCAACTCCCATCCCTGACAAGTGGTCATGATGTGATGGGCTGTGGTCAGAAGGATCCCTGAGATGAACACTCAGATGCCTAGAGCCCATAGGACCCCATGGAAACTGACCAGCACCTGTGCAGTCCCTCACACTTCCTCAATGTCCTTTCCTAGGCTGGCAAATGCAAGGGAGGGTCAAGATAACTTGGCAAAGCAAGGGGGAAGGGTCAGCAGGTTAGTGGTTAGCAGCTTCAGTTTAAGACCAAGGTCACAGACCAGGCCTGGCCATCACTGCCTTGGAATAAACTGGATTTCAATTCTCACGGGGACATGAAAGTAGAGGAGATCAGGGCTTCCCAGAAAGAGCCAGGGTACACTTAGGAGAGGGGCCACTGGGGTGACCCAGCTGGCAGCATACACCCATTCTGTGGCACCCAGGCTTTTCTGCATGGACAGGGAACTCCCAGTCCCTGACAAAGCCACCAAAGGCATTTTGGGGTCCTTGAGGAGATGAAATGGAGACACTTATCCTGAAAATACAGTGAGAGTAGAAAAGGGATGGTACCCATGGGGAAAGAGGTGATGCTTGGGCCACCCTAGCTGTAGAAGATTGGGCAGCCCTCCCCTCTGGGTGGAAGTGGGGGCCAAGCTCTCCTGAGGCAGTGTGGGAAGGGAGAAGCAGAGGTGGCAGGTCACTTCCGCAGGGGCCTAGTAGGATGTTCACAGTACAGGTCAGGGGATGAGGTGATGTGGTCATCTTCTAATTTCACATAAGCTCATGTTTCACATCAAGACCTGCTCTTTGAACTTAATTCTGTTGATAAGTGATGAATGGGTATAATCTACTTTAATGTAATGTAATCAGTTTCCATAATATAATATAATATAATACAGTCAATCGTTTGAGATCACACTGGTGTAGAGTGGCTCCTAAACCTAATCCTTCTGAGTTATAAAAAGAACAACATAGACCCAGAAACACCCAAGCACATACTGGGGAAGATGGATTACATGTGAGGATCACAGAACAAAGGAATGCCCGGGGCTACAATGAAAAAAGAATCCACATGGCCAAGACCCTGATTTGGTGTTTTAATGTCCAGCAATGTGAGAAAATGAATTTCTACCCTTTAAAGCCACTCACTTAAGGTATTTGTCTTATAGCAGCACTAGCTAATATGAAAGCCGATCATGTAATTTTGCATTAAAAATAAGAATGAATATTGTTATGGCAATGTACATAGGTCAATTTTACATCTAAGTTATAATGTAGGAGATAATCTGGAGACCAAAGAAAGAAAATTGTAATTCAAGGCAGAATTTGCCAAAATTTCTAAGAAGACATTAAACTGTACTCCTATTTGTCTTCATTTATTTATTTTTTTTATAAATGTGTTTACCATCATTTTAAGTTTGAAAATATTGCCTTACAAATATTTTATCAACAAGAAGTTTTAGCAATCTCCCACCCACTGAATATGTGAACGAAAGCTGTCTTCCTTACAATGGATGAAAGAAAAATTTCCATATATATCCATGAGTTTTGACAAATGTGGGGTATTTATCTTCAGTCATTCTGGATAGAAGCTTCTAAATTCCAATTGTGGGAGGTATGTGAAGGATATTAGTTATTGAGCTTCTAAGATTGGAACTTGGTCTGTTATTTTATGATAACCATCTTTTCAATTTATAGATGATTCAGCTAATATACTTGAATAAGCTACAGTGAGATAGGGTAAAAAAAGATGTTTGTTAGAAATTAAATGTACTTGCCTCCTGTAGTTAATTGCTTTAAAAAGCAGTGAGATCATCCTACTTCCTGACACACATGTAAAAAATATCAGTAAGTGATATTTGTTGCCTTTAAGGTTTCATGAATTTAAAATGACTTAGACATCCTGACTGATAGGAAGATAAGAAAGAGGCTTGTGACTTTCTTCAAAAGGTGGTACCAGTCTGCCTCAGACTAAATTCTTTGACTCTGCTTCCAAAGACTAAGTAAAATGGCACACAAGCACACTGATAGCCATACGGTTGTAAATCATTTACAACCCCTAGAATCTGAAGAAAGGGAAGATAATGGTTCCGAAGAAAATACATAAGAATTTTTTTCAAAGCAATGAAAATTTGTGTCTCTTAAAGTACTTTTTAAACCATTTCCAGAAATAACTGGAAAAATAATGCCTCTAAATGCGTAAGCCAAATTAAATTACTTACAAATGATCAGAAATCATGGTTGCCATGGTTTCAGGTGCCCACAATGTGGTGTACAGACTAAATAATGCCTTGAATCAGAAATGCTCGTATTAAGCACAAGCCCCCAAAACTTATTATACTGTTCTTAGATTAGACCCTTGAAATCTTACAAAAATAACAAAATTATAATTAGTAATAATTTTTTAAAGTGTCAACCAATCTTACCTATAACAGCAACACTTGTCCCTCCCCTGAGTCTTCACACTTATCCCTGCACTAGAATCAAATCCTCCACAGAGGTCTAGTAGAGAACTAAATAGTGCCTCTCTTGCCTGAAATGGCCTTATGATAATAATGAAAAAAGTCACAGTCAATCTCTGGTCCAATGAATTTTTAATGCTCAGTAAACCAAACCAAGCTCACTGCCCTAGAGTCAGATCTGACTCACAGAGACCCCTCGTTAGGTTTCTGAGGCGTTATCTCTATGGAAGTAGATTGCCAAATCTTCCTTCAGAGGAGTTTCAGAGGAGTGGCCGGTGGGTTTGAACTGCCAGCCTTCTGTTTAGCAGTCAAATGCTTTTGGCACTAGGCTACCAGATCTCCCCCTAATGTTCAATAAGTTCCTGATTTGCTTAGATGTTGCTTAGTCACTTTTCCAAAAGAATCTGACACTTCATAGTCAATTTAAGGATAAGGTTGTTTTTGTTACTTGTTGTCCCCATCCCCACAAAGGAGAGTTCTCTCTTCTTTTACCACTGATTTCCTCCATCATACCCCAATATGAGGTTTGCATACACTTCCATCAGTCAGGAAATCAGTAAATATTTATTAAGCAACACTATGTCAGCTTTGTTGTTGTTGTTGTTGTTAGGTGCCTGAGGTGGCTTCGACTCATAGCAACCCTACTTTATACAACAGAACAAAACACTACCTGGTTGTGCACCATCCTCACAATCCTTGCTATACTTGAGCCCATCATTGCAGCCACTGTGTCAATCCATCTTGTTCAAGGTCTTCTCCTTTGTCATTGACCCTCCATTTTACCAAGCATGATAGCGTTCTCCAGGTAGTGATCTCTTCTAACATAACCAAAGTAGGTGAGAAGAAGTCTAGCCAGTCTTGCTTCCAAAGAACATTCCGGCTGCACTTCTTCTAAGACAGATTTGTTCATTCTTCTGGCAGTCCATAGTATTTTCAGAATTCTTCACTCATACCACAATTCAAAGGCATCAACTTTTCTTCGGTCTTCCTTATTCATGGTCCAGCTTTCGCATGCATATGAGGTGATTGAAAATGCCATGGCTTGGGTCAGGTGCACTTTCATCTTCAAGGTGACATGTTTACTCTTCAACACTTTAAAGAAGTCTTCTGCAGCAGGTTTACCCAGTGCAATTTGATTTCTTGACTGCTGCTTCCATTGGTGTAGATTGTGGAACCAAGAAATAAGAAATCTTTGACAACTTCAATCTTTCTTTTCTCCATTTATCATGATGCTTGCTTATTGGTCCAGTTGTGAGGATTTTTGTTTTCTTTATGGTGATGTTGTAAATGTTCAAATCATCTTCACTTTCAGCAATCAAGGTTATATAATCTGTGTATCACAGGTTGTTAATGAGTCTTCCTCCAATCCTAATGCAGCATCCTTCTTCATAGAGTCCAGCTTCTAAGATTAATTAATTGTTCAGCATACTGATTGAATAAGTATGGTGAAAGGATACACCCTGTTGCAGTCTTCCTGATTTAAAACCATGCAATATCTCCTTGTTCTGTTCAAATGACAGCCTCTTGGTCTATGTACAGGTTTCTCATGAGCACAAATAAGTGCTCTGGAATGCCAGTTATTCTCAACATTATCCATAATTTGTTATGATCCACACAGTCAAATATCATTACATAGTCAATAAAACACAAGTAAACATCTTTCTTGTATTCATTGCTTTCACCCAAGACCCATCTAACATCAGCAGTGATAGCTTTCATTCAACATTCTCTTCTGAATCCAGCTTACATTTCTGGAAGTTCCCTGTCACTATACTGCAGCAACTGTTTTTGAATTATCTTCAGAAATATTTCACTTACATATAACATTAGTGATATTGTTCAGTAATTTCCACATTATATTGGATAACGTTTCTTTGGAATGGGCACAAATATGGATCTCTTCCAGTCATTTGACCGGGTTGCTGTCTCCCAAATTTCTTGGCATAGATGAGTAAGTGGCTCCAGCGGGGCATCTGTTGGTTGAAACATCTCAATGGGTAATTCAGTCAACTCCTGGAGCCTTGTTTTTTGCCAATTCCTTTAGTGCAGCTTCTATTTCTTCCTTCAGTACCATTGGTTCTTGATCATATGCCACATCCTGAAATAGATGAACATCAACCAATTCTTTTTTGTACAGTGACTCTATTCCTTCCATCTTCTTTTGATGCTTCTGACATCATTCAATATTTTGCCTGTAGAATCCTTCAATATTGCAACTCAAGGCTTAATTTTTTTTCTTCAGTTCTTTCAGCTTGAGAAATGCTGAGCATGTTCTTCCCTTTTGGTTTTTTAACTCCGGGTCTTTGCACATTTCATTATAATAATTGATTTTGTCTTCTCAAGCTGCTCTTTAAAATCTTCTGTTCATCTCTTTTATCTTGCTATTTCTTCCATTTGCTTTAGCTATTCTTTGTTCAAGAGGAAATGTCAGAGTCTCTTCTGACATCCATTCGGTCTTTTCTTTTTTCTTGTCTTTTTAATGATCTTTTGCTTTCTTCATATATGATGTTCTTGAGGTCATCCCACAACTCATCTGGTTTTTTGTTCATTAGTGTTCAATGCATCAAATATATTCTTCAGATGGTCTCTAAATTCAAGTGGGATATAATCAAGGTCATATTTTGGCTTTCATGGACTTGCATTAATTTTCCTCAGCTTCAACTTGAACTTACATATGAGCAGTTGATGGTCTGTTCCACACTTAGCTCCTGGTCTTGTTTTGGCTGAAAGTATTGAGCGTCTCCATCATCTCTTTCCACAGATATAGCTGATCTGATTCCAGTGTATTCCATCTAGCAAGGTCCATGTGGATAGCCTCCATTTATGTTGTTGAAAAGGTATTTGCAATGAATAAATAGTTGGTCTTACAAAATTCTATTAGGTGATCTCCAGAGTCATTTCTATCACCAAGGCTGTATTTTCCAACTACCAATGATTCTTCTTTGTTTCCAACTTTCACATTCCAATCACCAATAATGATCAATAGATCTTGATTGCGTGTTTGATCAATTTCAGACTGCAGAAGTTGATTAAAAAAATCTTCAATTTCTACATCTTTGACTTTAGTGGTTGATGTGTAAATTTGAATAATAGTAGTATTAATTGGTCTTCCTTGTAGGTGTATAGATATTATCCTATCACTGATAACATTTTACTCCAGGCTAGATCTTGAAACATTCTTTATGACAATGAAAGAGATGCCATTCCTCTTCAATTTATCATTCCTGGCATAGTAGACTATGATTGCAGACCATGATATGACTATGATATGATTGTCTGATTCAAAATGGCCAAAACCAGTTCATTTAAGCTCACTAATGCCTAGGATGGGAGCTCTGGAGTGTCATGCCTAAAGCATTTGATTGTTAACCAGAAGGCTGGATGTTCAAACCCACCAGCCACTCCTCGGAAGGAAGATTGAGCAATCTACTTCTGTAGAGATACCATCTCAGAAACACAAGGAGGGGTTACTATGAATGAGAAACGACTCCACGGCCATGAGATATTGATTATGTGTTCCATTTCATTTTTCACAACTTCCAATTTTCCTGCATTCATACTTCATACATTCCACATTCTGATTATTGATGGATGTTTGTGACTGTTTCTTCCCATTTTGAGTGCACCCCATCAGCAAATGGAGGTCCCAAAGCTTTGCTCCATCTGTGTCACTAAGGTCAGCTCTACTTTGAGGAGGGATCTCTTCCCCAGTCACATTTTGAGTGCCTTCCAACCTGAGAGGCTCATCTTCTGGCACTGTATCAGACAATGTCTCAGGGCTATTCATAAAGTTTTAAAGTAATGCATCAGACAGTGTTTCACTGCTATTCATAAGGTTTTCACTGGCCAATTATTTCAGAAGTGGGTAACCTGTCTTAGTCTGGAAGCTCCCCTAAAACCTGTCCACTCTGGGTGACCCTGCAGATAATTGAAATACCAGTGGCAAAGTTTCCATCCTGATAGCAACACGCAAGCCACCAAAGTATGACAAACTGACAAACAAGTGGTGGTATGTTGGTTTCCAAACCAAACCAAACTCATTCACATGGAGTCAATTCCAACTCATAGGGACTCCCATTGAGTTTCCAAGGCTGTAAATCTTTACAGAAGTAGATTGCTCCACCTTCCTTCTGTGGAGTAGCTGGTGGGTTTAAACTGTCAACTTTCTGGTTAGTAGTCAAATATCTTAGGCACTACAACATCAGAGCTCCTTACATCAGCTCTGTGAAACTAAAATAGTATGAGATTGTGGTAGTTAAGGTAATTTGGCAACTTGGCTGGGCCATGGTTTTGAGTGGCTGGACAGCTGGATGTAGTTATTCCCCATGATGAGATTGTAATCACCTCCATGGTGGAATCTGCTGTGAGCAGCTAAGTCGTTGCCTTTGGGGGTGTGACCTGCTTCCAGTATTTAAGTAGAAACTATGAGAAAGGTTTCCAGTTTTTAGGCACATTTGGATCTTGCATTTGGCCGAGTCTTCATCTCCAGTTCCTGGACTTGAACCTGTGTGTGGCCTGTGTGTTTCCTGATGATCTTGGGATTACACCATTTTACCTGCCAACTTTGGGTTCATCAGCCTCAGCAGCCAACAGCTGTCTGAGTTAGGAGACACCTCTAGTTCCAGTGGGCCTGAAATAAAAGGCAGAGCTAAAGCCCAAGATCGAGGGACCCTCACCAAGCCCCTAGAGATGACACTCTGAATTTGGACTTCTAGTCTCCTAAACTGTAAGAGAATAAATTTCTGTTTGTTAAGGCATCCACTTGTGGTATTTCTGTTACAGCAGCAGTTGAAAACTAAGACAAGAAATAATATAGTCTAGTTTCTCATTTTGACAGATGACTTTGAAGAACAAACTTGACAGGGATAAGAATGAAAATAGGGAAACCAGTTAGGAGGCTATTGTTGTGACCAAGGACACAGATGATGAGGGCTCAAACCAGAGTGGTGAAAGTAAAGATGAAAGTCAATATAATTTAAGAAGGATAATCAGCAGAACTTAATGAATAAAATGTGGTAAGGTGGAAGGAGGATAAAAGTCAAAGACTATCACTTAGCTTAATTGTCTAGGTGAATGTGTGCACCACCAACTGAGGTAGAGACCTAGTGGGCAAAGTCCTTACAGGGGTGGTACATGTAGATAGTTTGAAACATGTTAAGTTTGAGGTACCCTGAGAAACAGACTTAGATCTCTGAGTCCATAGCTCAGAGACTAGAAATGGAGTTTGGAGGTCATTCTTTACCGTTTAGAACCACACTCATGAAAGTAAATAATATCTTCCAGGAATGAGTGGAGAAAGAGAAAAGTAGTATGCTAGATGCAGAACTTAGAAAAGAGCCATAATTAATGAGTGGGAAAAGGCAGAAGTCCACAGAAATGCTTGTAACCAAATTGTGAGGAACCATGAAGGGTCTGAGTTTTTACCTTATTTGCAAGCTAGTTAGCCTGCTACAGTTTCATTGATGCTTAAAGCATTTGACTGCTAACCAGAAAGCTGGTGGTTCAAACACACCAGCCACTCATTGGAAGGAAAACTGGCTAATCTACTTTTGTAGAGCTAGTGCCTTAGAAACCCAAAGAGGGGTCACTATGAGTCAAACAGTAGTGAGTTTGGTGGGTTTTTTTGTTTTGTTTTTTGGTGGAAGACAAAAGACTCCTTGGTCAAAGACAAAGAACTTTATTACTGACAACAGTAATAGTAGCCAAGTATCAGCATTTCCTTACACTCATTTCCCAAGAACCAATTCCCAGAGGGTGGTGCTAAAATACATCACTTCCTTCTTCCCAGAATAAACAGTTGAAGAGAGGAAGGGGCCTTGTAGATGTATGAGGAAAAATCAATGTTAACAGTGGACCTGGAAAAAATGACCCAGGGGAATAAACTCACTCCAAAGTGACCAGAGTCACATGCTTCCATGAACCAGAGCCATGACATTCATGTAGCAAAATGGATTTGCCATGACTTCCAGTTATAAGAATTGGTAGAGGTTCAACCATTTCAGGAGTTAGCATGTGATAAAGCATCAGTGACATTGAAGGAAGAAGTCCAAGCTGCACTAAGGCATTGATGAAAAACAAGGCTCCAGGAATTGGTGGAATAATTATTGAGATGCTTTAACAAGCATGCAGAGCTGGAAGTGCTCACTCACCTATGCCAAGAAATTTAGAAGATAGCTATCTGACCAACCAACAGGAAGAGATCCATATTTGTGTCCATTTCAAAGAAAGGTGATTCAACAGAATGTGGAAATTATCAAACAATATCATCAATATCATATGCAAGTAGAATTTTCCTGAAGGTAATTAAAAATGGTTGCAGCAGTACTTCAAGAGGGAACTGTCAGAAATTAAAGTCAGATTCAGAAGAAGACATGAAATGAGATATCATTGCTGATGTCAGATAGATCTTGGCTGAAAGCAGAGAATGCCAGAAAAATCTTTACCTGTGTTTTATTGACTATGCAAATACATTTGACTGTGCAGATCACAACAAATTATGGATAATATTGTGAAGAATGGGAATTCCACTTCATTGTGCTCTTGAGGCATCTGTACATAGACCAAGAGGCTGTTATTCAAACAGAACAAGGGAATACTGCATGTTATAAAATCAGTAAGGGCATGCATCAGTGTTGTATCCTTTCACCAAATTTATTCATTGTGTAAACTGAACAACTAATCTGAGAACCTGGATGACATGAAGAAGAATGCTGCATCACTATTGGAGGAAGACTCATTACAAACTGCAATATGCAAATGGAACAACCTTGCTTGTCGAAAGTGAAGATGACTTGAAGCACTTACTGATTAAGTTCAAAGTCTGCAGTCTAAAGTAGGAATACACCTTAACATAAAGAAAACAAAAATTCCCACAACTGGACCAATAAGCAACATCATGACAAATGGAAAAAAGTTTGAAGTTCTTAAGGATCTCATTTTGTTGGGATCCACAATAAATGCTCATGGAAACAGCAGTCAAGAAATCAAATGATGTGTGGGCAAATCTGCTGCAGAAGACCTCTTTAAAGTGTTAAAAAGCAAAGATATCACTTTGAGGACTAAGGTGACCCAAGCCATGGTATTTTCAACTGCCTCATATGCATATGACAGGTAGACAATGAATAAGGAAGACCAAAAAAGAATTGATGCATTTTAATTATGGTGTTGGTGAAGAATATGACTATACCTTAGACTGCCAGAAGAATGAACAAATCTGTCCTGGAGGAAGTGCAGCCAGAATACTCCTTAGAAGTGAGGATGGTCATGTTTTCAAGAGGAACCATTCCCTGGATCATGCTTGGCAAAGTAGAGGGTCAGTGAAAAAGAGGAAGACCCTCAAGGAAATGGACTGAACAGTGGCTGCAATAATGGGCTCAAACAAAGCAAAGATTTTGAGGATGTGTAGGACCAGGCAGTGTTTCATTGTGTTGTACGTAGGGCTGTTATAAGTAGAACTGACTTGATGGCACTTAACAACAGCAACAATCTACGAATTGCCACTAGGCCTTGAATCATTGTGGTGCAGTGAATTACTTGGTATAGCTCTTCTAGCCATGGTCTTTGTGAATCTCACCAGATTACTGGGTGGAACTATGCAAATGTAAGGTGTTTGTAGCCCACCAAGGGGATTGAATAGCTTCTTAGTAATTTGTAAATAAGGTATATGGCACCCTTGTGGGAAGGGAACCATGGAAATAAGGAAATAAATAAGAACTCTAATGTTGGAATTGGTCAGTTTTGTTGTTCTACCAGGCTTAAAGTGAGCCCTACTAGAGGCAGAAGGGGGGATGTCACTGCCATCAAGAGAGAGAAGCCAGAGTAGAGCATGTCCTTGGACCCAAGATCCCTGAGCTGAGACAATGGCAGAGTTGGCAGAAAAACAGTGGCAGGGGAAACAAGAGGCATGGGCACAGCAGTAGGCTTGCCAGCCCATGGAGTGAAAAAGCTGAATGCCTTTGAGCAGGAACCTTGTTGGTGGAGTGAGATTCACATAGGTACACCTATTGGCAGAGCTAAAGAGCTTTGTAACACTTGCCTGAGCAGGGCAGAGGCCAGGCCAAAAGGCCAATGGCCAGAAAGGCATTCCTGAGGTTATAGCATAGGGTAGACTGTCCTGATTGAAGAAATGCATCCTGAGTGTGTACTTGAACCTGAATTGTAAACTTTTACTTCCCTAATAAATCCTATAATCATGAGTATTGTCTGTGAGTTCTGTGTGGTCATTGCAATGAATTATCAAACCCAGCAGAGATGTAGTTGAGTGCCTTGGGAAGGAGAGTTGGTGTCAGAATTAGTAAAAAGTCTGGGGGGTACTGGCATGTTTGGCCTTATAGGAATAAGCCTTGGGCTACTGATGGAGATTCTCTCTTCCCCTTGTGAAGTTAAAGGAGATCCGAGGATGCTGCTTCCATGTGCTTTTTGTGATTATGGAGAGCAAAGCAAAAACATTAGCCACTCTAGACTTAGTTACAATCATGCCAAGGAGTTTTAAGAAATCATAACCAAGAAAATTAAATTTTTTTATTTTATTCATTTACTGATTCATAGGCTCCCCTAGCTACAAGTTTAACAATATATTCTCAGCATAGAAACACAAAACTAAAAGCAGAAGAATCAAATCTCTATGTTGAGGAAAGCCAGTCATCAGGTATTCTGTTTTCAGTGGGCCAAATCATGCTGTAATCAGAAATGGCATAGCTTTCTTAGGCAACTGGTTCTCTGGAAAAGTACTTACAAACTTGTTTGGGGACTTCAAGAATGTTTTAAGCCCATATGTAACCTTAACTACTTGAGCATATGTATCCTATGGTTCAGTGAGGAAGTTATATTCTCTGAACACAGGTTTATGAATTTGGGGCAACTCAAAGATCTTACCTTGTGGCATAATATAAGCCTCTCCAGAGATCTAGACAGCAGTTTAAAAAACAGATCACATGGAAGAAAAAAGTCCAGTTGTAGTCATAAAAATATGCATTTTGTATAATTATATATACTAATTATATGAATTTTTTATTTTAATTATATGAATGACACATATGCATGTGTTTTGTCAAGAGATATAGTTATTTAAGCAACAAAATCTAGTATTTGTATGATTTCTATCAGTTTTTACACAAATATATGGTATATAAAGAGATCACCCGTAGCTGCCTACCACCTGTGAAAGAATTTAACCAGCCATACAAATGGACTTCAACAGTAGTCTCTATCACCTGGCACTTCAAGTTAGGGATTTTTAAATTCATGCAAGTCTTTAAAGATCCTTTTATCTTCATGCTTCATAACAGAATGTTTTCATCTCTCAAAACCCAAATCAGACTTTGCTTGCCCTGACATCCCACCTGTGGTGGTTATGTTTGTGTGTCAACTTGGCTGGGCCTGGTTGAGTGGCTGGGCAGCTGAATGTAGTTATTCCCCATTATGAGATTGGTAATTAACTCCATGGTGGACTCTATTGGAGCAGCTGAGTAGCTGCTTTGGGTATGTGGTCTGTTTTCCGTATATAAGAAACAGCTTTGGGAATGGTCCCCAGCTTATGGCACACTTGAACCCTGCATGTAGCCCTGTCTTTGTTCAGCAGCCTGCCATGCTCTGCCAACCTTGGGACTTTCAGTGGACTTGAATGAATGGCCTGCCGTGTGGTAACATTGGGACTGTGCCTTTTCACTTGTCGACGTTTCAGTATTCTTCACCAATACCATGATTCAAAAACATCATAAGTAGCTAGCAGCTGCCTGAGTGGAGAGATGCCTCTAGCTTCAGTGGGCAGGAGCAAGAGGCAGAGCTGAAGCCCAAGGTCAAAGGGCTTTCACACAACCCCTAGAGCCTGAGGTTGGACTTAAAGCCTCCAAACTGTTAGAGAATAAACTGTTTGTTAAGGCCATCCCATTTGTGGTATGTTCTTGTCAGAGTGACACTAGATAACCAGAACACCACCCCATCCACCATTCCCACCTTAACAGACTTGGCATTCTCTTATTGTAAATCATTCTATTGTTGTTTTACAATGCTGTTATTATTGTTAGGTGCTGTTGAGTTGGCTCCAACTCATAGCGACCCCAGGTATAACAGAACGAAACACTGCCCAGTCCTGTGCCAGCCTCACAATCCTTGCTATACCTGAGCCCATCACTGCAGCCACTGTGTCAATTCATCTTGTTGAGGATGTTCCCCTTTTTCACTCTACCAAGCATGATATCCTTTTCCGGGGAATGGTCTCTTCTGGCAACATGACCAAAGTGGGTGAGACAAAGTCTGGCCGTTTTTACTTCCAAAGAGCATTCTGGCTGCACTTCCTCCAGGACAGATTTGTTAGTTTTTTTAGCAGTCCATAGTACTTTCTGTATTCCTCACCAACATTGTAATTCAAAAACATCCACTTTTCTTTGGTCCTCCTTATTCATTGTGCAGTTTTCACATGTGTGATAGTTGGAGCTGTGTGTCAACTTGGCTAGACCCCAGTTCTGTGTGGTTGTTCCCATGATGGGATCGGATGACTGTTTTCTGAGTGACCAATCTGCCCAAGGGGAGTTTCCCTAGTGGTGTGGTCTGCTTCCAGGATATCCAGGGACATCCTGGGAAGAGAGACATTCTTTGGTGGATTGGGACCCTGGTGTGCTGACTACCACCTTCCGTGGGTGAGCAGCCCACCACTCAGCCTGGAGATCTTGGATTCTTGGATTTCTTTCGTTGGAGTCAACAACCAGTGTACTGTCTGCCAGCCTTGAATTTCTCGGCCCCCTGCACTTGCAGAAGCTAAAGCTGCCTCCAGCCCAACGTTTCCTCCAGGGACTTTGGACTTGCCGGCTTCTATACATTTGTGAGCCATTTTCCTAAGATAAATTTCTTTCTCTCTCTCTCTCTCTCTCTCTCTTTCTGTCTTTGCTGGTTTTTGTGTTTCTCTGGAGAACTCAATCTAATACATTTGGTACCAAGAGTGGTTCAAGAGAGACAAAATCATAAGGATGGGTTTTCTAGATTGGATCTCCAATTTGATTCATTTTGATGACACTAGCAACTCTGTGTCTGCTAGTAAAGAGAGCCCTACTAATCTGTGGTGTGAGGTGGCAAAATTAATACTCAAAATAGCACCACCAATAGATCAAGTACTTGTGAGAAGTGATGCTCTAGGTGATCGGATATTTGATATTTTTCTGCAATTTTGTCAGAATGAAGAAAATAGGGAAGCTGGTTGGTTGGTCCTACTTACACTGGATAAATTGGTGAAAGAGCGAGATGGGCTCAAAGCTGCTGAGTCTCGGCTTAAGTGCTGCATAAACGATCGCAGTGCTTCCAGCTGTGCTCTGAAAGAAAGCCTTATAGCTTCTACTACCAG
>NW_006921610.1:5627375-5628718 GCF_000298275.1 Orycteropus afer afer | reverse complement strand
GGTGTCTGACGTTAAAGTGAGGGCATTGATTGGAAAAAAATGGGATTCTGTAACCTGGAATGGGGACATATGGACAGATGATCAGGAAGATCAGGATATGGAACCTGTAAATTCTGTTGAATCCCTCCCATCTGAATGGATTACTGTAAAACCATTATCCCCTCCCCCTCAGTTTGGGGGGACTAGCCAAACCGGTCCTGCAGGGTTATTGTTTGAGGGAGAAGCCATGGAAAACATTCCTGAATGCTCTCAGGAACTGCCTCAAGCACCTATTCTGGCAGCTCAGCCCATAACAAAGGTCAAGTCTAACCGAGCCCCAAGAGGTGAAATAGAAAGTGTGACTGAGGAGGTGATACACTATACTCAAAAAGTATTGATTTTGCCAACATGTACAGACAGAAACCTGGAGAATATGTATGGGAATGGCTACTGAGGGTGTGGGATAATGGTGCAAGGAATGTAAGATTGGATCAGTCTGCGTTTATTGATTTAGGTCCACTAAGTATGGATTCTTCATTCAATGTCTCAGCTCGAGAGGTTAGGAAAGGATCTAATAGTTTATCTGGTTGGCTTACTGAGGCATGGATTATGCGGTGGCCTACCTTAAGTCAAGTTGAAGTACCAGACTTGCCTTGGTTTAATGTAGAAGAAGGTAACCAGAGGCTTAGGAAAATTGGCCTATTAGAATGGATTTACCAGACTAGACCCCTAGAGCCAGAAATGGAGAGTCCAGAAGACATGCCTTTCACCAGTACCGTGAGGAATAAATTTGTGAAGGGAGCTCTACCATCCTTGAAGACTGTTGTGATTACTATTTTATGTAAACCTGATTTGACAGTGGGTCCGGTGGGTCTCTGAACCCATCCTGTAGTGATTTGCCCAGTGCCAGAATGCATACTTGGA
Organism: Orycteropus afer afer; assembly: GCF_000298275.1. NCBI lineage: Eukaryota > Metazoa > Chordata > Mammalia > Tubulidentata > Orycteropodidae > Orycteropus > Orycteropus afer. The sequence goes on along the minus strand of NW_006921610.1, from coordinate 5,627,815 downwards.
ATAGATACACTCAGCAATTGACAGAATTCCCACATTGGCTCTCTGACATGTGGAGCAAGGGCTATTATGGTAGGAAAAGCCAAGTGGAAGCCATTAGAACTGCCTCTGCCTACAAAAATAGTAAACCAAAAGCAGTACCACATCCCTGGAGGGGTTGCAGAGATTACTGCCACCATCAAGGACTTGAGGGATGCAGGGGTAGTGATTCCCACGACATCCCAATTTAATTCACCTATTTGTCCTGTGCAAAAAACAGATGGACTTTGCAGAATGACAGTAGATTATTGTAAACTTAATCAGGTGGTGACTCCAATTGCAGCTGCTGTTCCTGATGTGGTTTCATTGCTTGAGCAAATTAGTACATCTCCTGGTACTTGGTATGCAGCTATTGATCTGATCAATGCTTTTCTCTCAATACCAATTTCAAAAGACCATCAGAA
>NW_006921610.1:5583862-5604574 GCF_000298275.1 Orycteropus afer afer | reverse complement strand
CACTCACAAGTGAAGTCCAGCCAAGTTGACACATCTTCAACTATCACACCTGTCCACCATAGGTGACCCTGCTAACATTTGAAGTACCTGTGGCATAGCCTCTAACCCCACAGCAACATGCAAGCCACCACAGTAGGACAAACTGATAGACAAGTTGTGAAGAAAAAAAAATTGCCACCCAAGAAATATGTATCCAGCAAAATTGTCCCTCAAATATGATGGTGAAATTAGGACATCATCAGATAAACAGAAATTAAGGGATTTTGTAAAAACCAGACCAACCTTACAAGAAATGCTAAAAGGAGTCTTTCAGATAGAGAAGCAACAACAAGCAACAAGCTGAGATTAAGACCAAGAAATTAATTTCACCAAGAAATTAACCCAGACATAGAAGAATCAAAATGAAATAAAACTACAAGACTGGATATAGGGACCAGAGATATCAATTTGTAAAGTGATGGTAACTACTAAACAAAAGAAGAATAAATGGTGCAGTTTCAGAATTTCAAAGTGGAGAAGAAATCAAGACAATATCAAGATAGAACAGACTCTTTTTAATTTGGGAAGATAATAAACTACAAGATAACCTCAAGGAAAACTGATAAACTTCTCACCTAAACAAAAAAGAAGAAAATCAGAAAAATTCAGTGAACACTAAAACATCAGCAACAAAGGAAATGAAAAGAAAACCTATAAAGAAAATCATCTCTGCACTGAAAAATATATGGAACAAAGAAACCATCAGCACCATGAAAATGAAACTGCAAATGACAGCAGTAAATTCATACCTATCAATAATTACGCTGAATGTAAATAGATTCAATGAACCAGTCAAGAGACAGAGTACTAGGATGGGTAAGAAAACATGCCCCATCAATACGCTGCCTACAAGAGACATACCTTAGATACAAAGATAACAATAGCTAAAAATTAAAGGATGGAAATATATATAACTAGCAAATGGCAACCTAAAAGAACCAAAAAAAAAAAAAAAAACTTACTGCCAATGAGCCAATTCCTACTCATAGTGACCCCTTTTGGGTTTCCCAGGTGGTAAATCTTTATGAAAGTAGATTGCTCAGTCTTCATTCTGCAGAGTGGCTGGTGGGTGTGAACTGCCAACCTTCTGGTTAGCAATCAAATGCCTTAGGCACTACACCACCAGAGCTCCTTATAAAAGAACAGGAGAGACAATATTAATTTCTGATAAAATAAAGGTTAAAACAAAACCCAGCAAAAGGACAAGGAAGGACACTATATAATGATTACAGGGTCAGTTGGACAAGAGGACATAACCATAATAAATATCCATGCACCTAATGAAATAGCCCCAAAATACATAAATCAAACTTTATAAGAATTGAAAAGAGATGTAGACAATTCCATAATAATAGTAAGGGACTAATTTAATACAACACTTTTAATAAAGGACAGAACAACTAGAAAGAAACTCAGCAATGATACAGAAGATCTAAATAACACAATCAACCAACTTGATCTCATAGACATATACAGAACATTCTACCCAACAGCAGCGCAATATACATTCTTTTCCAGTGTATATGGATCATTCTCCAGAATGGACCATTTGTTAGGCCGCAGAGTAAGCCTCGATAAATTTGAATACATTGAAATACTACTACAAAGCATCTTCTCAGATCACAGTGCTATAACATTAGAGATCAACAACAGGAAAATCAAGGAAAAAATATCAAATACATGGAAACTGGATGCTATCCTATTTAGAAACTACTGGATAATAGAAGAAATAAAAAATGCCTGAATCAAATGAGAATGAAAACACAACATACTAAAATCTTTAAGACATAGCAAAAACAGTGCTCAGAGGACAATATCATGAGAAAAGAAGAAAAATTTGAAATCAATACCTTAATCTAACATCCCCAAAAATAAGCTTACAGTCACCTACAGAAGAAAGGAAATAATAAAAATCAGAGCAGAAACAAATAAAACAGGAAACAGAAAAACAACAGAAAGAATGAACAAGACTAGAAACTGCTTCTTCAAAGGAATAATAAAATTGACCAACCACTGAAAATTTTAACAAAGGAAAAGAAAGCGAGATGAAAATAACATGAATAAGAAATTAAATACAAGACAACACAACAGATTTAACTGAAATAAACAGGATAATAACAAAATACTATGAAGAACTGTCCACCACTCATTTGTCAGTTTGTCCTACTGTGGTACATCTTGTTACTGTAATGCTGGAAACTATGCCACTGGTATTTTCAATACCAGCAGGGTCACCTATGGTGGACAGTTTTCAGTGGAGTGTCCAAAATAAGACTGACTAGGAAAAAGATAGAGCCATCCACTTCTTTAAAAATTGTCCACTGAAAACTTCATGAACAGCAGTGAAAATTTTGCATGATATATTGCTGGAAAATTTTATGAAATGAGTAGCAGTGGAAAATTATCCAACATACAGCAGGAAAATGAGCTCCCATGTGAAAACTGGACAATGAATAAGGAAGACCACAGAAGAACTGATTCATTTGAATTGTGGTGTTGGCGAAGAATATTGAAGATACCATGGACTGCCAGAAGAATAAACAAATTTGTCTTGAAATAAGTACAGCTGGACTGTTCCTTAGAAGTGAGAATGGCCAGACTTCGTCTCACATACTTCGGTCATTTTGTCAGAAAGGATCAGTCTCTGCAGAAGGACATCATGCTTTGTAAAGTAGAGCATCAATGAAAAGGGGGAGGCCCCTCAGTGAGATGGATTGTCACAGTGTCTGCAATGATTGGCTCAAGCATAGCAGGATTGTGAGGATGGCCCTGCACTGGGCAATGTTTCATTCTGTTGTATGTAGGGTTGCTATGAGAGTTGGAGCTGACTCAACAACAACATGAAGAACTGTACTCCACCAAATTTGAAAACCTAGAAGAAATAGACAAATTTCTAGAAACACATTACCTATTCAAACTAACATAATTTTAGGTAGAAATTTTGAATGAGGAGACATTGAACAAGGCATTTTAAAAATTCCCAAGAAAAAAAGTTCTGGCCCAGATGTCTTCTTTGGTGAATTCTACCAAACATTCAGAGAAGAGTTTTGCTCAAAACATTCCGGAACATAGAAAAAGATTAAATATTATCAAATTCATTCTATAAAGTAAGCATTACCCTAATACTAAAACCAGTCAAATAGCCACTAAACAATCATAGGAAAATATCCCTCATGAACACAGACACAAAAATTCTCAAAAAATCCTACCCAATACAAACTATTGTATCAAATATGATAAATCATGATCAAATGGGATTCATACCATCTATACAAGGATAGTTCAACATTAGGAAAACAATTAATCCACCACATAAATAAAACAAAGAGAAAAAAAAAACATATAGTCATATCAATTGATGCAAAAAGGCATTTGACAAAATCCAACACCCATTCCTGATAAAAAACGTTCAGCAATATAGGAATTGAAGGGAAATTCCTAAACATAATTAAGGACATATACACAAAACCAAAGGCCAACATTATTCTCAATGGAGAGAAATTGAAAGCATTCTCCTTATGAATGAGGACGAGACAAGCATGCCCTTTATGACCATTCCTATTCAGTATGTTTGGAAGTTGTAGAGAGAGTAATAAGGCAAGAAAGGGAAATAAAAGGCATCTAAGTTGGTAGAGAAGTAAAACTGTCTATTTGTAGATGCTGTGATCCTATACATAGAAAACCAGGAGACTCAAGAAAATGAAGGATTCAGTAAAGTGGCAGAGTACAAGATCAACCACAAAAATCTGTTGAATTTCTCAACACTAAGAAAGATAACTCTGAAAAGGAAATCAAGAAAACAGTACTATGTGCAATAGCCATCCATAAGATGAAGTATTTAGGAATAAATCTAACAGAGATACAAAATACCTATACAAAAAAAACTACAAAGCACTATGACATGATGACATGAAACAAAAGAGACTAACAAATGGAAGACTGTACCATGCTGTTGGGTTGTTGTTGTTGTTGTTGTTATGTGCCGTCGAGTCAAACCTGACTCATAGCGACCCCTTCTTGGGTTTCCAAGGCAGTATCACTACGGAAGTAGGATTGCCCAACCTTCCTTCCGAGGAGTGGCTGGTGGGTTTGAACCGCCAGCCGTCTGGTTAGCAGGCAAGTGTCTTAACCACTATGCTACCAGAGCAAGACTTAACATTCTGAAAATGTCAATAGTACCCAAAGCAATCTACACATAAAACATAATCCTGGTCCAAATTTCATCATCATTCTTTAGAAAGATGGAAAAACTAATCACCAAATTTGTGCAGAAAGGAAAGAGACCCCAGATAAGTAAAGCACTACTAAAGAAGAAGTGGAGCTCTAGTGATGTAGAGGTTAAAGCATTCAGCTGCTAACCACAAGTTTGGTGTTTTGAACCCACCAGCTACTCAATAAGAGAAATATCAGGCAGTCTACTTCTGTAAAGATTTATGCTTCTGTAAAGATTTACAGCCCTGGAAACTCTATGGGGCAGTTCTATTCTGTCCTATAGGGTCACTAGTAGTCAGAATAAACTTGATGGTAGTGATCCTATCATGCTGCCTGCCAATCTTGGATTCCTCAACCCTTGCAGCTGTGTAAGTCAGAAAAGCCTCCAGCTTGAATTTTGATCCAGGAATTTAGGACTTGCCAGCCTTTATAAATGTGTGAGCCATTTTCCTGAGATAAATTTTTATATATTTATATAAACTTTACTGGTTTTGCTTCTCTAGAGAACCTAGCCTTATATTTGGTACCTAGAAAGTGGGATGCTGTTCTAGCAGATACCTAAAACATGAAAACAGGAGTAGGGTGCATCCTTGGGCCCATGATCCCCATACTGAGATCACGGCAGAGAGACCAGAAGAGAGATGTCAGCAGCAGAGCCGAGAGACCAGCACGAGGCAGATAGATAGGCTTACCAGCCCATGGAGGAGAAAGCTGAGTGTGTTTGGACAGGAGACTTCCTGGCAGAGTGGGTACCTTTGGACATTAATTGGCAGAAGCTGAGAGACCAAGGAAACTGAAAGCAGAGCTGCCTCAGCCTGAAAGGGTAGGACCATGGCCTCTGGGGGTGGAACTACCACAGCCTCCTAGGTTTCAAAGAGTCAGATCTTCACCAACTTGGTTCTGCAGTGTGGGGCTGCCATTCATGAAAGCCAATGGGATGGGGCCATAGCCACTGCCCAAAAGTGAGGAAGCAGGGCTGTCATGCCCAAGAGGCAGAAGAACAGAGCCTGCCAGGCCAAGGGAGTGAGGTCACCACTCAGATGGACAAGGACATTCAAGCCACCCAATGAAGGAGATCTGTATAGGTACCAAGCTGACAAGGGGTGCATTTGTGGTAGTTAAATTTATGTGTCAATTTGGCTGGGCCTGATTTTGAGTGGCTGGGTAGTTGGATGTAGTTATTCCTAATGATGAGACTGGTAATCAGTTCCATGGTGGAATCTACTGTTAGCAGCTAAGTAGCTGACTTAGGGATGTGGTCATCTTCTAGTATATAAGAAGAAGGTTTGAGAAAGGTCTGGAGATTTTTGGCACATGTTGATCCTGCATTTGGCCAGGTCTTCATCTCAGTGGGCTGTCACATAGTCTACCAATCTTGAGACTTTTTCTGGGCTTGAACTAGTGATCTGCCATGTTGCTTGATAATTTGGGTACTGTGTAATTTTACTTGTTTACTGCTGGCTACTGGGTTTTTCAGACCCAGCAGCCAGCAGCTGCTTGAGTTGAGATGCCTCCAGCTTCAGTGGGCCAGAAACAAGGGACAAAGCTGCTCCCCAAGGTCAAAGGGTCTTCACCCAGTCCCTAGAGTTGACACCTTGAACTCAGACTTTCAGCTTCCTACACTGTAAGAGAATAAATCTCTGTTTGTTAAAATCAACCACTTGTGCTATTTTCTGTTAGAGTGCCACTAGAGAACCAAAATAGTCATCATAGCACTATTCACAATAGCAAAAGATGAAAACAACCTAAGCGCCCATCAACAGATGAATGGGTAAACAAACTTTGGTACATACAAACCCAAAACCAAACCTACTGCCATCGAGTCAGATCCTACTCATAGCAACCCCTCTTTGGGTTTCGAGGCAGTTTCACTACGGAAGTAGATTGCCCAACCTTCCCTCGGAGTACATACAATAGTGAAATACTATGCAATATTAAAGAATAACATGAATCTGTGAAACAACTCATAACATGGATGAACCTAGATGATATTATGCTGAGTGAAACTAGTCAATCACAAAAGGACAAATATTGTATGAGACCACTACTATAAAAAGTCAAGAAAAGGTTTTCAAACAGAAATAAACTTTCTTTGAAGTTTACCAGGAGTGGAAGGGGAAAAGAGGGTAAGTATCTAACTAGAGGGTAGACACTATTAACTTGGATTAGGAAATATACAAAAAGGAGGAGTTCAGCACAAATTAATCAAGGCAAAGGAAGACACTGGGAGAAATGTTGTTGTTGTTGTGTGCCATCGAGTCGGACCTGACTCAGAAGAAATATAAGGGTTAAAGTCAACAAAGGTAAATATACAATCCTGCAATAACAGTAATAATAATCTACAAGTTTATATATAGATAAACACTCAAGCTGAACAGGAGTAGGAAAGTAAATCAGACTGCACTCATGAATATATATGGATTTTACAGAGGATATTTCTACATACATATTTATTATATGTGCTGCAAATCCATCCAGGAATATAGTAGAGCACACAGTGGGCAAAGCTATGAAAACTTCTTAGTAATAACCAAACACCCTAAAGGAATGAATCATTGGGATGTGGGCTCAAGACCATAGTCTCAGGGAACATCAAAGTCAATTGGTACAACATAATCCACAAAGAAAATGTTCTACATCCTACTTTGGTAAGTAGCAACTTACCAAAAGTCTTAAAAGTTTTGGAGTGGTCATGTAAGGTGCAACTATTAGTCTCTTCCCATCCAAAGTAAAGAAGAGTGAAGAAAATCAAAGAGGCAAGGAAAAAATTAGTCCAAAGGACTAGTATACTACACAAACCTCAACCTCCATGACTCTGAGAAAAGAACTAGATGATGTGTGACAACCACTGCTGACTGCTCTGAAAAGAATCACAATAGGACATCCCAGACAGAATGGGAGACAAAGGTAGAACAAAGCTCAAAATCATAAAAAAAAAAAAAAGACTAGCCTTACTGGTCTGATAGAGACTAGTGGAACCACCCTTCAAGCCTGGAAGTGAACTGGCCATGGTGGCTCAACTTTCAGCTAAACAACAGACAGACCGATAAGGTGAACAATAACACGAGAGAGGTATGTATCCCTTAGAAAAACAAACCGTATGAAATCAAAAGGTCAGCATTTGCCCAGGGATAAAGCTAAGAAGGAGAAAAAGGATAGGAAAGGACAAACAAAACAATAAATACAGGAAGGAAGTAGGAAGAGTGATGTTGCATTGTGGGGATTCCAATCGATGTCATGAAACAAGATGTTTATGAATTGTTGAACAGAAAACCAATTTGCTCTGTAAAATTTCACCCAAATCACAAGTTAAAAAACATTGGTAAACACACCATGCTAATATAAAATGTTAATAATAAGAAAAATTAGGAGTGGGTTATAAAGGTACTCTTTTCTGTAAATCTAAAACTATTCTAAAGTTAAGAGTTATTTTAAAAAACTCAAAAGGAAGTACAGAGAAGGTAAAAATCCTCTTTTTTTTACTTCACTAGCAGCACCTATACAATGGAATAATAAAGTAGAGCTTTGACACTCATGTATTTAAATATTAGATATCTTGATTGATAGATTAGCTGGGTATAGAATTTTATATTGGAGCTTACTGTCCATGACAGCTTTGAACCCATTTCTCCATTATGTTTAGCTTTCAGAATTTCTGTTGAGATGTCAATGCCATTCTAATTTCTAATTCTTATCTTTTTAGTTCTAGGCTATTTTTTTTTTTTTTTTTTTCCTTACCTTCAAAGCTCAAGGTTCCAGGATCATCATCTGTATTGGTTTTCATTTTTTTTTTTTTTTTTTATTGTTTTGTTGATGATTAATTTCTTCCCCTCCTTTTCCTCTGTTCTGTCTTTCCGTAACTACCATTATTTTGGTTACCTGACCTGGTCATCTAATTTTCTTACCTTTTTCTCCCATTTTCCATCTGTTTTTTCCTTTTTCTACACATTCTGAGAAATTTCCTCACCTTTATATTCCTACCATTCTTTTGAGTTTTCACAAGAATTCTTTTTGTATTTCATGTTCTTAATTGTTCCTTTTTAAATAATTATCTTTTCTTTATTTCCTGGATAGATTATCTCCTATTGTCTGAGTTCCAATTGATAGTTATTTATCTGAATAGTCTGTTTGTTGGTTTGTCTGTTTCAGTGTCTCTATCTTTCACGCAAGAAACTTTCTTCAAATGATATGTGCTAATTGTAGATTGTTTGCATGTATGTGAGAGTGAGTGTTAAAATTTTATTAGAAGCTCTCAGTAAAAAGGTGGGGCTGATTTTCCATGGCTTCAGTGCCAGGTGATGAGGTAAGCTATATCAGTAAAGAATCCCTGATGTTAATGTCACTAGGTCTTTTCTTTTGGGCTACTCAGATTCTCTAAAGGTCTTTCCTCTTGCAAAGATGTGGATAGTTTAGATTCCTCAAAGAAAGATCTTCCAAACTCCTCTCTTACAGGATATGAGCCTGGCTGCCAGTTTTCTGTGAGATATGTGGGAAAAGAAAGTCAGTATTTCAGCATTGATTATGTAAACTGTAACTAATTCCTCCCTACTCTCAGTATAGTCAGTCCCCTATCCTCACTATGTTTGGGATCTTCCAGTCCAATTACGTTCTGCATTACCCACCCCAGAGAAAAAACCTCCATTCTTTTTCTAGGATAAAGGAGAAGCAAATCATTCTAGAGTTCTGTAGAGTTGGGATGTGGATCTGTGAAATCTAACTGCTTCAAAATCAGACTACTTTCCCTGCAATTACAGAGCTCTAATTCTTAAACCTTGGTGATTTGGCAGTACAAATCAATTTGTTACTCAATTATCCCCATTGCCAATTTGGGATTTAGTTTTTTCAGATCTGCTCAGTCAATTAGCACTTTTCCATATACTTCTCCACTTCCTAAATGTTTTAAATTTTTTTCTTCTTCTGTTCTCTTGTCCTCTGTGTACCATTAAAAAAATAAAAATGCTATATTATGGGTCTTAGCAAAAGAGTGGTAGCTATTGCATATATTCAATCCACCATCTTTACCCCAAGAATGTTACTTGTTTTCTATAGTTTCTAAGTTCCCATATTGGAAGTGACATAATGAAAAGAGTGGGAATTTTAGAATCCATTGACCTCAGCCAGATTCTGTGACATTTTCTTGTTGCATTACCATAAGTTAATTAACTTTTGTTATTCTCAGTTTCTCCATTTATAAATGAAGGTGTTAATTCATGGGTTTATTTTGAGGAAAATGTGAAAAAAAAATTATGAAAAGTATATGTAAACTAATATATGTAAATCCATATGAGATATGAAAGGAGCCCTGGTTACACAAAGGGTTAAGCACTTCATTGCTAACTTGATTGCCAATTGGAGCTCGAACCCACCTAGAGGCTCTGCAAGGGAAAGACCTAGCAATCAACTTCAGTAAAGATTACAACTAAGAAAACCCTATAGGGAAGTTCTACCTTGTGAAATATAATATTTATTCAATAACTATTAATTTTCTTTCCCTGCCTGAGATTAGTTGTTCAGTTTACCTTCTACTAGTAACTGTAACATTATGGTAATAACCTCTTTCTGAACTCAAATTCTATAATGATACCTTAAATCACTTAGTAGCTACCTTCTTCTGCCTGTCCTTAAAATGCTGATGTCCTCTTCCTGGTTAGGAGATTAATCTCCCTCAGGTTACTGAATAAGTGAACATTTTTTAATTTTATATTTTTTTTATTTACAAAAATGAATACATTGTTTTAAAGTCATTCATTTGCAGACGGGGCAAGACTCAAAATGAGAAGAAGGAGCCATAAACATTCATTAATAATTGAAACATGGGATGTACAAAGTGTGAATCTAGGAAAATTGGAAATCATCAGAAAGGAAATGGAATGCATGAAGACTGATATTCCTGGCATAAGTGAGCTGAAATGCACTGGTATTGCTCATTTTGAATCAGACAATCATATGGTCTACTATCACAAGAATGACAAGTTGGAGAGGAATGGAATCACATTCACTGCAAAAAAGAACATTTCTATCCTGAAGTACAATGCTGTCAGTGACAGGATACTATCCACATGCCTACAGGGAAAACCAGTTACTACTATTGTTCAAATTTACACACCAATCACAAAGCCAAAGATAAAGAAATTGAAGATGTGTATCAACTCGTGAAGCCTGAAATTGACCAAATATGCACTCAAGATGTATTAATAATTACTGGTGACTGGAATGTGAAAGTTGGGAACAAAGAAGCATTGGTAGTTGGAAAATACAGACTTGGTGATAGAACTGACACCAGAGATTGCATGATAGAATTTTGCAAGAACCATTGCAAATACCTTTTTCAACAACATAAACAATGACTATACACATGGGCTTTACCAGATGGAATACACAGGAAGCAAATTGACTACATCTGTGAAAAGAGGTAATGGAGAAGTTCGACATCATCTGTCAGAACAAGGCCAGAAGCTGATTGTGGAACAGACTATCAATTGCACATATGCAAGTTCAAGTTGAAGCAGGAGAAATGAAAACAAGTCCATGAAAAATAAAATAAAATAAAACCTTTATCATATCCCATCTGAATTTAGAGACCATCTGAAGAATGGATTTGACGTATTGAACACTAATCACCAAAGCCCAGATGAGTTGTAGGATGACATTAAGAACATCATACATAAAGAAAGAAAAAGGTCATTAAAAAGACAGGAAAAGGAAAAAAAGAGATCAAAATGAGTGTCAGAAGAGACTCTGAAACTTAGTTTTGAACAGAGCATTGCTAAAGTGAATGGAAGAAATAACAAAATAGAAGAGCTGATCAGAAGACTTTAAAGGATGGCTCAAGAAGACAAAGTAAAGTATTATAATGAAATGTATAAGGACCTGGAATAGAAAGCCAAAAGAGAAGAATACACTCTGAATTTCTCAAGCTGGAAAAACTTCAGATCTCAAGTTGCAATATTGAAGGTTCTACGGGAAAACATTGAACAATACAAGAAACATCAAAAGAAGATGGAAGGAATACACAGAATCACTGTACCAAAAAGAATTTGTTGAGGTTCAGCCCTTTCAGGAGGTAGCATGTGATAAAGAACTAATGGTACTGAAGGAAGAAGTCCAAACTGCACTGAAGGAATTGGAAAAAAAAAAAAAAAAGAAGGCTCCAAAAATTGATGAAATACCCATTGAGATGTGTGTTAGGCTGGGTTCTCTAGAGAAGAAAAACCAGTAAAGCTTATATGTTGTTGTTGTTAGGTGCTGTTATGTTGTATCCAACTCACAGCAACCTTACGCACAACAGAACAAAACATGGCTCCATTCTGAGCCAGCTTCATGATTCTTGCTATACATGAGCCCATCGCTGCTGCCACCATGTCAATCCATCTCATTGAGGGCCTTCCCCTCTTTTATTGACCTTACCAAGCATGACATCCTTCTCCAGGGAACGGTCCCTTCTGACAACATGACCAAAGCATGTGGGACGAAGTCTGGCCATTCTCACCTCTACAGAGCATTCTGGCTGCATTTCCTCCAGGACAGACCTGCTAGTTCTTTTAGCAGTCCATGGTACTTTCAGCTTTCTTCGCCAACATCACAACTCAAACATCAGTTCTTCGGTCTTCCTTATTCATTGTCCAGCTCTCACATGCGTATGAGGCGAATGAAAATGCATGGCTTGCGTCAGGTGTATCTTAGTCCTCAAGGAGACATCTTTGCTCTTCAGCACTTGAAAGACTTCCTTTGCAGCCAATTTGCCCAGTCTTATATCTTATCTGATGTCCTGACTGCTGCTTCCATTGGCATTGATTGTAGAACCAAACAATGTGAAGTCTTTGACAATTTTTGTCTTTTCTCCATTTACCATAATATTGCTTATAGGTCCAGTTATGAGGATTTTTATTTTCTTTATACTGAGATGTAACCCATACTGCAGACTGGATTCTTCAACCTTCATCAGTAAGCACTTCAAGTCCTCTTCACTTTCAGCAAGCAAAGTTGTGTCGTCAGTGTATTACAGGTTGTTAACAATTCTTCCTCCAATCTTGATGCCATATTCTTCTTCATATAATACAGCTTCTCAGATTATTTGTTCAGCATACAGATTGAATGAGTATGGTGAAAGGATAAAACCCTGACGCACTGCCTTCTTGATTTTAAACCATGTAGTGTTCCCTTTTTCTGTTCAAAAGACAGTCTCCTGGTCTACACACAGGTTCCTCATGAGTACAATTAAATGTTCTGGAATTCCCATTCTTCTCAATGCTGTCCACAATTTGTTAGGATCTACACAATCAAATGCTTTTGCATAGTCAATAAAACACAAGTAAACATCTTTCTGGTTATACTTTGCTTTCAGCCAAGATCCATCTGACATCAGTAATGATATCCCTCGGTCTGCGTCCTCTTCTGAATCCAGCTTGTATTTCTGGAAGTTCTCTGTCAATATACTGGTGCAACCATTTGTGAATTATCTTCAGTAAGATTTTACATGCATTCAATATTAATGATATTGTTCGATAATTTCCACATTCTGTGCGATCATCTTTCTTTGGAATGAGTACAAATATGGATCTCTTCCAGTCAGCTGGCCAGGTAGCTGTCTTCCAAATCTCTTGGCAAAACCAAGTGAGTGCTTCCAGTGGGGCAACCATTTGTTGAAACATCTCAATGGGTATTTCATCAATTCCTGGAGCTTTGTTTTTCATCAATTCTTTCAATGCAGCTTTGACTTCTTCCTTCAGTACCATTGGTTCTTGAACATATGCCACCTCCTGAAATGGATGATGGTGATTGACCAGTTCTTTTTGGTACAGTAACTCTGTGTATTCCTTCCATCTTCTTTTGACACTTCCTGCATTATTCAATATTTGGCCCATAGAATCTTTCAACATTGCAACTCGAGGCTTAAATTTTTTCCTCAGTTCTTTCAGCTTGAGAAATGCTGAGAATGTTCTTCTTCACTTTTGGTTTTCTAACTCCAGGTCTTTGCACATTTTATTATAGTAATTGGCTTTGTCTACTCGAGCTGCTCTTTGAAATCTTCTGTTCAGCTCTTTTATCTTTTATCTAGCCATTCTTTCCATTTGCTTTAGCTACTATTCACTCAAGGGAAAGTTTCAGCATCTGTTCTGACATCCATTTTTGTCTTTTCTTTTTTTCTTGTATTTTTAATTACCTCTTGCTTTCTTCATGGATAATGTTCTTGATGTCATCCCACAATTCTTCTTGTTTTCAGTCATTGGTGTACAATGCATCAAATCTATTCTTTAGAAGGTCTCTAAATTCAGGAGGGATATATTCAAGGTCATATTCCAGATCTCGTGGACTTGTTTTAAAATCTTCAACTTCAAGATGAACTTGCATATGAGCAGTTGATGGTCTGTTCCACAATCAGCTCCTGGCCTTGTTTTGGCTGAAGATATAGAGCTTTTCCATCTCCTCTTGCCACAGATGTAGTTAATCTGATTCCTGCATACTCCATCTGGTGAAGTCCATGTGTATAGCTGCCATTTGTGTTGTTGGAAAAAGGTATTTGCAATGAACAAGTCATTGGTTTTGCAAAATTGTATCGTTAGATCTCCAGCATTATTTCTGTCACCAAGGACAAATTTTCCAACTACGGGTGATTCTTCTTTGTTTCCAACTTTTGCATTCCAATCACCAGTGATAAGGAACATATCTTGATTGCATGTTTGGTCAATTTCAGACTGCAGAAGTTGATAAAAATGTTTAATTTCCTCATCTTTGGCTTTAGTGGTTGGTGCATAAACTTGAATAATAGTAGTATTAACATGTCTTCCTTGTAGATGTATGGATATTATCCTATCACTGACAGCATTGTACTTCAGGACAGATCTTGAAACATCCATTCCTCTTCAATTTTTCATTCCGGCATAGCAGATACATGGTTGTCTGATTCAAAATTCCCAAAACCCATCCATTTCAGCTCACTAATGTCTAGGATATCAATCTTTATGCATTCCATTTCATTTTTTACAACTTCCAATTTTCCTAGACCTATACTTTGTACATTCCATGCTCCAATTTTTAAGGGACAGTTGCAGCTGTTTCTCCTCAATTTGAGTCATGCCACATCAGCACATAGAGGTCCTTAAAGACTTACTTTATCAGTATCATTAAATTTGGTTCAACTCTGATGAGACAGCTCTTTCCCAATCCTATTTTGAGTGTCTTCTGACTCAAGGGGCTTGTCTTCCAGCACTGTGTCAGATAATGTTTCCAAGCTATTTATAAAGTTGCCCAGTAATGTATCAGACAGTGTTTCTCTGCTATTCATAAGGTTTTCCCTGGCCAATTTTTGAGAAGTGTATGGTCTCCTCCTTCTTCTTAGTCAGTCTTAGTTTGTAAGCTGCATCGAAACCTGTGTACCATGTGTAACTCTGCAGGCATATGAAACACCAGTGGCACAGTCTCAAGTGTCACAGCAATGTACAAGTCACACAGGATGACAAACTGACAGACAAGTTTGTCTCCCTTAGCTTTTGGAAACCTCTTTGCCCTCCCTTTTTCTAATTCCTACCTAGAACCTGCCACTTTGTGGTCCCCTGCCACTCCCTCTCTTTTCTGGCTCTAGGAGGCTGGGGCCTGCCTTGCCTCCTGCCCCTTTTACCTGGATATCCCTCTGCTCCTGAGGTCCCTGGCTGCTCTTGCTCCCTCCCTTTCCTGGCTCTAGGGGACTTGGGCCTAGCCTTGCCTCCCACCCTTAAATATAGCTTAGAGAGAGAGAGAGAGAGAGAGAGAGAGAAATTTATTTTAGGAAAATGGTTCACACACTTATAGAAGCCGGCAAGTCCCAAGTTCTTGGATCAAATGTCAATCTGGAAGCTTTTCCCAACTCATGCAGATGCAAGGGCTGATGAGCTCAAGGTTGGTTGGAAGTACACCATCTGTTGACTCCAATGAATAACGAATCCAAGATCTCCAGGCTGAATGGTAGATTGTTCACTCAGGGACAGTGGTAGGAGCACAATAGGATCCTGATCCACAGAAGAGTGTCTCTTTTTCCCAGGATGTCCATAAATATATTGGAAACAGGCCATATCCCTAGGGAAACTCCCTTTCAACTGATTGGCTCCTCAGAACATATACATCCTATTACATCATGGGAATAACCCACATCACAACTGCTTAGACCACTCAGAATTGTAGTGCAGCCAACTTGACACACAACTTCAACTATCACAAGATGTTTCAACAGATACAATGCTGGAGGCATTCACTTGTTTGTGCCAAGAAATTTTGAAGACAGCTATCTGGGCAAGTCCCTGGAAGAGGTTCACATTTGTGCTCATTCCATTCCAAACAAGAGTGATCCGACAAAATGTGGAAATTATCAAACCATACAATTAATATCACATGCAAGTAAAATTTTGCTGAAGATAATTCAAAAACAGTTGCAGCATTACATCAACAGAAAACTGCAAGAAACTTATGCCAGATTCAGAGGAAGGTGTGGAATGAGGAATATCATTGTTGATGTCAGGTGGACCTTGTCGGAAAGCAAAGATACCTGAAAGATGTTTACCTGTGTTTTATAACTATGCAAAGGCTTTGACTCTGTGGATCATAACAAGTTGTAGATAACATTGCCAAGAATGGGAATTCCAGAACACTTAATGGTACTCATGAGGACTTGTACATAGGCCAAAAGGCAGTCAGTCAATCAGAAAATGGGGATATTGTATGGTTAAAATCAGGAAAGTGTGTCAGTTTTGTATCCTTTCATAATACTTATTCAATCTGTATGCTCAACAAATAATCCAAGAAAATGTACTATACAAAGAACACAGCATCAGGATTGGAGGAAGACTAATTAACAACCTGCAATATGCAGATGACACAACCTTGCTTGCTGGAAGTGAAGAGAACTTGAAGCACTTACTAAGGAAGATCAAAGATTATACCATTCGGTATAGATTACATCTCAAAATAAAGAAAACAAAAATCCTTACAACTGGACCAATAAGCAATATCACAATAAATGGAGAAAAGATGGAAGCTGTCAGAGATTTCATTTTACTTGGATCCACAGTCAATGCCCACAGAAGCAACAGTCAAAAAATCACACAATGCAGTGTCCTGGGTAAATATCCTATAAAAGCCCTCAAAAGGGTTGAAGAGCAAAGATGTCACTTTGAAGACTAAAGTGCACCTGTCTCAAGCCATGTCATGCATATGAAACCTGGGCAATGAAAAAGGAAGACCAAAGAATTGATACCTTTGAATTGATACTGAAAATACCATGGACAACAAATCAGTCTTGGAAAAAGTACAGCTGGAATGCTTCTTGGAAGTGAGAATGGCCAGACTTCATCTCATGTACTTTGGTTATTGTCAGAAAGGACCAGTCCCTTGAGAAGGATATCAAGCTTGATAAAGTAGAAGATCAGCATAAAAGGAAAAGACCCTCAACAAGATGGATTGTCACAGGGGCTGTGACAATGGCCTCAAGCATAGCAAGACTTGTGAGGATGACACAGGACCAGTCAGTGTTTCATTCTGTTCTACATAGGGTTGCTATGAATCAGAAATGACTCAACAAGACTTCCAGTAAGATGGTGGAATAGTCAGACAAGCTACACAGACCCTCTGCAACAGAGTAGAACAGAAACCAATTGACATATATATGGAAGATAATCCTGGAGCCTTGAGCTTTGAAAGGAACGATACAGAAGTGGATTAAATACCAAGTAATAGAAGAAAATGAATGAAAACAGTGAATAAGGAGACAAATGGAGTCATGTCACCTATCCAGACAGCCTGAATATTTTCAAGTGGTGTTGGGACCTGAGAATTAACCTAAAAATCAGCCCTGCTTGCCAAGGGCTACATGGATTCCTGCACTGATGGCTGATGTCTGAAAAAGGAAGCAGCAAAGAAGGAGACAAACTGAGCTGTGGATTTTTGGCTGTCCAGTGGGTGCAGGCATTTTGAATGTTTATAAGCAGCTGCTATTTTGCATATTTAAAGCGACAGCATTCTTGTTCAGATTCTGAGGGCCTAAGAATAGGCCAAGGACAGCATGGACAAATGGGAAGCTGATGACAGGAAAAGAGACAGGTGGTGAGTGAATAAGTGCCGCCAACTAGCAAATAGAGGAGCGCAGTACCCTGTTTACTCAGATAACATCCAAAGAAAATGAAAATCTTGGGCGAATCACTCCAATGTACAACATCAACTAAATATAAACGCAAAAATGTCACAATGTCTTGGAGGCAACAAACCATCACAGTCCGCACAAAGAAGGAAGATAAAGCAGTAGAAACAAGGACAAGAATACAGACCCAAAATATATCCCTAAAGAAGAAACAGCATTGGAACTCCCTTATAAGGAATTCAAAAGAATTATATTTAGGGACTTTAAATGGATTCAGAGACAGACCATGGAAAACACTGACAAAATTGAGGAAAACACAGAGAAAACCCTACAATTTCAAAAGACAATACAAGAACAAAATGACAAAATAAATGAAAAATTCAAAATGATACAAAATCTACACACAGAAATCCAGAAAGTTAATACTAAATTTTCAGAAATAAATAAGACATTGAAAAAAAAAAAAAAGACAATTGAATAGGCAAAGGAGCAGAATTGAATCAATGGAATACAGAATTAGTGAGATTAGTGGGATTAAAGGCAAATACCTAAACACTTCTTTGGAAAGGGATCAATCAGAAAAAAGATCAAAACAAAATGAAGAAAGCCTAAGGTTCATGTGGGATACCATCAAAAGGAATAACCTACGTGTAATCAGAATTCCAGAACAGGAAGAGACCAAGAAAACCACAGAGAAAATTGTCAAAGATTTGTTGAAAGATAATTTTCCTGGTATGACGAAAGATTAGAATATATACAGTCAGGAAGTCCAACAAACCCCAAACAGGATAGACCCCAAAAGAAAATCACCAAAACATATCATCGTCAAACTCACCAAAACCATAGGCAAAGAAAGAATCATGAGTGCAGCATGAGAAAAACAGAAAGTTACCTACAAGGGGCAACCAATAAGACTAAGCTCAGATTTCTCAGCAGAAATCATGCAGGCAAGAAGACAATGGGAAGGTATATATAAAATCCTGAAAGAGAAAAATTTCCAACCAAGAATTATGTACCCAGCAAAATTGTCCCTCAAATATGATGGTGAAATTAGAACATTTCCAGATAAGCAGAAATTAAGGGAATTTGTTAAAACCAGACCAACCTTACAAGAGATGATAAAGGGAGCTCTTTGGACAGAGAAGCAGCAACAGCAAACAATGACTTAGCAGTAACACACATGATGATATAACCCAGAAACCAACCCAGCTATGGAAGTAACCAAAGGAAATAAGCATACAAGATTGTAAACAGGGAACCAGAGACATCAACTGACAAATGAGGACAACTACAAACCAAAAAGAGGGAAAAAAACTAACAGTTATTATCCTTACCTTATTACCATCTAGAAGCTACAGAACTTCTAGATGGTAGGGAAGTCAAGACAACTACAAGATAGAATGGACTGTTCTAAACTTGGAAAGAAAACTATAAATCACAGGGTAACCTCAAAGAAAAATGATAAACCTTCACATCAAAATAAAAAAGAGGACCAGCATAAATATCAGCAAATACAAAAACAATAACAATGAAAATGGTAACACGATTCATAAACAAAATGAGCTCGGCACAGAAAATTATATGGAACAAAGAAATCAACACCAAAAAAAAACACATAACAAAAATGACAGCAACAAATTAATATTTGCCAATAATAACATATCTGGCAAGGGACTTATCTCTAAGAGTTATAGAAAACTCCAAGGCCTCAACAGGAAAGAGATTAACAACCCAATTGAAAAAATGGGCAGAAGACATGAATAGACACTTCACCAAGGAGTATATTCAGGTGGCCAGCTAATACATGAAAAGATGTTCACAATCATTGGCCATCAAAAAGACGCAAATCAAAACAACAATAAGATACCATTTCACCCCAGCACTGATGGCAAGGTTCAACAAGACAGAAAATAACAAATGCTGGTGTAGATGTGGAGAGATTGGGACTCTCATACACTGCTGGTGGAACTGTGAAGTGATACAACCACTGTGGAAAGCAATATGGCAATTCCATAGAAAGCTGGAATTGGAGATACCATTTGACCCAGCAATCCCATTACTCAGTATGTATCCTAGAGAGGTGAGAGCCAGGACAGGAATAGATATATGCATGCTCATGTTCATCACAGCACTATTTACAATAGCAAAAAGATGGAAACAACCTATGTGCCCATCAGCAGAAGAGTGGATGACCAAACTATGGTGTACACGCATAATAGAATGCTATGCAGCAGTAAAGAATAACGTAGAGTCTGCAAAACACTGCATGATATGGATGAACTTGGAGGACATTATGCTGAGTGAAATAAGTCAACCACAGGAGGACAAATATAGGTCAAGGAAAGGTTTGTGAAAGGTCAAGGAAAGGTTTATGTATGAAGAGAAACTTTCTTTGTTGGTTGCCAAGAGCGGGAGTAGAAGGGAGGGAACACTGCAAAAAAAAAAAAAAAAAAAAGCATTGACCCATGCCACTTTAGTTTTGTGTATTTCACTGCACATCAATTATATTTCAATAAAATGCATTTTTTAAAAAAATTTAAAAAAGAAATAATAAAGATTTGAGCAGAAAATAAATGAAACAGAAAATAGAAAGACAATAGAAAAAAATCAACAAGACTACCTGAAAAAAGTTGGCTTTTTCAAAAGATTAATAAAATTGACAAACCACTGGCAAATTTAACAAAGGAAAAGAGGGAGAAATTACAAATAACAAATAAGAAATGAATTGGGCAATGTCACAACAGAACCAACAGAAGTTAAAAGGATAATATCAGGATACTACGAAGAACTATACTCCAACAAATTCAAAAATCTAGAAGAATTGGGACAGATTTCTAGAAACGCGCTACTTACCCAAAGTAACACAGACTGAGCTGGAAGTTTTGAACAAACTCATAACAAAAGAAGAAATTGAACAGGTCCTAAAAAAATTACCAACAAGAAAAAGCCCTGGCCCAGACTGTTTCACTGGAGAATTCTACCAAACGTTCAAAAAAGAACTGACACCAATCCTATTCAAACTATTCCAGAACATAGAAAAGGACGGAATCCTCCCAAATTCATTTTATGAATAAGCATAACCTTGATACCAAAAACTGGCAAAGATATCACTAAAAAGGAAAACTACAGACTAATACCCCTCATGAATATAGATGCAAAAATTTTCAACAAAATCCTAGCCAGTAGATTCCAACAACATATCAAAAAAATCACACATTATGACAAGTGGGGTTCATACCATATGTGCGAGGATGGTTCAACATTAGAAGAACAATCAACATCATCCAGCACATAATTTTTTAAAAAAAAATGATCATATCAATTGATGCAAAAAAGGCATTTGATAAAATCCAACA
>NW_006921610.1:5581675-5583007 GCF_000298275.1 Orycteropus afer afer | reverse complement strand
TGCCTTAGGCACTATGCTATCAGAGCTCCCACCATTTACAATAGCTACCAAAAAAAATAAAATACTTGGGAATGAATCTCACTAGGGACACAAAAGACCTCTACAAAGAAAACTACGAAACAGTACTACAAGAAACCATGAGAGATCTACATAAATGGAAGAACATATCATGCTCGTGAATGGGAAGACAGAACATTGTGAAAATTTCAGTACTATCCAAAGCAATCTATACATTCAATGCAATCCCAATCCAGATTCCATCAACGTTCTTTAAGGATATGAAAAAAACAATCAATGGAAAGGAAAGAGATCTTGGACAAGGAAAGCATTGTTGAAGAAGAAAAAAGTAAGAGGTCTCACACTCCTGGATCTCAAAACCTACTATACAGCCATAATGATCAAAACAGCGTGGTACTGGTACCACAACAGACACATAGACCAGTGGAACAGAATTGAGAACCTAGAAATAACTCTATCACCTATGGTCAGCTGATTTTCAACGAAGGGCTGAAATTCATTACATGGGGAAGAGATGGTCTCTTTAACAAATGTGCTGGCAAAACTGGATATTCATTTGCAGAAAAATAAAACAAGATCCATACCTCACAACATACACAAAAAATTACTCCAGATGGATCAAAAACTTAAATGTGAAACTTAAAGCTATAAAGTTCCTCAAGGAAAAAATAGGGGCAAATTTAGGAGCCCTAATATATGGCATAAATAGACTGTCAAGCATAACCCAAAAGCACAAACAGCAGAAAATAAACTAGATGAATGGGACCTTCTAAAAATTAAATTTTTATATACTTCAAAGACTTCTCCAAAAGAGTCAAAAGAGAACCTACAGCTTGGGAAAAAATATTCAGCAATGACATATCTGACAAGAGACTTGTCTCTAAAATTTATAGAAAACTCCAACACCTCAACAACATAAAGGCAAACAATCCAATTTAAAAATGGGCAGAAGACATGAATAGACACTTCACCAAAGAGGATATTCAGGTGGCCAACAAGTACATGAAGAAATGGTCATGATCATTAGCCATTAGAGAGATGCAAATCAAAACAACAATGACATACCATCTTGCCCTAGCACTAATAGCAAAGTTTAACAAGACAGAAAATAACAAATGCTGGTGAGGACGGGGAGAGATTGGGACTCTCATACACTGCTAGTGGGACTGTAAAATGATACTTGTTGTTGTTGTTGTTGTTATGTGCCGTCAAGTCAGCCCCGACTCATAGTGACCCCTCCTTGGGTTTCCAAGGCAGTATCACTACGGAAGTAGATTGCCCCATCTTCCTTCTGAGGAGTGGCTGGTGGGTTTG
>NW_006921610.1:5579010-5581076 GCF_000298275.1 Orycteropus afer afer | reverse complement strand
ATTATATATGCAAATATATAATATATACAGATAATATTTAAAGATATATATAAAATATATGCATATATACCAAAATCAAACAAACCAAACACACTGCCATCGAGTCGGACCCGACTCATAGCCAACCCTCCTTGGATTTCTGTGGCAGTATCTCTACAGAAGTAGATTGCCCAACCTTCCTTCTGAGGAATGGCTGGTGGGTTTGAACCGTCAGCCTTCTGGTTAGTAGTCAAATGCCTTAGGCACTATGCCACCAGAGCTCCCGTATGCATATATACAGATATCAAAATACTTCCTTGGTTCACTTTACAAAAAAGGCCTAGAAACAATGACCAACCCAGTAACAATGAGCATCCCTAGCCCCGGGTGGTGTTGAAATTGTTTCCCATAAAAAATCAAGACTTCTTGGGAAAATGACTGATTCCATGTTAGGGATAGAAAATGTACCAGATGAGTCTGGAAAAGTTTGTTATACCAGATAGTAAGGAAGCTATTAATGACTACTAAGATCATGCCAAAGGAATCTGGAAGGCAATTTAAAAAGACCCACACACACACTGGCCAGAAAGACAGTTCTGAAGAAATATTGAATAGAGACACCAAGTTTCCATATTTATATGGATGTATTTATAGGCTTTAAATTATTTGTCCCAGCACAAGTAATACCATGCTTTAATTACTATGCTTAGTAATAAGGTTTAAAGTAATTTACCTTTTATATGTGAAAGTAGGAATGCCATCCTCATCTTCAAAAATTTTTTTGGTTTTGCCTAGTCTTCCACGTGAGTTTTAGGCTCAAGATCCCATGTCTCCTGAAAAAACCTCTATTTATATTTTCATTTAAATTAATTGTCTATAAGTTAATTTAAGGAAAATTGCCATATTTATGTTGTGGATCACCCACGCATGAACAGAGTGCCTTCATTTTTCAATAAATTTTACAATTTTAGAAATAAGGCATTGCATATCTTTTATAAAATTTATTTCTAGATTCCTTATAATTTTTGTTGCCATTATATATAGGATCTCTAGTCTAATAGTATTTCCTAATTTTTTGTCTGAATAAAATGCCATTTACTGTTTAGTAATTATATTGTATCTAGTAATTTATTAACATTTTTATTAGCTCTAAATCTCTTGTGTTGTCTAGATAGAAAATCATGTAATCCGTGAATACTTACAGTTCTGTTTCTTGCTTTTCAATCCTTATAGTTTTTGTTCATTTTTTATGGCATGTATTAGCTAAGAGTCTGAGTATAATATTTATATAGCAGTCATTCTTATCTCATTACCTAATTTAATGGCAATACCTATGTCATGGAGTTTTTCAATTACTTTGCATTTTGCTTATATATGGATAAGATCTTGTATAAAATTTGTTTATTACCAGATTTCAGGATGAGTTTACATTGGAAAACTGTAAAGTACAAGCAATCTGTCTCTGACTAAATGTTAAAAGCAAATATCTAGCGCTGATATCTGGAAATGTTTGAATGGACAGCTTGATGCCTGAAAGTAAACTATTTGTAAACCACAGTTCTCCTGGTATGAATCGCAGTTTATCACACAGTATAAAAGTTTTCAAATATATAGTTATTTGGGATACAAAAGAGAATATTCTCAGTTATCCTAAATAAACAATCTGCAAATCAGAATACAGTCTGTTTTCTTGTCTAATGAATCACCACTAAATATGGATTTGACAGATACTCTTTCAGCTTAAGGACGACTTCTTGGTTTATAATTACATTTACAAACTGCCTAATATTAATGCCTTTTATTCCTGGAATAAAATCAACTTGGACATGATGCATTTGATCATGATAAGCAGTTGCATAATTTTTAAATATTTTTAGCTGTATTTATAGTTTTCTTACATTGTCCTTTTATGCTTGATTTTTATCAAGGTGATATATAAAAAGAGCATGAGAGACATGAATAGACACTTCACCAAGGAGGATATTCAAGCGACCAACAAACATATGAAGAAATGCTCACGATCATTAGCTATTAGAGAGATGCAAATCAAAACAACAATGAGATACCATCTTGCTCCAGCACTAGTA
>NW_006921610.1:5574608-5577395 GCF_000298275.1 Orycteropus afer afer | reverse complement strand
TGTGGTAAATTGTGGTCAATGACATGAGACAAAGTATATGTGAACTGCTGTATGAAAAGTGAATTTGCTCTGTAAATCTTCACCCAAATCAAAGTAAAATTAAAAAAAAAAAAAAAGAGCATGAGAATAGAAAAATTTTTCTTCATTGCAACAATTTGTATACAAGCAATCTGTTTGTTGAGGGTTGATAGAATCCACTTTTAAACCATCTAGGATGATATTGTGCACTCTTTGTTGTTGTTATTGTTTCATATTACACTTTTTATTTTGAACTTACAGAAAAGTTGTAGACACTTTTTATACTTTATACTTGAGAAAACTGAATTATAGGGCAAATAAGTGATTTATCTAGAGTGTAGTAATAGAGTAGGTGCCCAATACATAGTTACCAACTGGTAAGAGTAAGAAAAAACTGTAACTGGACCTCCTGACTCTTGATTCTGTGCCATTTTTTACTCCCTCTGGCATTTCCCAAAGCTAAGAATTCACTTACTGGTATGCATAATTTACAGTAAATTGCGAGTTATAATTTAGTAGCTATTAATTGAGAAATGGTCTTTGGTGTTTTACTATTTCTTATTCTTAAAAACCATGTGATGTACAGTGAAACCTAACCCACTGCATTGAGTGGATTCTGACTCGTAGTGACCCTGTAGGGGAGTAGAGTAGTAGACAGAGTAGAACTGTCCTATAGGGTTTCCAAGGCTATAAATGTTCTTTGTGTGTGTGTGTGTGTGATATGGGTGAAAGTTTACAGAGCAAATTCACTTACCATACAGCAATTCACACACATGTTGTCTCATGACATTGACTACAACTTACCCCAATGCAACAGTTCCCCTCCCACTTCCTCCTGATAGTTACCTCTTCCCTGTGTCCATCCTTCCATGCACTCTTGTCCCCTGAACTGTCTCCCTGTGCATAAACAGTCCTTCTTTCTCCCATGATTGTTCTCTCTCAGGAGTGTATCTACCTCAGGTACATGTTCAACTCATATGCCTGTCTTTTGTTTGGCTGGAAGCGATGGGTGTGAGTTCAATTCTAGACCTGAAGGGCAGCTAGGGGCCATCGTCTCAGTGGTTCCACCAGGCTCTATCAGACCAGGAAATCTGGTTCCCTTTTTTTTTTTTTTTCCACCAAAACTTTGAGTTTTGTTCCACATTGTTCTCCCTCTCTATCCAGGATCTTCTACATAGATCTCCCTCTCAGTGGTTGACAGTGGTAGCTGGGCACCATCTAGTTCTTCTGGTCTCATAGTCATATAGGCTGAAGTTTGCATGGCATACCAGTCATGAGGACTAATTGTTTCCATGGATCTTTGGTTTTCTTCATTCTTCTTTGCTCTGGATGAGGAGAGACCAATCGTTGTATCTAGATGGCCGCTTGCAAGCTTTTAAGATCCCAGTCGCTACTCTCCAAGGCTATAAAGCTTTTGGGAAGCAGACTAACTCATCTTTCTCCCACAGAGGGGCTGGTGAGTTCAAATTAATGATCCTTTGGTTAGCAGCCGAATGCTTTAGCAGGTATTGTGGGCTTTTATATTGGGGAAAAATAATTTTTTTACTCAATATTTTTATATAAATCTTGGCCTGTTTCAGTATTCTCCTTTTTTAATCCCTTTTGAAAATTTTTGTTTTTAAGAAAATTATTCCTTTCATAAACCAAAAAAAAAAAAAAAAATTCACTGCCCTCTAGTCTATTTGACTCATAGTGACCCCTCCTGTAGTTAGTCTGCCTATTTCTCTCCTTTGGTTTCCAAGGCAGTATCTCTATGGAAGAAGGTTGCCCAGTCTTCCTTCCAAGGAGTAGCTGGTGAGTTTGAACCACCAGCCTTCTGGTTAACAAACCATAACTGGCACTGTGCCACCAGAAATCCTGATTCCTTTCATATAAGGCTTTAAATCCAATGGTAGAAAATTGTTTATGTGCAACAGACCAAAAGCCACCCACTGTTGTGATCCATAGGGCTTTCACTGGCTGATTTTTGTAGATCACCAGGCCTTTCTTCTTAGTCTGTCTTAGTCTGGAAGCTCTATTAAAACCTGTTCAGCATCAGAGCAACATGCAAGCCTCCACTGACAAATAGGTTGTAGCTGTACATGTAGTACATTGTAACTAAAAGCCAATAGATACGGTGGGCTTCTGGTACAGTCCAATGACTATTCTGCTCTATTCCTACTTCTCTGTGATTTTCTTAACATGGTTTGGCTTTATCCTCCAGCTAATCTCCCATGGATGCAAAATAGCTGCCAGCAGCAACAAGAATATGCATCATTTTTCATTATTAGAGATACAAAGAAGGCCCACAACCATTGATCTGAACTTCTTGATGTTTGGACCACCTCAGAACCAATCTCTGCAGCCAGTGAAATACAAGCTCTGATTGATTTGAAAAACTAAACCACTCATTGAGGCAAATGACATATTACACTAATCAGCCTAGGTATCACTTCTGGGGTTCACCTAAGCCATAAGGGAGCTACACAAATTGGGAAGAGTCCATTAAATGTTAGAGATACAACTATAATATCTACTTTGCTCTACTAAATCTGCATATCCTTCAACATTTACTTACCCAGATTGCTCTTCGAACCCAAGTATAGGGTTTTGCATTTACTTCGGTTAAATTTTATCAAATTAGCTTTGATCAAGTAGACTTGAGGATTAATTATCAGTCTGGTTTGGTCTTTGTATGCCAGTCCCTATTTGTTAATTTCTAGTATGATAAATAATTAAATTTCTACCTGATTTTTTATTACTATGTCAAACAGAAGACCTGCTCATACT
>NW_006921610.1:5568185-5570578 GCF_000298275.1 Orycteropus afer afer | reverse complement strand
GGAAAATTTTAAAGATGAACACTTTACATTGTTGCACTTTTTCTGAAATGTAGTTTTTTTTTTTTTTATTACTCTAATCTTCCATAACCTGTAGTGGTACAGATGGCTGTATCATATTTTGCTCACAGTTCATAAATTAGACATCAGTAGTTACCCTTAAAGAGCCAAATTCTTTATTCTGCTATGTTAGATGTTTCATATATTTTACTAAAAATGATAACCCAATGTAAATGGCTTTGCTTAAAATAAATTGTCATTTAATATCTGTCATATTTAATACAAATATAGAAGGAATCTACTGGCATTTAATGATGTTCAATATTTATATTCTTTAAAGACTTAGTTATCTGGCTTAAAAATGTATGTGAAAGAGTCCCATAACATGAGACTTCAAGATAGAGAAAAATGAATTGTTTAAAATGAATCAAAGCAGTTTTATTATATATACTCAGGAATCAATTACTAGGTACATAATTACCTTGTGTACACAAGGGAGCTCTGGTAGCATAGTGCTTAAGGCACTTGACTGCTAACCAGAAGGCTGGTGGTGCAAACCCACAAACTACTCCTCGGAAGGAAGATGGGGCAATCTACTTCCGTAGTGATACTGCCTCGGAAACCCAAGGAGGGGTTGCTATGAGTCAGGTCCGACTCGACAGCACATAACAACAACCACAACACACAAGCCAAGGGCTCCTTACAGCTTTGTGATCTTGTGTAACCTCTCACCTTGGGAAACTTGCACAATAGAATCCATTCCAGAGAAAATGCCATCAGTATGTTGGGCCTGAATGAAATCATTAAGTTCCTTCTTACTTATCTTCTTCCACAGCAGTAGAAGCAAGAAACAAAACAGACCTGTTTAATGTGCAAAAGATGTACCCTACCTCTAAGTGGACCATCTCTGGAGATGGATATTGTGCTTGGTCAGCCAAGAAGGGGAAGACCCTCAAAAAAATGGATTGACACAGTGGCTGCAACAATGGGCTCAAGTGTAGCAAGGATTGTGAGGATGGCGCAGAACCAGGCAGTGTTTGTTCTGTTGTACATTGGGTCACTACAGGTCTGAGCTGACTTGATAACACCTGACAGCAACACCTCTAAATGGAGTCCCTGGGTGGTGAAAACTCAGCCTTTGAAAATCCTATGAAGAACAGCTCTACTCTGACACATGTGGGTTGGCCATCAGTCAAAATCAACTCTACAGCAACTAGTGAGAAGAAAAAAAAATCTGTTAGTCCAAAAGAGCAAATTCTTTTGTTTTGTCTCTTTCAAATCTTTTGTTTTGTTTTGAGGACTATATAAGGTATGTCTAACCCAAGCCATGGTGTTTTCAATCACTTCACATGCATGTGAAAGCTGGACAATGAATAAGGAAGACCAAAGAAGAGTTGATGTTTTTGAGTTGTGGTGTTGATGAAGAATACTGAAAGCACCATAGACTTCCAGAAGAATGAATAAGTCTGTGCTGGAGGAAGTACAGCCAGAATGCTCCTTGGAAGTGAGAATGGCCAGCCTTCGTCTCACCTACTTTGGTCATTTTGTCAGAAGGGACCATTCCCTGGAGAAGGATATCATGTTTGGTAAAGTGGAGGGTCAGCAAAAAAGGGGAAGGCCCTCAATGGCATGGATTGACACAGTGGCTACCATGATAGGCTCAGGTATAGCAAGGATTGTGAGGCTGGTGCAGAATTGGGCAGTTTTTCATTCTGTTGTACATACGGTCACTATGAGTCAGAGCTGACTGGACGGCATCTAAAAACAACAACATATGTGGTAATAAGGAACTCTGGCAGCATAGTAGATAAGGCATTTGGTTGCTAACCAGGTCAGTGGTACATACCCACTAGCTTCTCCACGCAAGATGAGGCGATCTACTTCCATAAAGATTTACTGCCTTGGAAACCCAATGGGAGTTACTATGAGTCAGATCAACTCTATGGCAGTGGGCTTGGTTTTTATACGTGATAATAGGCAATATCTCACTGCTATTCATAAGGTTTTTCAGTGGTCAGTTTTTTCAGAAGCAAGAACAAAACAGGCCTTTTTAATGTGCAAAAGATGTACGTTCCTCCTCTTAGTCGGTCTTAGTCTGGAAGCTCTGCTGAAACCTCTTCACTACAAGTGACCTTGCTAGTATTTGAAATCCTAGTGGCATAGCTTCCAGCATCACAGCAACATGTAAGCCAACTCAGGAGGGCAAACTGACAGACGAGCACTGTGGTGTAGTAAATTACTTAGTGTGGCTTTTCTACCCATAAGTCTTTGTAAACTCCAAGGTGGGATTTTCTATGAGCAACTGAGGAGCTCCTGCTTGCTGAAGTTGTCCACCTGGAGTATTTCTGTTGGGTGTGGCACAAAACAGTGTTCTAGGAGGTGCCCACTCTCTCTCA
>NW_006921610.1:5563560-5567870 GCF_000298275.1 Orycteropus afer afer | reverse complement strand
GGAGAGAGACTGAGCGTTCTTCCTGAACTTGAGTTGTAGCCTGGTGCTTCCCTAATAAACCCCGTAATCCGTGAGTTCTGTGTGGCCACTGCAGTGAATTATCGAACCCAGAGGAGAGGTGGTGGGTGCTTTGGGAGGAACTGTTGGAGCAAGGGCTGGAGCGGGGGGAGGCAGCATGTCTGGCCTGGCAGGAATAGGCCTTGGGCTATTGATAGTAATTCTGTCTTCCTCTTGTGGGATTAGAGGAGGTCAGAACATGTGGCCTCCTTGCTGTTTTTGCAAACACTCACTGATGAAGATCAAAGACTACAATCTTCAGTATGGATTACAATTCAACATTTAAAAAAAAAAAAAGCCCTCACAACTAAACCAATAAGCAATAGTACAACAAATGGAGAAAAGTTATCACTGATTTCATTTTACTTAGATCCACAACCAATGTCTATACAAGCAGCAGTCAAGAAAGCAGATGACTTATTGCACTGGGCAGACCTGCTGCAGAAGGCCTCCTTAAAGAAAGAATTAAAGACCAAGGATGTCACTTTGAAGACTAAGGTGCACCTAACCCAAGCCATTATATTTTCAGTCACCTGATATACATGTGAAAGCTGAACAACAAATAAGGAATACTGAAGAAGAATTGATACCTTTGGATTGTGGTGATGGGGAAAAATACTGAAAATGCCGTGGCCAGACATCATTTCATGTGCATTGGTCATGTTGTCAGAAAGGACTAGTCCCTGGAGAAGGATATCTTGCTTGGTAAAGCAGAGCATCAGCAAATAAGGGGAAGACCTTCAATGAGGTGGATTGACACAGCCTGTGGCTCGATGGGCTCAAGCAAAGCAAAGACTGTGAGAACTGCACAGGCACTGTTTCATTCTGTTCTATGTAGGGTTACTGTGAGTCAGAACCAACTCAACAGAACCTAACAACAACAGCATATGTGGAAGGTTATAGTCTTCATATATTGGGTATTCATCATTATCCAAAGTGAATATAAATATACCTCAGTTGTTTAGCATAAAGATACAAAGTAAGTATTTTCAAAACAAACTGCCTGGATTCAAATCCTAGCTCCATCATTGACCAGTCACTTAATTTTATATGCCTTAGTGTTCTCATCTATAAAATGAAGGTAAAAATAATAATACTTTTCTCTTAGACTCATTAATGCAAATTGACCTTCCCCAAATTGACCATTCAGCATCATCAGATCCTTTTGATAAATACTGAAAGCCCCCATGATAGCTTCTGCAATCAAAACTAGTTGGGGCATCTGTCATATTCTCCACAATTTCCTTCTGGATAGTGTATTATAATGAATTGTGTCCTGTATTTACCTGGATAGCAAACTTGTAAATGATTAATTTGGTAACTTAGCTGAGAAGATTTCCAAGTTGTCTTCTTCTTGTTTATAGTAAAATGTGGGTAAAAAGAGATAGATTGAGGCAAGAACTGTTAAGCAAACTGGGCTTGATGATTTGGGAAATCCTCAGCCTACCTAGATTTCAAAAGATGCTAAAATTAGGATATGTACTTTCAGTATGTTCTGGAAAGAAACCCAAGGGTGTAGCTGAGAAACTTTTTCTACTGCCTCAGGAGTATCAAAAGATCTGAGTATTCATCACACATAAGGTTCTTTCAAGAGACTACATGTGACTCATAGATCCTCTCATCCATCTCAGCAGACACCAGAAATAGAGATGGTATTATTTAGGAAAGATATTAGAAGGAGCCTCTTGTCTAATGGAATTAATCTCTGTGACATATGTAGGAAACTCACAAGGTTTTTAAGAATGTTATATCAGCAGAAATAAAGCCAGCTTGAACTAATGGAGACAGAGAGAAGATGACATGAAAAAAGGCTGTCTAACTTCCAAAATTCTAGTGGCAGAAAACAGACTAATAAAGCTATTTTGCTGCAAACATTCTATCTTTCATGAAAAAGAAAGAATGACTCCAAGGATAAAGCCTCAGACCAAAAGGATGAAGCTAAAAACCAGAGGATTATTCCTAGATCATGAAACCTAATGTTGTTTGCCTGGTTGAATTTCAAAGTTAATTGGTACACTCCTTTTTTCCTTCCATTTTATGCCCTTTTGAGCTAGAAAGTCTATAACTGTTATCATATGCCTGCCTCACTGCTGTATTTGGGGAACAAGTGAGGAATTATGCCTCAGCATAGATTATATCTACAGCTTCAGCCATTCCTAACTTAGATTATTTAAATAATGAGATTTGGGACTTTTGAGCTCATGCTATTTAGGTGAGATTTGGGACTTGGAATTGATACTATAGTAGGTTGAGATTTTAGAAAATGTTGGGAAGATAAGAATGTATTTTGCATGCAGGATAGGAGTGAATTTTGGGGGGAAAAGAGAGCAGACTGTGGTAGGAAGAATAATAGCTCCTCAACTCAATCTGTATGCTGTGTAAATAATTTAAGAAGCTAAACTATATGAAGAACTCAGCATCAGAATTGGATGAAGACTTGTTAACAATCTGTGATATGCAGATAACACAACCTTACTTGCTGAAAGTGAAGATGACTTGAAGCACTTACTGATGAAGATCAAGGACTGCAGTCTTTAGTATGGATTACACCTCAACATAAAGAAAATGAAAATTCTAACAACTGGACAAATAAGTAACATCACAATAAATGGAGAAAAGATTAAAGTTGTCAGGAATTTCATTTTACTTAGATCCACAATCAATACCTCTGGAAGCAGCAGTCAAGAAATCAAATGTTGTATTGCACTGGGCAAATTTACTGCAAAAGACCTCTTTAAAGTGTTGAAGAGCAGAGATATCCCCAAGCTGTGGTATTTTCATTCACTTCATATATGTGTGAAAGTTAGACAATGAATAAGGAAAACCAAAGAAAAATTGATGCCTTTGGATTGTGGTGCTGGTGAAGAATACTGAAAATACCAAGGCACTTGGCTGCTAACCAAAAGGTCAATGGTTCAAACCCACCAGCCACTCCATGGAAGAAGAGGTGTTCTGCTTCTGTAAAGATATACAGCCTTGGAAAGCCAATGGGAATTGTATGAGTTGGAATTGACTCCATGGCAGTGAGTTTTAAGTTTGGCCAGCAGAACAAACAAACGTGTCCTGGAAGAAGTGCCACCAGACTGGTCTCTAGAAGCAAGAATAACCAGACTTCTTCTCACTAACTTTAGTCATATTGTCAGACGGTACCATTCCCTGGAGAAGGACGTCATGCTTGGTAAAGTGCAGGGTCAGTGAAAGAAGGGCAGACCATGAATGAGATGAGTTGATACAGTGGCTGCAATGATAGGCTCAAATGTAGCAAGGATTATGAGGAGGACTCAAGACCGGGAAGTGTTTTGTTTGTTGTGCATGGGGTTACTATAAGAATTGACTTGAGGGGCTTCTCCGGCAAGATGGCGGACTAGGCAGAAAGACTGCACAGACCCTCTTCAACAAAGAAAAGGGAAACAAATTAACACAGACACAGAAGATAATCCTGGACCCCTGAGCCTTGAAGGGAAGGATATAGAAATGGACTAAACCCCAACTAGCAGAAGAATTTGCATGAAAATACCAAAAAAAAAGAGACATACGAGCTGCGGTCTGGCAGCGATCCTGACGGCACAGACAGCTTGGAGATTCCCAAGTGGTGGTAGGACCTAAGAATTAACCTAAAAATCAACCTGGCTAGCCAGGGGCTGCACAGAGGACTGTGCACAGTGGCTGGGGAATAAACGGAGAAGGTGAAAAGAAAGGCGGGTTGAACTGTGGACTTTTGCTGGACTGGAGAGTGCTGCCATTTTGAAGGTTTAAAAGTAGCTTGACTATTTTGGATATTTAAAGAGACAGTGCTCTCACAGATTCCTGGAGCTTAAGAACACGTTCTGCTTTCCAGCAACCCCAAGGTCACTCTGGACCCACAAGACTGAAAAGGTACTACATTCCTCTCGTTACTCTTATGCCCCACACCCGCTTGGTGAACAGAGGTGGGCCATCTCCCATTAACACCTACCTTCTGGGCCCACAGGAACTCCATCACAGCATGTGTACTCAGACGGAACCTGGGTGCCCTGCCCTGTCCTCCACCAATTCTTTCTCTCTCTCTCTCTCTTTTTTATTTTTATTTTTTTCTTTTTCACTTTCTTTTTTCTGGGGATTAGTTTGCTTGTATTTGTCTGTTGTAAAACAACTATTATTATTAACACTTTGGTGCTTTTAATTATTATTCTTAATCTTCCCCTCCCAGGTCCTAGTTTTCAGCATTTTTGCTTTTCCCTGTTCCTGGTTGAAATTTTTTTTTTTTTTTTTAA
>NW_006921610.1:5548140-5558695 GCF_000298275.1 Orycteropus afer afer | reverse complement strand
GAACTTGGTGTTTCTTACTCCAAGCCAATTCTTGGTATGTACCAGCACCATACCACTTCTAGAAGGAGGCCAATTACACAGCCAGTCATCTCTGCCTAGGGCATTAAAATCCAATGTTCAAGAGCAAAGAGGAATCAGAAGCCAGTTCACTAGAGATTCACTCTCAAGGGCCTCCCATAAAAGCAGAGCAGAAATTTCTCTTCCTCTTTAATCCAGAATACCAAAATGATCAACGGGCGGGGGAGCTAAGTAAAATAATTTGGCTTTCTCTTTCGTAGCAGGAGAGGGACATGGCTTTTGTTTCAATTTTCTTTTCATTCTGAGTAGAAGGCTCTGGTAATAAACATCTGGAAGTTTGTCTACTATAAAGTTTCTTTTTCCCTGTTTCATGAGGCCATGGTGATATTATACTTTTGGAATTCTTCCTTTCATCTGCTTCCTTTCCACTGACAGTTCATAAAAGATGGGCCACACTGGGAATGAAAGCTAAGCAGTTATTTCTTAAAGTATCAAGAGAAGTGAGGCTCCATATACCTATGGACAGAGAATTTTTCTAATTGTGATATTCCCAGGACTGGGGCTGTACCTAAATTCCTATGTAGTCCTAGAAAACCTGAGCTGATAACTTAAGAAGTTCTAGGAAAAAGGTAACCAGATACAAAATTTGCATAAGGAGCTTATCCTATCTGTTTTATTGTTCTTAATAATATAAATGGTTGTCAATTATTGATTTTACACAAAGGACCAAGCTCTAATTGTGTACTTTGCATATATATTCTTGTTTAATCCTTCCCAAAACATAGAATGGTAGATATTAATATCCCTGATTTATAAATAAAAGAACTGGCATTTTAAAACATTAACAAATATGTGCCTGATCCCTACTAAAAATACAGAGGTAAGATTTGAACCCTGTTCTATCTAAGCTCAGAACCCACATTCCTAAACACTATCTACCAATGTTTCCCTAGTTTATTATATATGAGGCACAAGTGGTGATTTTTTAATTAAAATTATTTAATAGGATAAAAATGTATTATACTAATTGATAAAACATTTCTTGGTAATTCCTGTAAACTCATAACCCCCTGAATGCAGAGGACTAAGGTGTGTCTTACCCAACCCATGGCATTTTTAATCACCTCATATACCTGTAAAAGTTGGACAATGAATAAAGAAGACTGTAGAAGAACTGGTGTATTTGGGGTTGGTGTATTTGGTGATGAATTGTGGTGTTGGTGAAGAATACTGAATATACCATGGACTGCCAGTGAATGAACAAATCTGTCTTGGGAGAAGGACAGCCAGAATGCTCATTAGAGGCTAGGATGGCAAGACTGTCTCACATAGTTTGGACAAGTTGTCAGAAGGGGCCAATCCCTGGAGAAAGATATTAGTTAAGTGGAGGGTCAGCAAAAATGAAGAAGACCTTCAATGTGGTGGATTGACAGAGTGGCTGCAACGATGGGCTCCAACATAACAATAATTGTGAGGATGGCACAGGGTAGAGCAGTGTTTTGTTTTGTTGTACATAGAGTCATTGTTAGTCAGAACTTACTTGATGGCACCTAAAAACAACAGCATCTTGTACTAGGAGTGCCTGGGTGACACAAATGATTAAGTCCTCAGCTACAAACCAAAAGAAAGAGGGAAGTTTGATCCCACCTAGAGGCTCCTCAGAAGAAAATCATGGCAATCTGCCTCTGGAAGACCACAGCCATGGAAACTCTATGGAGTAGAGTTCTACTCTTTTTGACACATACAGAGTTGCCATGAGATGGAAATGATCCAAGAGCAACTAGTTTGTTGTGGTGAGTGGGGAAGGTGCATACCAAAAGGTTGGAGATTCAAGTCCACCCAGAGGCTTCTCAAAAAAGGCTTGGCAATCTAATTCCAAAAACTCAGTTATCAAAAACCCTATGGAGCGCAATTCTACCCTGACACACATGGAATCAGCATGAGTCAGAATTGGCTCAACAGCAACCATTTCTATCTTGAAGTACGCTTTTGACTCAGTGCAACGTGAGATTACTCTGAATTAAATATTTTATTTCTACAATCCAGTAGATGGAGTTACAAAATGTAAATGAAGTTTAATTATGGGTAAAATAAAGATGATATATTTCTTCCACATCTGAGTTTGTAACCTAAGAAATACATATCAGCCATAAATAATCATAAACTAGATCATAAATATAAATTATAAGCATATAATATCTCAGCTTTGTAATGTTTTTCACTTCTTTATATACCAAACTCACTGCCATCAAGTCCATTCTGACCCCCATTGGATTTCTGAGGTGGTAAATCTTTACAGAAGTAGATACCCCATCTTCCTTCCCCAAGCAGCTGGTAGGTTTGAACCACCAATCTTCTGGTTAGCAGTCACATGCCTTAGGCACTTCTTTATAGATATATTCAAGTACCCACAAAAGTAGAACAAATATTAGAGTAAGTCCCAATTCCGACAATTATCAAGATGTTGTTAGTCTTGTTTCGTCTATTCTCTCCACACACACTTTTTCTGTGATGGAATATTTTCTAACAAATGATAGATACCATATAATTCCATGTGAAAATTCTTCTATATATGTCTTTAATAGATAAGGAATGCTTCAGCATTGCCAAGATACTATTATCATGCCTAATAAAATTAACAATAATTTCTTCATATAATGTAATATTTAATCCTTATTCAAATTTTCCCAGTTATCTCACAAACACCTTTTTATGGTTCGTTGGTTGGAACCAGGACCTAAACAAGGTCTGCAGATGGTGTGTAGATAATATGTCTCTTAAATCTTTTTTAGTCTGTAAAAATTTCCCCTAAAGTCTGTAAGCTTTACATTTTAAATGTATATGTAATTGCTTCTGTGGAATCAGGGTGAGCACTAAATTCGCAAGTTTATAAGCTGATTTGGTTGTGGGCTCCAGTTATGTTCCAGACCTACCACAAGGGAGAGTTCAAACAAAGGAGTCTGGCTCCCTCTAGTGCTGGCTCAGATTTTAACTGTCCCTGATTCTCAAACAAAGTTAGGAACAAAAATAATACTGCTGTAAATAGTTCCATTCTGTATGATCCCTTAGCTGTGTATTTCTTACAGCACACCTCTCAACAATGAGAAAGAAGTTGTCTTCTTCTGTTTAATAATAAATGATAACAGGAAGTTATTGAATGCCAAGTAGTGTTTGAAGCTAAATATTTTCTCTCAAAATTCTTTATTCTATCATAGAAGATATCATTCTGTCATTCAAAGTAACATTACCATCATTTTTACCAGAATGTCTTGTTGCTGTTTGCAAAATGTACTTTTTGTTTTAATAGCTTTTTATTTCCAATTGCTATTCTTTCATTTTATTCATTACTGTGTTTAGGTTAGGATTAGGGAGTAGACAGTTGTTTCTCTAAAAGCAGTTAGGTGTCTTATGGTTGTTTCTGTTTTTGCATGGGATGATGAAAGAAAGGACAGAAGAGAGAAACAAAGTGAAAGAAAAACTGCAGTCAGATTATAAAAATCCCTATGACTCAGCTAAAACATCGGGTGTCAAGAAAAAGGAGGCATATTACACATAACCAACATATATTCAATTAATATTCTAAAAATAATGATTGAATAAATTATTGTAAGGGTATAAGAAGAGAAAACAAGGGTAATAAAAGACACACGAGCTGAGGAAGACTTGCTTGCCTTGAATAACTTCCTTCTCTCAGTATATAGAAATACAGGCATCTTCTGCTAAAATGTTCAGCATTAAAGATACTTCTGCATATTTCTGTTTAAAAGATATCATTGTTCTACCACAAACGACTAAAAAAAAAAAAGAAAATGTATTGGAGAAAAGATGTAAAGGTGAATTGAAATCAAAAGAGAGGCAAGGTGTAAATTGTACTCCGTCTTTTAAACAAACACCTCCAAAGCAAGAGTGGTCTTTTGAACATGGGAGAAATCTTTTCAACTGTGTCAAGAGAATTCAAATTTAGGAGATCAGCTCTCATGCCAGCAACAAGTTGGCCATGCAGGAGCCCATGATCCTCCCCATCGGATTAGAAAATTTCAAGGAAGCCATGCGCATCGAAGCCGAGGTTTACCGCAACCTAAAGAACGTCTTCAAGGAGAAGTATGGGAAGGATGCCATCAAAGTGGAGGGTGAAGGTGGGTTTGCCTCTAACATCCTGGAGAACAAAGAAGCCCTGGATCTGCCAAAGAATGCGATGGGGAAAGCTAGTTAACTGACAAGGTTGTGATTGGCATGGATGTAGCTGCCTCAGAGTTCTTCCTGTTGGAGAAATATGACCTGGAGTTCAAGTGTGCCAAGTGTGCCAGTGACCCCAGCAGGTACATTTCACCTGACCAGCTGGCAGACCTGTACAAGTCCTTCATCAGAGACTACTCAGTGGTGTCTATTGAAGACCGCTTTGACAAGGATGACTGAGAAGCCTGGACGAAATGCACTGCCAGTGCAGGGATCCAGGTAGGAGGGGAGATCTCACTTTGACCAACTCAAGGCCAATTGCCAAGGCCATGAATGAGAAGTCATGCAACAGCCTCCTGCTCAAAGTGAACCAGAACTACAACTGGACAGCTCAGATTTTGGGAAATATACCAATGTCAGATTGTTTTGTTTTTGTAATTGTATATTAGAGGAATAAGAGCAAAACAGTAGATAGTCCCACTATAAATCATTCTCTGGCAGGAATGAGGAATGTTGCCCATTTTGGGACCCAAAAGAGAGACCAGAGGAGTGGGGCTAGTAGGAAAAGACTACTGGAGATATGTGAGTGTGAGTTGCACCACCACATCTCTGGATGACTCTTCCACCCTATGCCACAACCTCTACCACTTCAGCTAGTGCCAGTGACAAGAAAGACAGAGTTTTGGAGAATGGCAAGAGGGCTGGCCCTTTGGAAATTAGAAGAGTCTGGTGTCACATAGAAGGACTGTTTCTGACCATCTTCTCTGGCACAATGGTCATATTGTGGCTGCATGTGTGTCACATATATGTGTGTAAGAGGAGAGAACTCTGTCCCCAAAGATTAGGTTGCACTGGAAGCTGGCCAAGGTTATAATGCAATGACTACTACTAAGTATAACCCTGGGTAGAGAGTCCTCTTAATTCACCTATAGATACTACTACCCGACCAGCAATCGTTATAGGACTTAGTTACCTTGATGATAAGGACTACACTGAAATGACAGTCCACTAGAAACACCAGGATAGATTCTATGGCAAACTGGGCAAGGTTGACAAGCGTCTTCCCTTTCTATGTAATAACCAGATCTGATCCTGTAAACTGAGAAAGTGTCCCTGAGATTTTGGAGGTAGAGAGAGAGAGAACCCAAGAAAGGAAAAAAAAAAAAAAAAAAGCCATCTTACAGTAGAAAAATAGGGATTGGAGTCTTGATTTAAATATATTTTAAAATGTGACCTTATCTTGTACCCCAATGAGGTGAAAAAGGAATATAGCAGTTAAGTGTTAAAGTAATTTTCTGACCACATGGCATAGTTTATAAGATACAGCTAACTACGAGAGTATACCCTTCTGTGCACTCCACTCCACTGGGGAAATTTGAAAACTGAAAGAATCTAATCAAAGATGGGCAAGTGCTTGCTGATGGCAAAGTGTTACATTTAGTCAGAAAGCCACAACCACGGGTCCTTTAGATAACAAAACCCAGAAAAGAGTCAACATTACATAATAAAGCCAGAGCTCAACCCTCTCAGGAAAGAAAGGGAGTCACCTATTGTCTTCAGCACTAACAGAAACCACTCCATCTTTCCCCAGGCATGGAGAACAACGAGACAAAATTCTGATATTCTTTCTAAAAATTCTGGTGAAAAAATGAACACTGCTACAGTTTCACTTCTCTAGACATGAGGAGACCACTTTGGAAGATATTCTCTTGTACAAGCAATGTTTTGCAGTGTCAAGAATTACCCTCCTGTCTTAGTTCTCTAGTGCCGCTATAACAGAAATACCCTAACTGGGTGTCTTTAACAAACAGAAATTTATTTTCTCACAATTTAGGAGGATGCAAGTCCAAACTCATGGTATCAGCCCCAGGGGAAGGCTTTCTTACACTGTAGACTCTGGAGGAAGGTCCTTGTCTCTTTTCAGCTTCGGTTTCTTGGCTCTTTAGTGA
The DNA here is from genome assembly GCF_000298275.1 of Orycteropus afer afer. Lineage (NCBI taxonomy): Eukaryota > Metazoa > Chordata > Mammalia > Tubulidentata > Orycteropodidae > Orycteropus > Orycteropus afer. The sequence continues at coordinate 5,552,552 of NW_006921610.1, read as the reverse complement.
CTGTGACATGGCATCTATATTCCCCCATTTCTGCTTGCTTGCTTAGCCTGCTTTTATATCTCAAAAGAGATTAATTTAAGATACATCCTACACTGATACAGCCTCATGAAGATAATTAAAAAAAAAAAAAAAACCTCATTCTCAAATAGAATTACAACCACAGTTACAGAGATCAGGATTTACAAAAAAAAAAAAAAAATTATACTTTTTAGGAACCAATTCAATCTATAACACCCCCTACAATGTTTTCCTTTTATAGAAGAAAAACACCTGAAGCTAAAGCAAATGTAAGGAATAATTTTCAAATCACCTTATTACATTTTCTATGAATTGATTCCCACTTTCTCCAGTACAAATTAGTTAGTATACCAACCCTGACTGACAAGGTGTGACAGAAAGTATGACATTTACTTCCAGGAGCCAAGTATCAACCTAAAAGATTCATTGCCAAAAAATCTTATGAGGTCATTGTTATTATTCACATTTTACAGATGAGAAAACTGAAGTCCCAAAGTCACAAAGGCAGTAAGTAGTGTTGCTAAAACTCAAATCTTGGATTCATCTAACTTCAACCATAACCTTACACACTGTGTTGTGTGACTGTTACACAGGCAATAATTCTCCAAAACCTGGAGCTGCTTCCTTAGTCACCTAGGTGAGGATTGTTGTTCTTAGGAGCCATCAAGTTGGTTCTCACTCATAGCAACCCCATGTACAGAATAAAACATGCCTGGTCCTGCACCATCCTCACAATCATTACTATGTTTCAGCCCATTGTTGCAGCCACTGTGCGAATCCATCTCATTGAAGGTCTTCCTCTTTTTTGCTTACCCTTTACTTTACCAAGCATGATGTCCTTCTCCAGGGATTGATCCTTCTTGATAGCATGTCCAAAATACATGAGATGAAGGCTCATCATCCTAGCTTCTAAGAAGCATTCTGGTTGGACTTCTTCCAAGATAGATTTGTTCATTCTTCTGGCAGTCCATGGTATATTCCATATTCTTTGCCAACACCATAATTCAAATGTGTCAATTTTTCTTCAGTCTTGCTTATTCATTGCCCAGTTTCTCACACATACAAGGTGATTTCAAACACTCTGTCTTAGGTCCAACAAAGTGTTATGCTTGCTTTTTAACATTTTAAAGAGGACTTTTGCTGCAGATTTGCCCAATGCATTGATTTTTTGACAACTGCTTCCATAGGGGGAGCTCTGGTGGCATAGTGCCTAAGGCATTTGACTGCTAACCAGAAGGCTGGCAGTTCAAACCCACCAGCCACTCCTCGGAAGGAAGGTTGGGCAATCTACTTCCATAGTGATACCGCCTCAGAAACCCAAGGAGGGGTCACTATGAGTCAGGTCTGACTCAATGGCACACAACAAAAACAACAGCTTCCGTAGGTGTTGATCGTGGATCCAAGTAAAATGAATTCCTTGACAGTTTCAGTATTTTCTTCCTTTATCATGATGTGGCTTATTGGCCCAGTTGTGAGGACTTTTGCTTTCTTTATGTTGAGATATAATCCATATTGAAAGCTGTAGTCTTTGATTTTCTTGGTAAGTGCTTCAAGTCCTCTCCACTTTCAGCAAGTAAGGTTGTGTTATCTACATATCACAGATTGTTAACGAGCCTTGTTAATTGTTAATAATGGGAGATAGAAGGCAGTATTTGCACAGGAAGGTAACTCAGAGAGCAGGAATGCATAGTAAAGAAAGACACAGGGAAAAGGTAATCAGAGGGCAGAAATGAGAGGAGAGTTGTTATATGATGGGGATTGCAATGAATGTCATGAAACAAAATGTGTATGAACTGTTGTACGTAAAATGAATTTGCTCTGTAAACTTTCACTCAAATCCCCATCCCACCCCCCACCCCCAAAAAAAGTCAAGGTTCCCAACAAAGTCCAACCAGCTTTAAAAAAAAAAAAAACTACTGTCGTGAACAGAAGTATACGCTAGACCAAGGATAGAATCAGCTGAGGCTAATCTTGCACAGACACCAGTGATACAAAATACCTGCAGTCCTTACAGAAACAATAGAAGACAGACACAGAGTAATCCCTCACAGATACCCAGACACTAGGGGAGAGAGATCCAATAGATCTACTGCCTCAGGACCATAGTACTGGAGACACTGGACTCAATTGGCACAACAAAATACATAACAGCATTGCTCCACATCCTACATTGGTGAGTAGTGACTGAGGTCTTAAAAGCCTTCAAGTAGCCATCTAAGATGCAGCTAATGGTCTCCTAGTGTTGGAAGTGAAGATGAACAGGAAAAAAAAAGAGGGGGCACTTAGAAGCAATCAGCCCTAGGACACGATGGCCCTCGAGACCAGAAGAACTGGATGGTGCCTGGCTACCAATGCCAATCACTCAGGAAAGGATCAAATCTGGAGATCCTGGATAGAGTAAGAGGGAAAACGTGGAACAAAATCCAAAAACTCAATAATGACCAGAATTACTGGTCAGATGAAATCTGGTGAGACTCCCAATACTATGGCCCTGGAATACATTCTGTGCCTGGAATAAAACTCACCCCCAGGGGCGGGCTCTCAGCCCAATAGTTAACAAGATGTACACGCAGACCACTCAACCCAGGATGCCACACCCACATACTCTATGGGAATACATCCCTTACAGCAATAGACCATGGAACACCAGAGGACCAACATTCAAACTGAGGAAATGCAGGACAAACAGGAGTTGCATAAGTATGAATATGAAGGGCACAGGGGGAGGGTTACAGGATAGGGAGGAAGGAGACTGGGTTAGGGTTGGACATGGTGAATGGGGAATGAAACTAAATGTACATGTTACGTTGAATGTAAAACAAGCTCTTAAAATAAAAATAAAAAGAAATTAAAAAAAAAAGAAAAGAAACTGCTGTCAAGTTAACTCTAACTCCTGATAATCCCATGTGTTACAAGGTAGACCTGAGCTCCATAGGGTTTTTAGGCTGTGGTCTTTATGGAAGCAGAACCTTCTCCCAAGTGGGTTCAAACTGTCAACCTTTCAGTCAGCAGCTGAGCCCAAACCATTTGCGGCACTAGAGACCTGAAGTAAAGTGGTGGTTCCTATCTTTATATTACAGGTAAAAAAACTGATGCCAGAAGGGTCAGGAACTTGACGAGCATCATACAATTTAGAAGAGGTGGAAGATGAGAAAGAAGGAGTCAGTAGAAAACAGGGAAGAGAACCCACTCCACTTGAAAAGGTTGTTATTTTCCTAGGCCAACCTTCATGCTAAGGAGCTCATAGCATGAAGGTAGTGTAGTGGTTGAGACATTTGGCTGCTAACCAAGGTTGTTGATTCAAATCCACCAGCTGCTACATGGAAGAAAGATGAGGTAGTCTGCTTCCATAAAGATTTACAACCTTGGAAACCCAATGAGGGTCACTATGAGTCAGAATTGACTCGGTGGCAGTGAGCTTGGTTTTTGGTTGAGGCCAATCTTCATGCTAGGAAATGGTCCTAAACTAATGAAATCCAGGCAGGATACTTAAGTTCCTTAAATTACTGTCTACTGCAGACAATGTTTCTACATGAGTATTTGTATGTTCTGTAAGAATTGCTAGGTATATAGTAGAGCTGACAAGGAACAAGTTTGTAGTCACTTCTTGGTCACATCCAGCTACTCAGCGGGAGTGAATAGTTGGACCTGTGGGTGCGGGACCATAGTCACAGGGGACATCAAGCTCAACTGGCATAACATACTACACAAAAACATTGTTCCACAAAACATTGTTCCACCTCCTACTTTGGCAAGTAGCAACTGGGATCCTAAAAGCTTGCAAGCAGCCATCAAGATGCAACGATGGGTCTCTCCTCATTCACAGCAAAGAAGAATGAAGAAAACCAAAGATTCATGGAAACAATCAGTCCTAGTGACTGGTACACCATGCGACCTACAGCCTACACAACTATGAGACCAGGAGAACTAGATGATGCCTGGCTACCATTGTCAACTACTCAGAGGAGGATCTATGGAGGAGATCCTGGATAGACTAGGGGGAGAACAATGTGGAAGAAAACTCAAAATCATTTGGGGGAAAACAAAAAGGGGACCAGGTTTGCTAGTCTGATAGAGCCTGGTGGAACCACTGTGACTATGGTCCCTGGCTGCCCTTCAGGTCTGGAATTGAACCCACTCCTGTGGCTTCCAGCCAAACAAAAGACAGGCATATGAGCTGAACATTTACACTAGGTAGATACACTCCTTGGAGAAAGCAATCATGGGAGAAAGAAGGGCTGTTTATGCACAGGGGGACAGCTCAGGGGGCAGGGGTGCATGGAGGGATAGACACAGAGAAGAGCTGACTGTCAGGAGGAAGTGGTAGGGGAGCTGTTGCATTGTGGTGAATTGTGGTCAATGTCATGAGACAAAGTATATGTGAACTGCTGTAT
>NW_006921610.1:5535869-5546922 GCF_000298275.1 Orycteropus afer afer | reverse complement strand
AACCACTGAGCCTATGCCCCCTAGCTGCCCTCCAGGTCTGAAATTGAACCTAATCCTGTGGCTTCCAGTCAAACAAAAGAGAGGCATATGAGCTGAACATTTACATTACGTAGATACACTGCTTGGAGAGATCAATCATGGGAGAATAGAAGGACTGTGTATGCACAGGGAGACAGCCCAGGGGGCAGGAGTGCATGGGAGAAAAGGACACAGTGAAGAGGTATCTATGGGGAGGAAGTGGGAAGAGAGCTGTTGCATTGTGGGAAATAGCAGTCAATGTCATGAGGCAAAGTGTATGTGAACTGCTGTATGGAAAATGAATTTGCTGTGTAAATTTTCACCCAAATCACAATAAAAAATTAAAAAAAAAAAGACAGAATAAGGAGGACAAAAAAATACTGCCTACTGGAAACTCTATACTTTGCCCTAACACAGTTTATGTGGGGAAATTCACAAAGCAAACTTTGCATTTATTTTCCTCTACATCTTTTTACGTATGAGTCTCCTATTGAGGATTTTGTCTAGCAAAGTTTATTCATCCCTGACTTGGAGTTCACCTACCAAGCCGAGTGCTGTCTTGCTCTACCACCCCATCCCTCCACCAGGCAAATGCCCATCCATTAGGTCTCAGCTTATCTAACACCACCTATGGAAAGCTTCCTCTGACCCCTAGTAAGTAAAATTAGTCAAAGGCAAGAAATAATTGGTTGACTTCCAATGTCATGGTAAACATGTTTTAACAAGTCTACTTGTGGGTTATCTGAGTCTCTTGGAAGGAGTTCTGATGGCGCAGTGCCTAAGGCTTTGACTGCTAACCAGAAAGTTGGCAGTTCAAACCCACCAGCCACTCTGCACAGGAAGACAGAGCAATCTGTTTCCATAAAGATTTACTGCCTCAGAAACCCAATGGGGGTCATAATGAGTCAGAATCAACTCAATAGCAGTGGGTTTAAGTCTCTTGGAGAATGTAATTGGTTTAATGTTGTTCAGGGCGATGACATTTTATAACTCTGGAAAGTTAGAAGGATAACTCCTAAAAAGACTGATAAAGTGTGATTATTTTTTCTGTCTGGTAGAGAAAAAAAATTTTTTTTTTTAAACCCTCAAACCAGTTTTATGGCACTGTAGGACATTAGCCAGATTTGTATGTAATTTAGCAGTCTACTGACTTTTTAATTCCATTCCTCATGTTCTCTTTTGAATCAGCTGTTATTCTGCTGTTTCTCTTTATTTAATGAGATAAATGAACTTTGACATGCTCTTTTTCTATGCAATTTATGTTTTTAATAATTTGGGAATTATGATTGACACATCCTAGTTAAGAACTGATTCTTGGACCCCCACCTGAAGTGCTCTTATAGCACACACTCTATTATAATGGCTCATTTGCCTTATTAACCTCTTATGGCTCTACGTATGAGCTCAACAAAAAATTTCCTGACTGAATTATTTTACCCAAATGCACTCAAATCTCTTTCCCTCACTCTTCTTCTCCTTTTCCATCATGACCTGAAACTACTACAACTTCTTTTTTAACTTGATAATGGCTCCCTTACTACCTGTAGCCCTTGAAAAGGATAAATGTATCATCTAATTAAATGATAGTTTTTCTCTGACAATAGGATGGAGTTCATGTCCTCTGTCTGTGCTTTAGTACTTTGCAAAAATAAATGTTAATAAAAATTACTACCACCACTTTGGAAAAACTGTCAGCTTTTATTAAGACTATCAACTGGCTACAAAATAGCATATTATAAGGAAATGCTGTCAAACAAATGAACTATAAAATGGACAATATGTAAAAATACCTGAAATACATAATTTTCTCTAGCAGAAAATGCTATAACCATACATGTAAAACAATTGCTATTCAGTTGAATAAGATCATGGAATAAGCCACACTATTTTGAGCTAGCTTTGTTAGGACTAGTCTATTGGTATTAAATTTGTGAAATTAATAGAAAAATATAACTTGACACTATTATCAATTTATTGACTTTCAGCTTCAAATTCACGACTTGTGCCTACTCTGTGAAAACAAATCTAGTCCCGTTAAATATGTTCCCTTTACCAATGACATGTTAAGCTTTCTCAGCAGAGGGTGCTGGAGGATCACTGTAAGAGGAGTCTGCCTTCCTGCTTCCGGTGTGTTCACAGGGCAGGCTCCTCAGCCCAGCAGTTGTAGCACACACACCTTGCCCCAGTATCATCAGCGCCTGGCTTCTGCAGTGTGTGCAGCTTCTCCAACATCAAGCTCATGCCGTGCGGTTCCCCCAGAGCTTAGCCCTCAACACACAACTCCCGCAGTGATGTGGCCAGCAGCACCTGGTCACCGGCAGCTTCTACCAACACTCTCCTCAGCCAGTTTTGTAATGAAATGTCCCTGGAAAGACATTCCCCTATAAACAGCTTTCACCAGCAGCCTGGAAGATGCTTGTCTAGAAGATGGATTTCTAGCAAGATCCACCAGCATGGCACCACAGCATCCCTGCCATCTAGTGAGCCATAGCCAAGCCCTCCTCTACAAAGTCTGGATCTCAGCTTTAAGGTGTGGGAGTGCAGGAGGGGACTCTTCCTTGGATGCTCTATCTCAGCCCTAGGAGTGGTAGCTGCTCCTTATGTCTCTTATTCCTATATTCTTTAGAGTTTTCTCTATTTCTTACTAGTCAATCCCTTGTTCCTTCAATACTGCTTGTGGTGGTTAAGTTTGTGTGTCAACTTGGCTGGGCCTGGTTGAGTGGCTGGGCAGCTGGTGGAAGTTATTCCCCATGATGAGATTGGCAATCAACTCCATGGTGGAACCTGCCACAAGCAGCTGAGTAGCTGCTTTAGGGATGTGGTCTGCTTCCTGTATATAAGAAACAGCTTTGGGAATGGTCTCTAGCTTATGGCACACTTGAACCCTGCATATAGCCATGTCATTGTTCAACAGCCTGCCATGCTCTGCTGACCTTGAGACTTTCAATGGACTTGAACTGGTGGCCTGCTGTGTGGTTTGGTAACATCAGGACTGTACCATTTTAATGTTGACCTTGGGCTTATTAGCCTCAGCAGCCAGTAGCTGCCTGAGTGAAGAGATGCCTCTAGCTTCAGTGGGCCGGGAGCAAGAGGCAGAGCTGAAGCCCAAGGTCAAGAGGCTTTCACACAACCCCTAGAGCCTGACACTTGGAACTCAGACTTCTAGCCTCCCAAACTGTAAGAGAATGAACTCCTGTTTGTTCAAGCCATCCCATTTGTGATATATTCTCATCAGAGTGGCACTAGGTAACCAGAACACTACTATAGTTAATAATTCTTCAAATATTCCTGTTCAAATTACTATGTGGCTTCTTTCTCCCGGTTGGACCCACACTGATACAAACGCCTAGAAACAAAATAAAAATGAAACACTTTCTTAACTTAAAGAAACCTTATCAGGCACTTGATAAAAGCAGCAGTTTCCCATGATGTGTCATTTACTCACACAGCAATGAAATTATATTTACAGAAATGTAAATTATTTACACATTTGGGATTGAGATAGCTAAAAAAAAAAACTGACAGCATACAGAGAGATTTTCTTATGCTTTCTCAACTGATATAAACAGTTCAAATAATCATATTTGAAATCACTTACTTTGAGATGAACAAAACAAACTGATTTTATTATCTATTAAACTGGGAGAGTTCCTGTAGTGACCTCAATAGTTAAAATTGGTTAAATGTAAAGTAAACTCAGGGGAGTTAGAGAATAGCTAACAAGCTTTCTTACCTTCTTCAGTAAAGAAGCTTTTAAAACCTACTGTTAACTTTGAGCCCTGGGTGGCGCAAATTGGTAAGCACTCAACTACTCATCTGGAAATTTTTTCTTTCAGGGTTTTATATATACTTTCTCATTGTCTGCTCGCCTGCATGGTTTCTGCTGAGAAATCTGAGCTTAGTCTTATTGGTTGCCACTTGTAAGTAACTTTCCGTTTTTCCCATGCTGGTTTCAGGATTCTTTCTTTGTCTTAGGTTTTGGTGTTTGATGATGCTATGGCTTGGTGATTTTCAGCTACTCACCTGAAGGTTGGTGGCTCAAATCCACTCAAAGGCACCTCAGGAATATGCCTAATAAAACTCTGCTTCTGAAAGGTCACATCCTTGAAAATCCTATGGAGCAGTTCTACTCTGCCTACAGAATTGCCATGAATCAGAATCAAGTTGATGGCAAGTAACAACCTTATTATCTACAATATTACTCCTCAAATGCTATTACTTTAACATTATAACTACTAGAGGGGAAAAGGAAAAAGGCACTACAATTTCTTTCAAACTGCAGGAGCACGAACATTTCATATAGCCTTTATCAGGCTAAAGCAGCAGCAGTGAAAATGCTCCACATCCCTGTAGTCTTGCAGCAACCAGATTTTGTCAAGTTATAAATACCTACCTCAAAAATATTTTCCATTTAAGTAGCATCTCAAGTGGTTTTTGCCAACATTCTAATTCTTTGTAAATGTTAAAAAATTGCCAAGAGCATAAAAATAATCATTCGAACTTCTCATATGTGAGAATCAAGGCTACTTCTTTTTCTAATAATTTGGGGCTGCAGAAAAAATGAGATTTCTTCAAAGTTTACCAAACTGTTTTTGTGGGGTTTTCCACAGTTTTATACCTCAGATATTATCTTTGTAGTCACACAGCCTATGTTAACTCCAGACCCATCCCTTGTCAGCTATCTAATATTAGAAAAGCGTTTTAACATCTCTAAATTCTAGTTTCTTCACCTATATCATGGAAATAATAATTCCTACAATAAAAGTTGGTTGTAAGGAAGAAACGAGATAATGTGTGAATAGCTAGCGTGTGCATGATGTAGTCCTGCTCTACTGAGGAAGCAATCATTAACATGACTATTGTTGAGATTTTATTAACTAACCTTTCGCCCTATTAATTTCATTACCTGTTTTTTAAATAGGTAAGTGTCAGAAGAAGATCCTATAATGTCAATGTGTGTCCTATAAAAATTTACCAGCACTTGAAGGTAACTTGAACTTACTTGCTCACATGCCAGTTTAATAGTTCTTTTCTCTTTATTCTCCTTTCCTTCCAAAACAAATGTCTCTTTTCTAAGCTTAAACTGAAGAGAATGTGAGTATTTCTCAACGAGCTGTTTTGCATGCTTTACATCACTTGGCTGAGACCCACTTTGAGCACTTCTTAGACAAACTGTAGTGATATCACCATCCACTCTCTCTTGACTTAGAACATTAAATTTTTTCAATGTGCTTTCATAACATCTGCACTTCTGTTTCAAGTAAAGGAACACATCTGTGTCAAGAACAAATGTTTCTCCACTTCTAGTCATCTCAGGTACTAAGGTCCTGGATGACTCCAATGAGTTATTACTTCTCTGTAGACTCCCCTGGAGGCTTTGTCTACTCCACTTTTTTCCCTCACTGACAAAATTCCTGTTTCTTTCTAAAAGAAAACTGGCTTTTAATAGCAAAAGTTCTCTGAGCCTCTTGATAGCCAGAAATGATCCTTGAACAGAAATTCTTCCATTGGGTTTCAAAGGACTGAAGCATAAAGTTGGGATTTTCTTTGTCAGGTCCCTTATCAGACTTTCTAGAACAACTTGTCTCCGAAAAACAGAAAGATCAAGGATTGCATTTACAGAGCAGAAGACCTAAAATTAAAAAAAAAAAAAAAAAAAGAGAGAGAGAGAAATTAAAATTGCATTGCCTAGTGAAGCAGACTAAACAAACACATTCTTTTTCTGCCACTTTCTCTGTCTCCACAGAGGTTACCCTAAACCAGACCCAAATGCCCAGCCCAGATTTCCTGGCTTCTTGCACCACAGCAGCCATCAAAGAAATCCCACAATCCCATCAAGGCCACATTGCTCAATCTGGTATTGCCAGTCCCTTACCACACACCCCAAAATAAAGACAGTCAAAAGTTTTTTAGCAGCAAAATGCTCTTTTGAAACAAAATCTTACGTAGAGCCATAGATAGAAAATTGTTCTGGTTCTGCTCTGAGGGTAAACGATGAGGGTGCAACACTTTTGGTCTTGTCCCCCTAAAGTGGTCCCCAACTTTGAAGTTCAACATACAGCTCCACAGAACCCTAGGTTTCTTACATAATGGAATCTGTAAAACAACGCTTTGAACTTTAACTTTTTCCTCCTATTTCTTATTCTTTCCTGATTTTTTTTTTAATTATGTTCATTCTAATTACTTTTTTCCCCAAATAAAGCCTAGGTACTGGATATCATCCAGGACAGCATAAAAGCTCACTGTCACTTCAATGCATTAACTAGACATATAAAAACATAAACAGGCCAGGAAATAATCAAAAAATTTCAAGAGATAAAATTTGGCCTGTATTATACTGACTTATATTAGGGAATTTGCATTATCTTCTTGTGTTTCCTTAAGTAAGGAAGATATTGCCGAAGAAAGGGGACTGAGAAGGGTAAGCACACCTTCAGCATCACACCTTACCTTTTCACTAAAAGGAGAGACTGTGAGTGGAACCTGTATAGTCTTCTTTTTTAGATGGTGTTTCTTTTTTCTGATGACGTTCTCTGCAACTAAATGGACACATTTCTGCCATTAGAAATGTTTGTGACAAAACATATGGCTCAACTCTTACTATCTAGAATGTTGAAGAGATTTATTCCCTGCATTTTTCCGGTAAATTCAACAAATAGTTTGTTTCCTCCTACTTTAACGAATTAAAATTAATTTTATGTGTAAATATGACCTTAATCAAACTTTCAAAGACATACCTAGTATACATATGAATAGAAAACTAAAATCTAAAAGTGAATCTCCACTGTTAAGTACTGCCATAAAAAGACTTCACCTTCTTGAATCTAGGATATAACACACTGTCTTGGTTTTCCTCCCAACTCACTGGCTGACCTTCTCAATCTCTTTTACTAATCCCCTTCTTCCAGTTCTGTAGGTATCGGCATGCCCCAGCCTCAGGCCTCAAATCTCTTTCCTAACCTTCACCCACTCCCTGGATGATCTCAAAATTTCCTATAGCTTTAGATACTATCACTGTAGCTGTATTTTCCAAAATTCTATTTTCAGCCTTGAACTTCCTCCTTTCTGTCTACTAGAAATCTCTGCTTTATTGTCTTAATAGGTCAATGCCCAAAATTCAACTCTTGATAACTATCCACCTCCCAAACAGACTCCTCCCCTAGTCTTCTCTATTTCAGAAAATGTCATCTGATCCAAGAGCAAGTCCTGAATACCCACCAGTTCTCATCATCTGCCCTACCACCACTCTCATCAAAGTCAGCAATGATTGTAATAGCTTCTCAACCTCCAAGTCAGAATAGTTGCCTAAGAAAAGGCAGCCAAGTCTTACCAATCCTCTGTTCAAAACTCTCCATCTCAAGTTGTTATGTTGATGAATGTCTTGGCATGTGTGTTTTCACCACAATAAAAGCAAATAAATAAATAAACCCGCCATCTCAGTAAAATCCAGAGACTTGGCCTTGACCTGTAAGTTACTTTCCATAAACTAGGCCCAGCTCTGTGTCCAACCACATCTCCTATTACTCTCACCCTTGTTCTTTATACTTGAGCCTCACAGACCTCCTGGCTGTCCTGCAAGGAGCCCAGCATGCTCCCACTCAGAGAATTTTTTATCAGCTCATCTCTCAGCCTGGAATGTTCTCCCCCTCCTACCTGCATGAATTATTCCTTTACTTATTTCTGCCCAAAAGCCACCTAAGCAGAGTATTTCCCTAACCACTCTATCTAAAATAGCACCTGCTATCACACTCTAGGAGCTCTGGTAGCGTAGTGCCTAAGGCACTTGACTGCTAACCAAAAGGCTGGTGGTTCCAACCCACCAGCCACTGCTTGGAAGGAAGATGGGGCAATCTACTTCTGTAGTAATACTGCCTCGGAAACCCAAGGAGGGGTCGCTATGAGTTGGGTCCTACTCAAGAGCACATAACAACAACAACAATATCACACTCTAATCCCTTATTGCCCTTTATATCTTTTCATAGCACTTATCACTACCCGACATATATTATATGTATATTTATTTGTTTATTAGCTATCTCTCCCCATCACAAAGAGTCCTGGTGGTACACTAGTTCAGAGCTCAGCTGCCAACTGTAGTTTGAATACACCAGCAGTTCCATGGGAGAAAGATGTGGCGGTCCGCTTCCATAAAGATTTACAGCCCTGGAAACTCTATGGGTCATTTCAACTCTGTGCTACAGGGTTACTAAGAGTTGGAATCAACTCAACATCAATGGGTTTATCCCCATCATATACGTGTTTCATGAAAGAAAAGATTTTGGCTGTTTCATTCACTGCTCTATTATCAAGGCCTAGAATGGTGCCTGACAAACTGACATTCAATAAACATTTGTGAATATATGAATTAATGAGTCCTCGTCTGAGTTACTGACTTAACATATAAAATATTAACTTCCAACAACACTGACATTCCTTTAGAGAAAAAAGGAGGAAGCTCCCACCCTTCCCACCATCCCTTATCTGCATAGCCACACTGAGAAGGAATGATCTAATGGTAGAAGACCAAGGTACTGATTATCCATGGTCTTTTGGATCTCTCTCTAGAACCTGTCTTCCCTCAAGCAGAGCAAGGGCTCTTTCTCTGCTCCTAGTTTTACCTCCAAAGGCTCACCAAGACTCATCTTTCTCTGGCACTCTCCTCACCTATGTCAGGGTTGGAAGGTAGGAAACAGAATGGCTCAACCTGATCTGAGTTAAGCCATACTTCTCCAATCCAATTTTACCAGTAATAAAGCAGACACTGTATTAGAATATCCATTTGAGTGCTATGTCTCATTATCATTGGTTTGAACAAATAAAAATAGAAATTATATCACTGAAGTCACTTTAAAACTCCCAAAGTAGTTATCTCTTGGTTGTGAAAGTACAGATAAATTTGTGGGGTTTTTATTTTTTTCTGTATTTTACAAGCTTTATACAATAAAATGCATAGCATTCAAAATACAGAAAAAGTGTGCATTATTTTACAGTCACTATCACATTCATCATAAGCCATTTTGACACATATTTTTGCTAATGTAAGACTGTCTACTTCTATATTCAGAATACATTATTTATTTTTAAAACTACTTATAATTTTACCAATCCCAAGAATCATTTTAACGTAATGCATTTTTAAAATCTGACTGCATAAGTGTTTCTTAGATTACAAAATTTTGATCTGGAAATACCTTTTTTTTCCTTGAATGTTACATATGCAACTCCCTTGGTTCTTGTTGGATATATCACATCTTCCACATCTCCACCCTCATTCTTCATATCCTGGAAGTAAATCTTCACTAAGGTGGCCAGTGATTGGTCACTAAAACAACCAACTGGAAGACCACTAACTACAACTGTTCTTTCAGAAGCTTCAGATTCCTTGACACTGGACATTGATGCCTGTTTAAAAGAAATAACGGGATACTCTTTGAAAAGGTAAGAGTCTACTGACTAAAAGCAACATCACATGCCAGCGGGAGAGGCTATCTTATTTAACAGATGTGCTACTGAAGATGTTTAGATACTTGAAAAACAAAATTAAAGATAGATCTTTGACTCACACCATCCACCAAAATAAACTGTATGTAAATTTGAGAGTTAAATGTAAAAAAATAAAATCTTTATTTTTTTAAATGCATTTTATTGAAATATAATTTATGTACAGTGAAATACACAAAATTAAAGAAATCTTTAGTTTTATAAATGGAAAATATTGTTAACATTTGTCTGATTTTAGGAAGGTCTAAAAATTTTAGGAAAGGATCCCTAGTGGCACAACGGTAAGCTCTTGGCTGCTAACCGAAAAGTTGACCGTTCGAACCCATGCAGTTGCTCTGCCAGACATAGACCTTGTGATCTGCTCTCATAAAGGTTACAGCCAAGAAAACTCCATGGGGCATTCAACTCTATCACATGGGGTCACTGTGGGTCAAAACTTACTAGACAGCACCTAACAACAAAAACAGTGGGAGAAGTCACAAAGGAAAAACTCAAAACGAAACAAAATAAAAAGGAAACTAACCACAAAATATGGTAGCTTAGAGGTTGCTATATGTTTTCTTGATTGTAGAGTCCAAAGTAAATAAGCCAACAAGAAACACAGCCCCTACTTTTATTGTCAGAGCAAGGAAAAGACATCACTAAAAAAAAAAACAAAAAACCTGGAACTACATGGGGGCTGCAGTGGAGTTAACCCTGTCTTCCAGCACATATCTGAGATAGAACTCACGAGTACAGTGCTATTGCAGACCCTGCCACCATGCTAGCCACAGAGTTCCTTCGTCTGGCTCTCTTTGAACTACGTGTATTAATCACTTAAGAGGCCTCTGTTTGAATGCTTTAATTTGTCCCCAGCCCTGTCTAGAAAAGTAGATATATAAGCTTCTCCCAGTTCCTAGGGAGTCTAGACTGACTACACCACTCAGATATAATCTGTCCTAAATTGCCCCAGGGAAGACAAGATGTTTCTTGGGCCCACGTGACAATTAATAGACCACCCAGTTAAAAGTTCTATGTGCTCTTGGTGAGTAGGCATCTGTAGGCCTCCGGTGAGCAGAGGCAAAATACTCCTTTTGACCTCCCAAGTCAAGAAGAGAATCTTAAAACATGTACCATCTCTGGTCCCTAATAGCAAAACAAAAAGCAGAGGAATAACAAAACAAAACAAAAGTAAAAGAATAAACTCAATTACAGGGAGCAATCAGTATAAGAAAGAGTTAGAGCAAATTTCTGGAAGACCAAATATGCTAAGCAAGATATGAAAGGATTAAGAGACAGTGAAAGAGTTGTAACCCACAATAAAGAAAGAGAAGTTGCAGCAAATAGGTGACAACCTATATGGCAAAAGCTGTGTAATATGGAAAACAGGGAAATGAGAAAAGGAACCAAAAACAGCTTTGGTGAAAGGCTATTGGTAAAATAACTGTTCTAGTTGACTACCTTCACACTCTGCCCCCTTTACATATGGACACAAGCTTGTGTGCATACATACACATACTACAATGAAGGCAACTGGGCTCACAACTTCAGGTAA
>NW_006921610.1:5533169-5535764 GCF_000298275.1 Orycteropus afer afer | reverse complement strand
TATATATAAAGAATATACACTCTAGGGAGAGTCTGACCTGCTAGCCTGGATGGGGGCACTATAGAGAATGGCTCTCCCCTTCTGGCATTTAAAAGCTTAAAGACCACAACCAAACTAAAATGTGGTATGTTTTTAAGTAAATTATGATTACAAAAAAAAGATCACTTGATCCAGCTATTGGAAATCTTTTTCTGTGTAAAATACGATGAGTCAAAGTTAATTCAGTGCAACTGGTTTTTCTAAAAGAATAAATGGCACCAGAGACATTCACCATTCTGATTTGAATCTCAGAAAAGACTTCTAGCTAACAGTGTGCAATGGAATTTCTTAAAATATGTCTGAAATGTATGAAATTAAGAGAAGCAATCTCTGAAACCAACATACACTAAAAGTGCCACAGTATTGGACCAACAGGTGCACATTATTAGGTCTTGCTATAAAGTTTTTACCATCTATGTAATAATACAAATACTATTTTTAGTATTTAACTTTTAGAATAAACTGGGTAAGTCTTTAAAATATGATTATATTAAAATGAAGATATTCAAACCTGTCAATGTAAGGATAAAGGCAGAGCTAACAGAAGCTGAGATAAACTATGGAAGGGAAAATAATCTCCTTTTACATTATAGGGAATAATGTAAGACTATTAAAATTTAAGTATTTTATTGACATTACAAAGATAAACTATAGATGAATTAAAATATATTACAGCTTTCAAGCCTGGAAGGTGGGGGGAGAAATCAGTGGTTCCATGAGTGAAATTTTCATTTTTCACAGTAAGAATTAATAGATAATGACTGACGTCAATGATGATCACCCCCAGGATACACACAATCTGTCACTTTTGGTATTTCAGCTAGACACTGATGACATTAAGAGATACTTTAAAAATAGGTAGTTCCTGGGTGGTGCAAACAAAAGATTGGAGGTTCAAGTCCATCCTGAGGCTCCAGAAGCAAGATCAAAGAATGAGCATTGAAAACTCTATGGAGCACAGTTCGACTCTTCACAAATGGGGTCACCATGAGTCAATGTCAGTGACAACTGGCTTTTCTGAAAAAATCAAAGGCAGTGGAGACACATTCACCATTCTGATTTGAATCTCAAAAAAGACTGTTTTAGCTAATAATGTGCAAGTGAATTTCTTAAAATATGTCTGAAAGTTACAAAACTAAAGAGAAGCAATCTCTGAAATCAATATACAATATCTTGTTAATTAATGAATAAATGAAGCAAGCACATATCCTATGCCGACTAATATGTTGGACACCACAGAGGACTGATACAAAAAAATAAAGCATATCCTTTACCCTGAAATTCAGTTCTGCCACAAAATTTGCCCAAGCATTTATTACACATGGGGCACTTGGATAAGCCTAGGATTACCAACATAAAAAACAAGGGCCTCTGCTTTAAGGAAGAGTGGGAGGCAGACAAAAATAAATCATTCCAACAGAATGTGGTAGACACAGAAGAAGGAACTCTGGAGGCACAGTGGCTAAAGCATTCAGCTACTAACCAAAAGGTCAGCAGTTCGAACACACCAGGCACTCCATGGAGAGAGAAGTGGGAGTCTGCTCCCATAAAGATTTACAGCCTTGGAAACGCTATGCAGTTTTACTCTGTCCTTCTGGGTCGCTATGGGTCATGATCAACTCAATGACAATGGGTTTGGTTTAAAGCAGTCAAAGAAGTCTTCATGATAGACAGGCTTTAAAAGCTGAGGTTGAATTTGAATTAATGAAGCAAAGAAGGGAAAACTATCCAGAAAACAGTTCACAACACATGCAAAGGGGTTAAAGAAGGTATGCAAATGGCTCCTGTTGGACATACATAAAACACAGGTAGTGTCTCCTAAAAATAAAACTCATCATACTCTACTAAAGAATAATGTAGAATTTGCAGAACACTGTATAACGTGGATGGACTTGGAGGACATTATGCTGAGTGAAATAAGTCAATCACAGAAGGACAAATACTATGTAAGTTCATCATTGCAAAAAGTCAAGGAAAGGTTTATATATGGAAGGAAACTTTCTTTGTTGGTTACCAGGGGTGTGTGTGTGTGTGGGGGGGGAGAACACTGCAAAAATTTAAATAATACTAACTAAAAAAAAAACAAAACTCATCATACTCTACTGATTACAGAGTTACTGTAGATGGAGAAAAAACAAAATTTAAACAATTATTCACAAACAACTAGATATATGAAATATATCAGAATGTTCTTACATCCTAACCCCAAGCAGTAGTGGTATTATGTAATTTCCCCCAAGAGAGTTCTCTCTTTAGAAGAGGCAAAAATAACAGAGACTGTTCAGCTTTCAGGGAATGAGATTTGTCTTAATTTCTGTATAACACATTGCTCTAACAGCCCACATCAACCTCAATGGATAAATGGCTAAGATGGGTGTTCTGGTTACCTAGTGCTGCTCTGACAAGAATATACCACAAATTGTTGTTGTTGTTGTTTTGTGCCTTCGAGTCAGACCCGACCCATAGCGACCCCTCCTTGGGTTTCCGAGGCAGTATCACTACGGAAGTAGATTGCCCCATCTTCCTTCCGAGGAGTGGCTGGTGGGTTTGAACCAC
>NW_006921610.1:5526920-5532624 GCF_000298275.1 Orycteropus afer afer | reverse complement strand
TAACTACCACCAGCTGCCCAGCCACTCAACCCGGCCCAGCCAAGTTGACACACGAACATAACTACCACAGTGGGTAAATTAGTGACATAAGTGAATTCAACTTGTTTTTTTATCTTAATCAACATCAAAGTAAAACTTTAATCAAATTAAATTCCAAAAATCTTACTCCATCTCGATGTCCTTATGGGTAATGATCCCATGTTTCTTTATTCCAGTGTCTAAACGCAATTTATCTTCGAAATTAAGAGAATTTCAAAATATTGAGCCAATATTTTCAAGATTAGAGATATGGTCTAGTTTTGTAAGAATTAGCTAATTTTAAGAAACATCGAAATAATTATTTCAATGACCTGTTAATACTCTTCCCTAACTTTCTTTTGTCAGTTTGAAACAGCATGGCAAACATACATAATTGTATTGAAATCAATTATCAGCAATGATGGTTATTATTCACCTAATGAAGAAAAATGTCTTGAAGAAAGGCAGTACTTTAAAGAGTTATAACATAGCAATGTAAGATTTTGAAACAAAAGCAGCATTTTAGCCAAGAAGTATAAAAGATAAGTTTAGTCATCATATCAGAAAGCAAAATATATATGTATATAAAGAAGGAGCTCTGGTGGTGTAGTGCCTAACGCATTTGATTGCTAACCCGAAGGCCGGCAGTTCAAACACGCAAGACTCCTCGCAAGGAAGATGGGGCAATCTACTTCCATAGTGACACTGCCTCAGAAACCCAAGGAGGGCTTGCTATGAGTTGGATCCAACTCAATGGCAGTGCATTTGATTTGGTTTTGGTATAGATAAAGAAATCATTTTAATGTATTTTTTGAGCAAAGCTTACTGCCAGGAATAGGAAGAAATAATTAGAAGATCTATTCACTGCCTTTGTTTTTATTTCTTTTCCCAAAATCAGTTTATTTTCATTAACGAAGTCTTTACTGCCTTTACTGTTACTTGCTAAAAAATGCACTTGCATTTCACAATTGCTTTTGCATTTTCTGGGCCCTAACATGCATCGAATGACAGGGAACTACCAGAAATTCAAATCTGATTCAGTAGAGGACATAAAACAAGGGATATCATTGCCTATGTCCGATGGATCTAAGCTGAAAGCAGAGAATACCAGAAAGATGTTTACCTGTGTTATACTGACTATGCAAAGGCATTTTACTATGTGGATCGTAACAAATTATAGAGAACATGGCAAATAATGGCAATTCCAGAACATATAATAGTGTTTATAATCATGAGAAACCTATACATAGACCAAGAGGCAGTTGTTCAAATAGAACAAGGGGATACTTACTGCCACATGGTTTAAATCAGGAAAGGAGTGCCTCAGGATTGTAACCTTTCACCACACTTATTCAATCTGCATGCTGAGCAAATAATTTAAGAAATGGACTATATAAAGAAGAATATGGCATCAAATTGGAGGAAGACTGATTAATAATCTGCAATACGCAGATGGCACAACCTTGCTTTTTGAAAGCAAAGAAGATCTGAAGTACTTAGTAATCAAAATCAAAGGCTACTGCCTTAGGTATGGATTATACCTCAACATAAAGAAAATGAAAGTCCTCATAATTAGACCAATGGGCAACATCGTGGTAAAGGAAGAAAAGTTCCAGGTTTTCAAGGATTTCATTTTATTTGGATCCAGAATCAATACGTATAGAAACAGCAGTCAAGAAGTCAAAGGCTGTAAACGTATTGCATTGGACAAACCTGCTGCAAAAGACCTCTTTAAAGTGTTATAAAGCAAAGACGCCACTTTAGGACTAAGGTGCACTTAATCCAAGCCACAGTATTTTCAATCACCTCAAATGCATGTGAAAGCTGGACAATGAATAAGGAAGACCAAAGAATTGATGCCTTTGAATTATATAGTGTTGGCAGAGAATATTAAATATACCGTGGACTGACAGAAGAATGAACCAATCTGTCTTGGAGGAAGTACAGCCAGAATGCTCCTTAGAAACGAGGTTAGTGAGAACTTCGCATCACTTACTTTGGGCATGTTATCCGGACAGGCCAGTCTCTGGAAAAGGACATCATGCTTGGTAAAGTAAAGGGTCAGTGAAAAGGGAGAAGACCTTCCATCAGATGCATTGAGACCCTGACTGCAACCATGGACTCAAAACATAGGAAGGATGGTAAGGATGGCTGGGGGCCCATCAATGTTTCCTTCTGTTGTACATGGGTCGCTATGAGTCCAAATCCATTCCACCACACCTAACAACAACAGCATTTCATACCAGTGATTAAAGGCCCTGCCACTGATTTAAAGAGCCTAATGGAAAGAACACGGAAGACTAAATATTGAATTTCCTAACTGTCCTCCCCAGCCAGCACAGATGCAGAAAACACAGAGGGCCCTTTGTGTCTGTAGAGAAAGAACCAAGGCCACAAATGAGAAAAATTCACACTTAGGCAGACAGAAGACATCCAAAATTCCTTTCTAATTTGCATCCTTGGCTCTAATCCCTTCTTACTGGCCCTTTTCAAGTAGAAGCTGTCGCCCCCATTTCTCTCCAATTCTCTTTCCTCTAGTTCCCCTAAGGGCTGAGAGAAGACTACCGAACCAGAATCTTTAACGGTAACAGCTCTGTCCACTAAACAAATGGGTATTGGATGCGGGAGGTGGTAGTTTGCGCTCTATCCTCTTAGAGTTGCGCCTCTCTAGCAAAGCCTGAACTGAATTGCACCAGAGCCCAGAATTGTAACAGCAGGTAACCAAAAGTAAACCGAAGCTTGCTTGTTGGGGCGGGGGAGTCTCTGCCCGCCCGGAGACTTTCTGAGTGCCGTTGCTAATCACCCCGCTCCCACGCCAGCTCCTCACTGGCTCCGCGCCCTTCTAGGGGACCGTGGGACGGCATGCGGACGGCCCTGCTACTGCAAAACCCAGAGCAAAAGGAACTTGCCATGTGGAGGAGAGACGCGCCCACCCCGGCGGTCAGGAACTCGAACGTAAGGGAGCGAACGCAGCCGAGTTAGCAGGTTTTGGTTTCGGTTTGTGCTTCCCGCTCCCTTGGGGACTCTGGGCAGGAAGGGAGGCCCTTCACCCCACCCTGCTGTTCTTTGCCCTCACGGCCTCTAGGTGGAAGCTCGGGCTTCGAGTCGCTGCTGCCAACACTGGTCAAAACTCCCTTGGTAGCTTTGAAACTAGGATGGAGGGAGGCTCGGAAGATTCCCCTGCAAGGGACTCGGGGATTCCCCAGGTACTGAGTCTGTCCTGTGCTATTACAATCTAGACCCAATGCCCTACGCCCTCATTTCTCCCCAGAGTCTCTCCCCACCCCGCACCTGTGCCGTCTCCTCCCCTAGCTCCTTGACTTCCACAGGCCAGCCCAAGTGAAAGTCACCAAATGAAAAGGGCCAAGGTCCTTGCTAACAGATAAAATAGCTCTCCATCTTATCCAGGCTATGCTCAGACCCCTGAGCCTGGCACCTCAGATAAAACATCCCCTTAGCTTAAAGTCAGAGTCAGAAGAAAATAAAGAAGAAAGGCAAACAGTGGTAGGGAATTATAATGAAGCTGAACCTCACTCAGAAGAAATACATACTGAAATGATGAGATACCATTTTTCCACGATTGGCAAAAATTAGAATATATATATATTAAAATATATATATATATATACCCAGCATTAGCCAGAATGTAAAGAAGCGTCAGTGTTGCTGTAAGTGTTGTTGTAAGTGTAATGTTGAAATACAAGCCTTTATAAGAAGTCTTACCCATATCTACTAAGCAAGACTTAGATTGGGACCCCAGACAGGAGATGGTGGCAATGCTAAGGTCTGAGACTAAAACTCCATTCTGATTCAAAAGCAACCTCTGCAATGGAGACCTACTACTACCAACAAAGAAGAGCTGAGAGCACAGCTCCTCCTCTGAACCCAGGGTCCCCTCACTGGGATCCTCCTAAGACCAAAAGACACATGGAGAGAAAGCCTTCCTCCTAGAACCCTTGTCAGTCTTCTAGCCTCCTAAACAAGGAGCTCTGGGGATGCAGTGCCTGAAGCATTTGACTGCTAACCAGGAGGCTGGCAGTTCAAACCACCTACCAGCCACTTTGCAGAAGGAAGATGGGGCAATCTACTTCTGTAAAGATTTACCACCTTGGAAACCCAATGGGGGTCGCTATGAGTCAGAATCAACTTGATGGCAGTGAGTGAGTGAGCTTCCTAAACTGAGAGAATAAATTTGTTTGTAATAGCAAAAAAAAAAAAAATTAAAAAGTAACCTCTGCATCAGAAATGTAGCCTTTCATTACTGTAAGTCTCCACTGTACCCTAAGAAAATTACTTGGTAAACAGTTTTAAGAACAGTGTAATTCTGCTTGCTTAAGGGCTTTGTTTGCTGCTTAGGAAGCCAGGTTCAAAACAATTCTAAGAACAGATGCTTACTCACACTTTAGAATTATGCATGGCCTACCTCCAGGCACCCAAGGAGGGTCTCAAGATTGTCTCCAGGTCAAATGTACCCAATTTAATAATTATTTTTGTAACTTTGGGGAGAAAAAGTCTTTAGAACTGTATATAATCTCTTACCAATCAGAGGTACTTGTACCCTCACCCAATTTTATAACCATTACCTAATTGTCAACCTATCACTGAACTTTGAAGTTCCTTGTATTTTCTTGTAAAAACTCTCTGAAGTATCTCTTCCTTACATCACTTGGTTCAGAATCCTCTAGACCCTGTGATTACCAACTTCCAAATTGCCTTGCCTCTCAACAAAAGCTCTTTACTTGTGTGTGTGTGTGTGTGTGTGTGTGTGTGTGATTTGGTTGAAAATTCAGAGAGCAAATTCACTTTCCATACAGTAGTTTACATACACTTTGTCTCATGACATTGACCACAATTTACAGCAATGCAACAGCTCCCCTCCCACTTATTTCCGACAGTTACCTCTTCCCTGTGTCCATTCCTCCATCCATACACTCCTGCCCCCTGAAAAGCTCTTTACTTTTAATTTCAACCTGATTGTTCTAGGACACTACGAAGTTGTAAAATGTGAAATAATGTTAAAATGCACAAATCCTTTAACTTAGCTATTGTACTTTAGAACAGAACCTGACGTTACAGAGTATGCAAGTGGCCCTAAGATAATGTACAAAAATTTTAGTTGTCTGATGTTTGTTTTACAGGTAATAATAATTTAATAAATAAATTAAATTAACAAAACTGGGAACCACCTTGTTTACCCACGAATAGAGCTATGGAGCTATTATATGGTTGATTGTACATCCTTGAGGCACTAGGCTGTGAAGCTTTTAAAAAGAATGAGGTAGATCTATATGTGGTTCCCAAATTTATATTTTCATCTCCAGATTCATGTACCTAAATGCCCATTTAAATATCTGAAAGCACCTGAGATTTAACAAGACCAAGCAGAACTCTCCTTCCTCCCCTATCTTCCTCCTCAGTAAATGGCAGCACTCCCCATCCAGGGAGTTCCTGGGTGGTGCAAACAGTTAAAGTGCTTGCTGCTAACAAAAAGTATGCAGATTGGGGTCCACCAACAGGTGCTTAGAAGAGAGACTGCCAAGATCTACTTCCAAAAAAGCAGCCATTGAAAACTATGGAGAAAAAATAAGGTTTGTGAGTTCCGGCAAGATGGCGGACTAGGCAGAAGGATTGCACAGACCCTCTTCAACAAAGAAAAGGGAAACCAATTAACACAGACACAGAAGAT
>NW_006921610.1:5510488-5522660 GCF_000298275.1 Orycteropus afer afer | reverse complement strand
TGAGACAAAGTATATGTGAACTGCTGTATGAAAAGTGAATTTACTCTGTAAATCTTCACCCAAATCAAAATAAAATTAAAAAAAAAAAGAAAACTATGGAGCACAGTTCTACTCTGACACATGTGAGGTCATCAGGAGTGGGAATCAACTGGACAGCAACTGTTTGCTTTAATCCATACAAGAGCTCAAGCTCCTGACTCAGTTATGTTCCTTGATAGCTCTTTTCTTCATCCAGTGTGTTAATACTTTCAGTCAACTGGTGCTCCAAGAAACTGTCAGTGCTACCATTCTGGTCCAGTCTCCATCTTTACTGACTCCACCTAGTCTTGATACCACACCCAGAATGATCTTTTAAAAATATAAATCAGGTTTGACCTTTGCTTAAACACATCATTGTTTTTACATTGCACTATAAATAAAATTCAGATTCTTCATCAAGAGACTAAAATGGCCTGGATCTACTCTCAAGCCTCATTGCTTAGCACTGCTCTCCTAATCTGACCACTCAAGCCTCCAAACCTGAGAGTATTTTGTGGCTTTAGTACTACATTTCTGCCTAGATAGCTTCACCCTGTTCTTCATTTGACCAGCTCCTTGCTGTCATTGTCTTAACTTAAATGAACTTCCTCCTCTGACAGGCTGTTTCAATTACCCAATCTAATTTTGATCTCTGGTTGTTATTTCATCACCCTGATAATACTATCTTAATTGCCCTCGTTGATTTCTAAAACTATATTTTCATATCATTGCTCATGTTCAATGTCTCTAACTCATTCAGAATATTAGCTCCATTAGAAGATGGACTTTGGCTGTTTATGTTTATTGCTGTAACACGCAGATCATAACACATAGTTGGGTCTCAACAATGATTTGTTGATGAATGGATGTGTACCCATGTAGAAACACTGCTCAAAGAAAAAGGTAGAATATTACACTATTATTCTAACTTTGTAAAAAGTAGCCTGGGTGGCCTAAACATTTTATGATTGGCTGTGAACCTGAAAGCTGGCAGTTGAGCCTGCCCAGTGGCTCCACATAAGAAAAGTCCTGGCGATCTGCTTCAATAAAGATTACAGCCAAGAAAGTTGGGGACCTACTCAGTGACAGCTAACAACAGCATTGCAATACAACTAGACATACAGTTTTATGGAAAAGAAATATTTTAAGATCTATGTATCTAGAAATTTCTAAAAGAAATTGTTATTTTGCATTGTTGTTGTTGGTATTATTTGCCGTCGAGTCAGACCCGACCATAGCGACCCCTACTTGGGTTTCTGAAGCGGTATCACTACGGAAGTAGATTCCCCAACTTTCCTTCTAAGGAATGGCTGGTGGGTTTGAACCGCCAGCCTTCTGGTTAGCAATCAAGTGCCTTAGGCACTACGCTACCAGGGCTCCTGGTTATTTTGCAAATACACAAATAATTTGAAAGAAACTATTAGTAATGGTTAGCACTTGAGAGAGAGAGTGAAGCTGATGGAGAAGGTTTCACTTATGCTTTCATGGACGCTGACCAGAAGAAAATAGAAAAGCCTGTACAGATTTTTTCAAAGGAGCCCTAGTGGCACAGTGGTTAAGCGCTCAGTTGCTAACTGAAAGGTCAGCAGTTCAAATTCACCAGCTACTCAGTAGGAGAAAAGACCTGGTGATCTGCTTTCATAAAGATTACAGCCTAGAAAATTCTGTGGGGCAGTCCTACTCTATCATATAGGGTCACTATGAGTCAGAATTGACTCAACAACATGCAACAACAACATGGACAAGTGGTTGTTGAGTCACCTTGACTACGGGGAGAGTGATAAAAGGAACCCAAAGAAAAGTATCATTTTCTAAGATAAGTAATATTTATCAAATTTCATCATGAAAATTTAGAATTGAATCTATTAATTTTATTGCCCGAAGAAGGCACAAAAAGAAAAGAGATGAACTGCTTCAAGCATTGTCCTAATATCAGAAGAATTCTTCCTATGATTGTGCTAAAAGGACTTGAGGCAGCATCTTCTGACCTCCTAAGGCACTTGACTGCTAACCAGAAGGCTGGTGGTTCAAACCCACCAGCTACTCCTTGGAAGGAAGATGGGGCAATCTACTTCCATAGTGATACTGCCTCGGAAACCCAAGGAGGGGTCACTATGAGTCAGGTCCAACTCAACGGCACATTGACAACAACTAACTTCACAAGAGGAAGACAGACTCACCATTAGCAGCTCAAGGCTTATTCCTATAAGGCCAGACATGCCGCAACCCTCCAGCCTTTTACCAATTTTGACACCAACCGTCCCTCCCATGGCACTCACTACTTCTCTGCTGGGTTTGCTTATTCGTTGCAATAGCCACACAAAACTCACAGACAATATTCATGTTTATGGGGTTTATTAGGGAAGTAACAGGCTGCAATTCAGGTTCAGGAATGCTCTCAGGATACACTTCTTCGATCAGGATGTCTCCCCTCTGCTGTGCCTTCAGGCACACCTCTCTGGCCCTTGGCCTCTGTCTGGCCTCTGCCCTGCTTGGGCAAATGTTACAAAACTCTTTAAGCTCTGCCAATAGGTACACCTAAGTGCACCCCACTCCTCCAGCAAGCCTCCTGCCCAAAGGCACTCAGCTTTCTCGCTCTGTGGTCCAGGGAAGCCCACCACTCTGTCTTGTGCCTGTTGCTTCCACTGCCGTCGTCACTCTGCCAGGGCCTCTCTCCCAAGGTCCAATGCAGGGATCTCGGGTCCAAGGACCCACTCTATGTCTCCTCCAGCTCTTCTCTCTTGATGGCAGTTAAGATCCCCCCTCTTCCTCTAGGAGGGCTTGTTTTAAGCCTGGCAGAGTGACAAAACTAACCAATCCAAACATCAGAGTTCTACACATCTTATTTGCATGGTTGCACCCAGTAATCCGGTGGGATTTACAGACTATGGCTAGGAGCCACTCGAATTAACAGCCTGGTTCCTTAATAAAAATAAAAAAAACTGCTCAAATTGTGTTTTCTTTTAATCACTACTAACAAATCCAGGGGGAGCTGGGGTGGCGTAGTGCCTAAGGCATTTGACTGCTAACTAGAAGGCTGGCGGTTCAAACCTACCAGCCACTCCTTGGAAGGAAGGTTGGGCAATCTACTTCTGTAATGACACCACCTCGAAAACCCAAGGAGGGGCTGCTATGAGTTGGACCCAACTCGATGGCAGTGAATTTGGTTTTTGGGGTTTTTTATGGCTAGAATAGCCATACCAATTAATTCACTGCACCACAGATTGGCTGTTGGCCAAGGACTACAAATGATAACCATCTGTGCAGATTAGACTGTATCAATGGAAATTAAATTAAGCCCACCACCATCAAGTTGATTCTAATTCATAAAGACCCTACCACATGGAACAGAACTGCCCCATAGGGTTTCAAGGCTGTAAATCTTTATAGAAGCAAACTGCCATATTTTTCTCCCATGGAACAGCTGGTGGTTTCAAACAGCTAAACTTTTCGGTAAGCAGCCAAATGTTTTAACCTCTGTGCCACCAGACCTCTTTGATGGAAATGAAATTAGGTTCTTTAAAATGTATTCTTAATCTTTTGGGGAGTTTTAAATAGTTTTGTTTAAATAGTTTCCAAAGCATAGCAGACACAAATGGGGAGCATATCCAAGAGCACGTATAGGGTTGGCAGACAATTGTCCTATAAGTTTACATGAATGATCAAAATTCCCAGGTGTATAGTAGAGTTGACAAGGGACAAGGTTGTGGTCACTGCTTGGTCACAACCAGCTACCACTTGGGACCATAGTTGCAGGGGACATTAAGCTCAACTGGCATAACATACTATACAAAACATTGTTCCACCTCCTACTTTGACAAGTAGCGACTGGGATCTTAAAAGCTAGCAGCAAGCTGCCATCTAGAAGCAATGATGGGTTTCTCCTCGTCCAGAGCAAAGAAGAATGAAGAAAGCCAAAATTCATGGAAACAATTAGTCCTAGCGACTGGTACACCATCAGATCTGCAGCCTATACAATTTTGAGACCAGAAGAACTAGATGGTGCCCGGCTACCACTGTCATCCACTTGGAAGGGGATCTATGTAGGAGATCCCTAATAGAGAGGGAGAACAATGTGGAACAAAACTCAAAATCATTTGGAGAGAAAAAAAAAAGGAGGGGGACCAGGTTTGCTTGTCTGATAGAGCCTGGTGGAACCACTGAGACTATGGCCCCTAGCTGCCCTTCAGGTCTGGAACTGAACCCACACTCATGGTTTCTAGCCAGACAAAAGACAGGCATATGAGTTGAACATTTACCACAGGTAGATACACTCCTTGGAGAGAACAATCATGGGAGAAAGAAGGGCTGCTTATGCACAGGGAGACGGCTCAGGGGGCAGGAGTGCATGGAGGGATGGACACTGGGAAGAGGTAACTATGGGGAGGAAGTGGGAGGGGAGCTGTTGCATTGTGGTAAACTGTGGTCAGTGTCATGAGACAAAGTGTATGTGAACTGCTGTATGGAAAGTGAATTTGCTCTATAAATCTTCACCCAAATCACACACACACACACACACACACACAATAGCAGACACAATAAGACAATGTGAGTTTGTTTTCTTAAAAAAGAGTGAATATGAAGATGATAAATTGTCTAGTTTTTAGGCACCATCTCTCATTCCAAGGGGAAATGTGAGAATGATGAGTGCTTCTAATGGTAGTACAACTCTAACACCTACAAATGAAGTGTCAGAAGTAAAAGCAAAGCTTTCCTTAGTAGTTTGTTTTGTTTGTTTTAGATGGCAGTGTTGGATAGGTTAGGATCTAAAAGCATTTGAGTATGACTTTAATTCTGCTGGTTAGCTCTTCATAACACTATATTAGAATAAAACTGCTACAAATGTTCCTTACCAAAGAGAATTTTACCTTCTCGGAATTTTTCCAGTTGCCATTGAGTCAGTTCCAACTCATGTCAGAATAGAACTGCTCCGTAAGATTTCCTATGGCCGATTATTCAGAGCCTAAGGCACTGGACTGCTAACCAGAAGGCTGGTGGTTCAAACCCACCAGCCACTCCTCAGAAGGAAGGTTGGGCAATCTACTTCTATAGTGATGCCACCTTGGAAACCCAGGCAGGGGTCATTATGAGTCAGGTCTGACTCGACGGCACATAACAACAAACAACAACAATTATTCAGACACTCTGGTCATGCAGTGGTTAAAACATTCAGCTGTTAATCAAGATGTCCATAGTAGGAACCCACCAGTCACTCCCCAGAGGAAAATGAAACAGTCGGCTTCCATAAAGATTCATAGCTTTGGAAACCCTACAGGGCAGTTCCACTCTGTCCTATAGGACGGCTGGAATCAACTCGATGGCATTAGATTTGGTTTTTTGGAATTTTTCAGAAATAGATCAGCAAATCTTTCTTCCAAGCCACTTCTGGGTGACCTCAAACCATCAATCTTCTGGTTATCAGCTGAGAACATTGATGTTTGCCCGACCCAAATGCTCTGCCTTTTCTAATAGAAACCTTTCATCTTATCTTCTAAGGTTTCTGCAAGATGCTAACCAATGAAGCCTCTCTATAATTGAGCTCTGGTAGCATAGTGCCTAAGGCACTTGACTGCTAACCAGAAGGCTGGCAGTTCAAACCCACCAGCAACTCCTCAGAAGGAAGGTTGGGCAATCTACTTCTGTAGTGATACCATTTCAGAAACCCAAGGAGAGGTCGCTATGAGTCGGGTCTGACTTGATGGCACATAATAACAACAACAACAGAAGGCAGGACAGTGCTTGTCTGCATGCATTGCCTAATATCAAGCATGAAGCGTCATGAGTTACTAACTTTGCTTATCTCGCTCTTTATTCCAAGGTTTTCCAATCACTTAAACTGATTGTTTCCATTATAAGTGTAAAAGAAAATGCTGGTCTTTGTAAGTTCTTTATGGAGAACAGATGGCTTCAAAGGACTTGGGGGACAGGAGGTACTCTGGAAGAAAGAAGTTTTTAAAACAGACTGAAACCTGCTCTGAGAAATACTTTTGAAGTAAAAGTGAAATGCTATGCAAAGTGGGAAAAGATCCCTCTCAAAGTCCTCTAATCTTTTGTAAATTCTACAGAAATCACAAAGTGCTGAATGTAACTGCATTTCTTTTGGGAAATGTTAAGAGTCAAGTCAGCATATTGGTGGGCATGGGGCTAAAACAGAATTGGGCCACATGGCCACTACAGAATGAGCCAACGTGGGCCAGAGGACATCTAGGTCATTTAAGGTTGATACCAGTAGATGTGGCAGCAACATACATACTTTATGAACAAAACTGATTTTAATACATTTATGACATTTCTAAACACACAGCATGGTTTGAAACAAAGAAGAAATTAAATCACAGAAATACATTTTATATCTAAAAATAACACACAATTTTTTTTTAAGGAAAAGGACATCTATTTTTGTCAAACATGCACTGTGATTTGGCCTCAGAAGTTATGATTTTCATATGATTCCATAAGTCTCTTCTTCAAAATAAGCTATTTGAGGTTGGCTTACAGAACATTTGACCACATCTACTTCCCCACCACCATTCTTCCCCCGTTGGAAGTGAATGTTAACTAAATCCTCTACAGTTTCTTCATCCACCTGAATGTCTTCTATTCCAGTCAGAAGCACAGTCCTGGTAGATATTCCTGAAAATACCTAAGGAGGAAAAAAGAAAAGATAAATAGAAAAAAATTGTCAAGAACTTTGAATTACAACACTTTACATTTACAAGCTCTGCTAAATATTCTGGACTTTGTATTGAGAGAGACAGGGAACTTCAAGAAGATTTCAAGCAGGGGAATGTCAGATTCAGATTTGAGTTTTAGAAAGATAACAGCATTATAGAGACTAGAGGAAAGGAAGACAGATTCTGTGACCAAATGAATGTTGGTGGTGATGCAAAATGAAGGGTCATGTATGAGTTCTAGCTTTCAAGTTGGTGGGCTAGGCAGGTGGTGGTGCCATTTAATAACTGAGAAGGTACAGAAAAAAGGAGCAGGTTTGGGATAAAGATAATGAATTCAGAGAAAATGTGGAGAAAGGATTATTTGTAATATCCAACCATAGTAGACATATGAAAAAAAAAAAATACAGGTACATCTCCACCTAAAAAAATAAAGACTCCTCAGAAGGAAGGTTGGGCAACCTAGTTCCATAATGATACCATCTCGGAAACCCAAGGAGGGGTCACTATGAGTTGGATCTGACTCAACAGCAGTGAGCTTGGTTTTGAGTGAGTATTATATGAATAATTTCAGTTAAAAAATGTATAATGAATTAAAATAAGGTATAGTTTTGCATTAAAATAATCTTTTAAATAAACAAACTCATTCTGCATCAAGCAGAAGTGAAATTTTGACATCATCCCTCACTGATAAGATTTAAATAGTAACAGACTCACAATTTTTCCTTCATTTTTTGGAGGGAAGTGGGTGGGGTGAGATAGGGTAAGGTTCAGCAGTGAGTTCCCAAAATAATAGAGATGACTTTACCTGAAACTTTTCCAAGTTTGTTTTTATGTATGGAGAAACAGTAACTGTATGGCAGTTTTGATTTATATAAAGAGGATAGTCTTTCTTTTTCAAAATCTTGTCAGCAACTAAAAGTAAATCAAATAAATATTTTTATTTTTTAATATCATCATTTTTTAACCAAAGTTAAGTTTTCTTCAAACAGAATACTATCATGATAAACAATGAATTGAGTGATTAACTTTTTATAAGTTCTATTGGGTATTTTTTTAAAAAAGCCACAATACATAATTTTGACAAATACAATGCCAAACAATTAGATCAAAACAGTCTCTTCTACCCACTGCAGTCAAATGTACAGAAGACTGCAATGTCCTTATTTAAGTAACATCATATACAAAATACAATAGCCACCTGTAGAAAGTAGCCTACCCATCCAATGAAGACTGGAGAATTTCCCAATTTCTCAAGAACTACAAATGAAAACTAAAACTGGAATATAATAATGTAAAAAAAATAGTAAATTACTCAGCAGCACTGTAACTGATACATTTGAGGTAATGATGTTAGCCAAAGTAGAGAGGGTCTGAATGTCATCTAAAAGCAAATAATAAAAATTCACAGGTATATTAGTATATATCCAAGATAAGAAGAATCTGATTTATTTTTTAATAGAAATATTTCTAGACTAGAGAAAGGCAGTATGCCAAGATTGCAAAACATAATGGGGACAGCTGTTGAGAATATCAAACCACTTTTCTTTTTAACTCCTCTTATCAGTCCGCTCCTGAGTCAAACATACCTGCCCTCAGTCCTGGCTATGCTACTGACTAGCTCTGTGCCTTGGGTATGTTGCTTGACTTTGAAGCTTCAGAGACCTTTCTTACCAGCAAAATGCTCACATAACAGCATTTACCTCATAAGCTACTGTGATGAGTCATAAGACACAGCTTGCCAAGCATCTGGCATAGTACCCTATAAGTGTACCTATTATAACCTACAGTGTAGTAAATTACCTGGTATGGCTTTTCTAGCCGTAAGTCTTTGTAAACTCTGTGGTGGAATTTTCTGTGAGCAACTGAGGAACCCCTGATTATTAAAGTTATTCACCTGGGGTATTGCTGTTGAGAGTGGCACAAAGCACTCTTCTGGGAAGTTCACTGTCTCTCAGGTACTTAGAATGTGGATGTTATGATTGTCTAGTTTGGCCACTCTGCCAGGCTCAAAAGGAGGCCTCTTAGAGGCAGAGTCTCTCTGACTGCTGGCTGAGAAGGATGTGCTGCTGAGAGAAATGCATTTGTGAGAGACACATGCTCCTGAGAGACACACACTCCTGAGAGACATGCATTCCTGAAAGACACATGGTGCTGGGAAAGAGACACAAGAGACACACATTGCTGAGAGAGACACTCACTGCTGGGAGAGAGACTCTGAGAGACTGTTGGCTAAGAGACAACAGGCTGAAAGAGACTGAGCATTATTCCTGAACTTGAATTGTAGCCTGGTGCTTCCCTATTAAACCCATAATCTGTGAATTCTGTGTGTCCACTGCAGCAAATTACTGAACCCAGGAGAAAGGTGGTGGGTGCTGCAGGAGGAATGGTTGGTATCAGAGTTGATGAAAGGGCTGGAGGAAGGCAGCATGTCTGGCCTCGCAGGAATAGGCCTTGGGCTATGGTGATTCTGTCTATCTCTTATGGGGTTAAGGAGGTCAGGAGATGTGGCCTCCTTCCCCTTTGGCATAGTCTTAATACTATTTTTTTTTTCCCCCTTCTAGTGGGTCATAAGAGGAGCTCTGGTAGCATAGTGGCTAAAGCACTTGACTGCTAACCAGAAGGTTGGCGGTTCAAACCCACCAGCCACTCCTCGGAAGGAAGGTTGGGCAATCCTACTTCCATAGTGATACTGCCTCGGAAACCCAAGGAGGGGTCGCTATGAGTCGGGGCCGACTCGACGGCACATAACAACAACAACAGTGGGACATAAGATCACTAGTTGGCATAAAGAGTTTGCTCTCAACTCCAAAAGAACTCAAACCAAACTCACTGCCATTGAGTCGATTCTGACTCATAGCAACCCCCATTGGGTTTCCGAGGCGGTAAATATTTATAGAAGTAAATTCTCTCATCTTCCTTCCAAAGAGTAGCTGGTGGGTTTGACCACCAATCTTCTGGTTAGCAGTCAGATTTCTTGGGCACTACGCCACCAGAACTCCTTTGCTATTAGCTTAAAAACTGACAGTTCATGACCAAAGGTGTCATGAAGGAAGGCCTGGCTCTTTGCTTCCATAAAGATTACAGACAAGAAAATCCTATGGAGCAGTGCTACTCTGTCTGTAACACATAGGATTGCCATGAGTCAAAAACGACTCCATAGCAATGGGTGGGATATAACATGTAGGAACTTATTCCCCATATGGGAAAAAAACACAGATTTTTTACTCAGTAATCTCTCTTACCATAGAGTTTTAAATTGAATTCTGTTTTATAAATAAGTCACATAGATTTTTTAGATAAGAGATGGATCAACTATCATCACACAGATAAGATGAACTTATGAATTTGAAAAATTAAAAGCTAGATCTTCATCTGTAGAAATTTCTAGCAAGTTACTGTCTATCTCTAAGGTATTACAGAAGGTGGCCCTCAAGAGCTCTTCTTTTTGTGGCTCTCTCTAACTGCAACACACTCTAAGATGCCTTAAACATCATATAAAGGCCAGGTCAAAAACACATTGTGGAATGTTTGTATGTGCCCAGAGAAAGGTCTGGAAAGACACCCAAATAACTATTAAAAAAACTACATAATAAAAGGAAGAGAGGTTTGAGGAAATGTCTCACTTAGCTAAATACATGTTCTTCTGTATTTCAATTTGCTCTTTAAAAAAAAATAAATAAAAGCATGTATTAACTGTTTTGAAGAAAATGTAATCAATTTTTTTTTAATTGTATAGCTGGATTTCTATTGTATGTATAAATCCAGAGAAGCCCTAAGAATTATATTAACTATAGCAAGAAATTTTTATATTGAGAATCACTTGAATATATTACCAAAAGCAGCTGTAGAATCTTCTATTTTTAATCATAAGAACATAAACCTCTCTAAAATGATTTGGTAAAAGTCCATTTCTACCTGAAAGGAGAAGACATATTTAGCTGTTTTATCTTTTCCAATCACCCTTACTGTCTTCCCTAGAATCAATTCCCTAAGAGACACTGGTCAGTAAGAGTAAGAGGGAAATAACAGAGAAGACTTTATATATATATATACACATACATACATAACTGAAAGGAGCTCTGGTGGCATACTGCCTAAGGCATTTGACTGCTAACCAGAAGGCTAGCGGTTCAAACCCACCAACCACTCCTTGGAGGAAGGTTTGGCAATCTACTTCCATAGTGACTGATACTGCCTCAGAAACCCAAGGAGGGGTCGCTATGAGTCAGATCCGACTCAATGGTAATGAGTTTGATTTTATATAACCAAAAAAAAAAAAAAAAAAAACACTCTACTGCCACTCAGTCAATTCCAATATATAATTTTTTTTAATTACCTCTTCTGTGCAAAGGGGGCAGTGGTGGTTCAGTGGTAGAATTCTTGCATTCTATGTGGGAAAACCAGGTTCAGTTCATAGTCAATATACCTCATCCACAGCCACCACCCGTCAGTGAAGGCTTGCATGTTGCTACGGTGCTGAACAGGGTTCAACAGAGCTTACAGACTAAGATGAACTAGAAGGAAAGGTGTGGTAATCTACTGCCTTAAAATCACGCAATTAAAATCCAATGGATCACAACAGTCTGATCCTGTTGCACATGGGGTCACCATAAGCTGGGGGCCAACTCAATGGCAGCTAACCATAACAGTTCTATGCCTGGCAACCAACAAAGTTTCCCTCCATATATAAACCTTCCTTGACCCTCCACAACAACAAACTCATACTATATTTGACCTTCTGTGATTGGCTGATTGCACTCAGAATAATGTCCTCCAAGTTTATCCATATTATGTGGTGTTTTGCAGACACTACATTATTCTTTAGTGCTGCATAGAATTCCATTATGTGTATGTACCATAGTTTGGTCATCCACTCTTCCGCTATAATCTTGGAGATAAGTCCCTTCCCAGATATGTAATTATTAGCAAATATGAATTTGTTGCTGTCATTTTTCTTATGCGTTTTGTGGTGTCGATTTTTCTGTTCCATATAATTTTCTATGCTGAGCTTGTTTTGTTTATGAATTGTGTTATCACTTCCTTCATTGCTATTGTTTTAGTATTTGCTGAATATTTATGCTGGTCCTCTTTTTTGATGTGAAGGTTTATCATTTTTCTTTGCGATTACCCTGTGATTTATAGTTTTCTTCCCAAGTTTAGAACAGTCCGTTCTATCTTACAGTTGTCTTAACTTCCCTACCATCTAGAAGTTCTGTAACAACACAGTTTTATCCCTCTTTTTGGTTTGCATTTGTCCTCATTTGTCAATTGATGTCTCCAGTTCCCTGTTTACAATCTCATAGGCTTATTTCCTTTGGATACTTCCATAACTGGGTTGGTTTCTGGGTTATATTGTCATGTGTGTTAATGGTCAGTCGTTATTGGCTGTTGTTGCTTCTCTGTCCAAAGGGCTCCCTTTAGCATCTATTGTAAGCTTGGTCTGGTTTTAACAAATTCCCTTAATTTCTGCTTATCTGGAA
>NW_006921610.1:5494457-5509698 GCF_000298275.1 Orycteropus afer afer | reverse complement strand
ACTAATCTTCTGGATTTCTGTGTATAGATTTTGTATCATTTCTAATTTTTCATTTATTTTGTCATTTTGTTCTTGTATTGTCTTTTGAAATTGTTCTAGGGTTTTCTCTGTGTTTTCCTTGATCTGTCTCTCAATTTGTTGAAGATACCTAAATATAATTCTTTTGAATTCCTTACCAGAGAGTTCCAGTGCTTTGTCTTCCTCAGGGGTATGTTTTGGGTCTGTATCCTGGTTCCTTGTTTCTCCTGCTTTATCTTGCTTCTTTGTGTGGATTGTGATGTTCTGTTGTCTCCAAGGCATTGTGATATATTTGTGTCTATGTTTAATTGGTAATTGTATGTTGGAGTGACTTGCCCACGATTTTTGTTTTCTTTGTATGTTATCTATGCAAGCAGGGTACTGTGCTCCTCTATTCACTAGTTGACAGCACTAGCTCACCACCTGTCTCCTTTCCTGTTGTCAGCCTCTTGTATGTCCCTGCCAACCTTGGGAAACAAAGCCTATTCTTAGGTCCCCGGAATCCAAATGAGAATGTTATCACTTTAAAATCCAAACTGGTTGCCACTTGTACAGATTCAAAATGGCTGCACCCTCGGTCACTTTAAATATCCAAAATGGCTGCTGCTTGTAAACATTCAAAATGGCTGTGCCCTTGGTCACTTTAAATATCCAGAATGGCCACCACTTATAAACATTCAAGATGGCTGCACCCTTGGTCACTTTAAATATCCAAAATGGCTGCACCCTCCGGACAGTGGAAAGTCAACAGTTCAGGTTCTCTCTGTCCTTGCTGTTTCCCTTCCTAGTCATAGGTCACCAGTACAGCTGTCCCTGCAGCCGTTAGTGACCAGGGCTGATCTTTAGGTCAATCCTCAGGTCCCAAACCACTTGGAAACATTCAGGTTATTGGTCCCATCAGAGTGGCTGATAATCCACAGCTTCGACCATCTCTGTACTCACTGTTTTCGTTCAGGTCTTTCCACTAGGTTGTGCCTAATCCACTTCTGTATAGTTCCTTTCAAAGCTCAGGGCTCCAGGATTATCCTCTGTACCTCTGTCAATTGGTTTCTCTTTTCTTTGTTGAAGAGGGTCTGTGTCATTTGTCTGCCTATTCCTCCATCTTACTGGAAGTCCCAATCTGCTATTTTCTATGTAACTGAACTTACACTGTTTCTGCCTATCAGAAATAAAAGTATATGAGCCACCAAAGAATTCTTTTCTAACAGACTAGATAACCTGACATGTTAAAAATCCAGGTATAATTTAAAATCTATACTCAATAAACTATCTCATTCCCCAGGATGGGTAAAAGGCACTAGCCATTTATTCAAAAACACAAATGTCTCTATTTGGAAAAACAAAATAGCACAGACTGCGATAATTACTAATATGCCACTGTCACAAATAAAGGGGTCAGAGTGAGCAGACTTGTGCAATGGCTCTACACACACAGTGGTAGTTACTTAACCTATTAAGCCTCAGTTTTCTCATCAGTAAAATGAAAATAACACCTACATCCCAGAGTTGTGCTGAGGATCAGTAGAGATAACGTGTGTAGAATGCCTAGCACCATGTCTGACACATGATAAGAATTCAGTAAAATTTATGTATTTGATATTTGTAGTAATGGTATTATTCTCGGGAGCATTCATGGAAATCATTTTCAGGACTATCACTTCATATGGTTAAAAAAAAAATCCCCAGTTATTATATCTGACTGCTAGCCAGAAGGCTAGTGGTTCAAAAGCACCAGCCACTCCTCAGAAGGAAGATTGGGCAATCTACTTCCGTAGTAGGAGTTCTGGTAGCACAGTGCCTAAGGCACTTGACTGCTAACCAGAAGGCTGGCAGTTCAAACCCACCAGCCACTCCTTGGAAGGAAGGTTGGGCAATCTACTTTCGTAATGATATTGCCTCAGAAACCCAAGGAGCGGTCGCTATGAATCGGGTCCGACTCGACAACAACAACAACTTCCGTAGTGATACTGCCTCAGAAACCCAAGGAGCGGTCGCTATGAATCGGGTCCGACTCGACAACAACAACAACTTCCGTAGTGATACTGCCTCAGAAACCCAAGGAGGGGTTGCTGAGTCGGACCCAACTTGACAGCAGTGAGTCAGAGTTTTAGAGAACAAATTTCAAATAAAAAAAACAGGATAGGAATACCATCAGAAACAGCAGAATATAATTAAATGGTTGAGTATTTGTTAACTTTCTAAATATGTGAGTACCTCCAAGTTCCACAAATGTGATAATAGCACTTCGGGATGTACTGTCATACTCCACACATTCCACCTCTCCACCTCCATTTCGGGACTTAGAAAAGCTTAGCTCTAACTTGTCTCTCATCTGATCTTCAGGCAATCCATCAGGAATTCCAGTAACTTGGATCTTCACTTTAGAAACTTGTACATGAACCTGGAAAATAATTTCATACCCAGAAATATGCGTAAGAAAAGTGGATGTGTTCAACCAAATTCTAAAAAGCTTTTGTCACAGTGTATCTTAGTTATTTAGCGTTGTTATAACAGAAATAACAGAAGTGGATGGCTTTAACAAATAGAAATTTGTTTTCTCACAGCTTAGGAGGCCAGAAGTCTGAATTGAAGGTGCCAGTAGGAAAGATTTTCTCTCTCTGTTGGCTGTAGGAGGGAAGGTTCTTATCCCTTCAGCTACTTTCTTGGTTCCTTGGAGATCTCCATGTGGCTTGGCATCTCTTTCCCCATCTCTGCTTGCTTAAACTGTTCTTTTTATGTCTTAGGAGAGACTGACTCAAGACACACCATACACTAATCCTGGCTCATTAACATAACAAAGACAGTCAGTCCATTCCCAGATGGGAATATAACCACAAGTATAGAGTTTAGCATTTACAATATACATTTCTGGGGGACACAAATCAATACAAAATACCATGTTACCTGGAATCTGATTCCTGAGTCTAATGCAACAGGCTGAGCCATAATCTTCACATCTCTATCTTCTATCTGCACATGATGTTCTCCCATTCTTATCACATTTTGGGCCACTGAAATCAGTTTGAAAAGTATTAATGTCAAATATTCCAAGATTTTATGCTTTTGATTTCAGAAAAAATTATGCTGTGTCTTTTAGATTTCCTTTATTAATTAAAGGATCTCATTTTCAAATTTTTCTTAGAATTTCCAAGTGATAACAGTCATGCTGCCACAGGATATATTGGGAGCTCTGCTGGCATAGTGCCTAAGGCATCTGACTGCTAACCAGAACACTGGAGGTTCAAAGCCCCCAGCCACTCCTCGGGAGGAAGGTTGGGCAATCTACTTCCGTAGTGATACCACCTTGGAAATCCAAGGAGGGGTTGCTATGAGTCATATCCGACTCAAAGACAGTGAGTATAGGATATATTAATATCAACATAGTTGATAGCAGCAAAAAAACAATAAAAGTAGAAATTCACATCAAGTTACAGATTCATCTTTTAAGAGATAAGCTTAATAGGAGGTCCAGTAAGATGGTGCAACAGGCAGACAAACTACATAGACCCACTTCAACAAAGAAAAGGGGATCCAAATAACACAGATAACAGAAGATAATCCTGGAGCCCTGAGCTTTGAAAGGAAGGATACAGAAGTGGACTAAACTCCAACTACTAGAAGAACCTGCATGAAAATACCAAAAAGGGAGACATACAGAGCTGTGGACTTTCAGCAGTCCTGACAGCACAAACAGCTTGGATATTGCCAAGTTGTGTTAGGACCTAACAATTAACCTAAATACCGGCCCTGCTGGCCAGGGGCTGGGAGAGGACTGCTCTGGTGGCTGGTGAATAAAAGGGAAAGCGGCAAAGAGGGAGATGGGCTGAGCTGTGGACTTCTGGCTCTCAGGAGAGCACAGCCATTTTGAACATTTACAAGCGGTTTGACTATTTTTGGATATTTAAAGAGACAGCATTCTCTCAGTTTCCAGGGACCTAAGAATAAGTTCCACTTGCTGGTGAGAGCCACCACTTCCCTCTGCACCAACTGGGCAACAATATACAACAATCAATAAGAGCCTGACTCATCCTTAACTGCTCTCCACAAACAGTTAACAGAGTTCTGTGTAGCCACTCTCATAATCTATCACAGCCACCAGGAGGCAAGTGGTAAGTGAGTAAGTGCTGCCAACTAGTGAACAGAGGCACACAGTGCCATGCTTACTCAGATACATAAAAAAAAAAAAAAAAAAAAAAAAAAAAAAAAAAAAAAACCATTAAACTCTTGGGTGAATCATTCCAACATACAATCACCAATTAAATATAAATACAGCAAAGTCACAATGTCTTGGAGACAACAGACCATCACAGTCCACACAAAGAAGCAAGATAAAGCGGTAGAAACAAGCAAGCAGGATACAGACCCAGAACACACCCCTGAGGAAGAAGTAACATTGGAACTCCCTGATAAGGAACTCAAAAGAATTGTACTTAGGTACCTTCAACTGACTGAGAGATCAAAGAAAACACTGAAAAAAGTAAGAAAAACATAGACAAAACCCTAGAATAATTTTGAAAGAAAATACAAGAGCAAAATGACAAAATAAATGAAAAATTAGAAATGATACAAAATCTACACACAGAAATTCAGAAGATAAATACTAAATTTTCAGAAATAGCACATTGAAAGGGCAAAGGAGTAGAATCGAATCAATGGAAGACAGAATTACTGAGGTTAAAGGCAAATACATGAATACTTCCTTGGAAAGGGATCAATCAGAAAAAAGATGAAAACAAAATGAAGAAAGTCTAAGATTCATGTGGGATACCATCAAAAGAAATAACCCACGTGTAATCGTAATTCCAGAACAGGAAGAGAAAAATAAAATCACAGAGAAAATTGTGCAAGATTTGTTGGAAGTGAACTTCCCTTATATGATAAAAGATGAGAATATATCCATCCATTCAGGAAGGCAACAAACCCCAAACAGGATAGACCCCAAAAGAAAATCACCAAGACATAAAAAAAAAACCTCACTGTCATTGAGTTGAATCTGACTCACAACAACTCCTCCTTGGGTTTCTGAGGTGGTATCTTTACAGAAGCAGATTGCCCAGTCTTCCTTCTAAGGAGTGGCTGGTGGGTTTGAACTACCAGCCTTCTGGTTAGCAGTCAAATGCCTTAGGCACTATGCCAGATATATCATCATCAAACTCACCAAAACCAAAGACAAGGATAGAATCCTGAAAGCAGCATAGGAAAAACAAAAAGTTACCTACAAAGGGCAACCTTTGTAAGACTAAGCTCTGAAATCTCAGCAGAAACCAAACAGGTGAGAAGGCAATGGGATGGTATATATAAAACCCTGAAAGAGAAAAATTTCCAACCAAGAATTATATACCTAGCAAAACTGTCCCTCAAATATGGTGAAATTAGCAGATTTCCAGATAAGCAAAAATTAAGGGAATTTTTTAAAACCAGACCAACCTCACAAGAGAAACTAAAGGGAGTCCTTTGAACAGACAACCAATAACAGCAAACAACAACCGACCATTAATATATATAATGACATAACCCAGAAACCAACCTAGTTACGGAAGAATCCAAAGTAAAATAAGCTTACAAGATTGTAAACAGGGAACCAGAGACTTCAACTGGCAAATGATGACAACTACAAACCAAAAAGAGGGAAAATACTGTGTAGTTACAGAACTTCTAAATGGTGAAGAAGTCAAGAGAGTTGCAAGATAGAATGGACTGTTCTTAACTTGGGGAGAAAATTATAAATCACAAGGTAACCTCAAAGAAAAATGATAAACCTTCACATCACAATAAAAGTGAGGACAAGCACAAATATTTAGCAAATACTAAAACAAGAGCAACAAAGGAAATGATAACATGATTCATAAACACAATAAGCTCAGCACAGAAAATTATATGGAACAAAGAAACCAGTAACATCATGAAAAAACACATAACAAAATGATAGTAACAAATTCATACTTGTCAATAATTACACTGATTATCAATGGATGAAATGTACCACTCAAGAGACGGAGAATTGCAGACTGGTTAAGAAAACATAATCCATCAATATGCTGTCTACAAGAGACACACCTTAGAAACAAAGACAAAAATAGACTAAAAATCAAAGGTTGGAAAAAGATATACCAAGCAAATGGCAACAAAAAAAGCAGGAGTGGCAATATTAATTTCTGATAAAATTGACTTTAAGACAAAACCACTGTAAGAGACAAGGAAGAACATTATATAATAATTAAAGGATCAATTGAACAAGAAGATATAATCATAATAAATATCTATGGAGCCAATGAAAGAGCCCCAAAATACATAAATCAGACTTTAACAGAATTGAAAACGCAAACAGATGACTCCACAGTCATCGCAGGAGACTTTAATACACCACTTTCAATGAAAGATAGAACAACTGGAAAGAAACTCAACAGAGATGCAGAAGAACTTAACAATACTTGACATTATAGCCATCTACCAAGCACTTCACCCAACAACAACACAATATACATTCTTTTCAGTGCACATGGAACATTCTCCATGATAGACCACATGTTTGGCCATAAAGCAAGCCTTAATAAATGTAAAAGCATTGAAATACTACAAAGCATCTTCTTAGATCACAATGCTATAAAATTAGAAATCAACAATAGGAAGATCAGCGGAAAAAGAGCAAATACATGGAAAGCAAACAACACCCTCCTTAAGAACAACTGGGTTGTTCTTAATAGAAGAAGAGATAAGTTTAATAACACTCCAGAAATTCTTATATTATTTCAATCTAGCCACTCTCTCTTCCTTTCCACTGCTGACAGCATTACCAGAGAATTCTACTATATTAAAGCACACTCAGAAATTCTTCAATGTTGAATAAGCTGGAAAAACTTTCTAGGTCAGTGTTATTCTTCCAATTAATCTTAATTTTATTTATCATCTGTTACTCCTCCTTAATATAAAACCAAAAAAAAAAAAAAACCAAACTCACTGCCATCAAGTCAGTTCCGACTCAGAGCAACCCTCATTGTGTTTCCAAGGCAGTAAATATTTATGGAAGTAGATCGCCCCATCTTCCTTCTGTAGAGCAGCTGGTAGATTTGAACCACTATCTTTCTGGTTAGCAGTCAAATGCCTTAGGCATTGAGCCACCAGAGGTCCTTTCCTTAACATAAGCACAATAGAAATAAATATTTCTTTGTCTGTCTTCCCAAAGCAAATCAAACCCACTACCATCGAATCAACTGAACTCACAGCAACCCTGTAGGACAGAGTTGAACTGCCCCATAGGGTTTCCACAGCCATAAATCTTTACGGAAGCAGACTGCCACATCTTTCTTCCATGAAACAGCTGGTGGTTTTGAACCACCAATCTTTTAGTTAGCAGCTGAGTGCTTTAACCAGCACTGCCAGAGCTCTGGAGTGTCTTCTCAGGGATTATATATTAAAGACCATACAGGCTTGCATATCAAAAGAGTGAGTCTTTTTTTTCCACATTTAATGAGAATTTCCACTCTTGCTAAAATGTTCTTGAGACCATTTAAAAAGTTGATAGCCCTGATATACAAAGCAATCAAGTCTAATTTATGCCTGCAAATAGAAGAGGCTCTGAGAGACAATCATTCCAAAAATTATTAATCTTGAGAATATCCCTAGGAGTAGAATTGCTGGATTATAGAGTATGTATATTCTTAGCAACACTGTTTAAATAAATTAAATGTATGTGAGTATGTAATTTATTTTTAATTGTGACATAAGAGTTCATAATACTTTGTTGTTAATATTTGGGG
The DNA here is from genome assembly GCF_000298275.1 of Orycteropus afer afer. Taxonomy (NCBI): domain Eukaryota; kingdom Metazoa; phylum Chordata; class Mammalia; order Tubulidentata; family Orycteropodidae; genus Orycteropus; species Orycteropus afer. The sequence continues at coordinate 5,501,923 of NW_006921610.1, read as the reverse complement.
CTGCTTATTCTAATTTACCATAGAGATAAGAGATGTTCACTTCCTGTCTTATAAACTTCACATGTGTTTTTGACAACCAGATAGTACACCACAGCTGGAAGACGGAAAAAACTAGGCTAGAAGGCAGGGTGTCATCATGTGAGAATTAAGACTCAATGTACTACCATATGACTCTGTAACTTGGATTTCTTTTTTGGCTCATGACAATAGGCAACAATAACAGAAAACGTCAATACAGTAATATTCAGATGATGTTCTTTTCCTCCCACTCCCCAAAAACCCCAGCATCTGGTGATCTGACGCAGCAGAGCAGACCGCTTGTGTTTCAACTTTCATGACTGACTCTTGTCAAAGCTAACTGCTGTTTAATGAAACAGAACCTAGCTGTCTCAGGAGAGTAAGACCTGGAAGCCATACTAAGGGTGGAGCCTGTGATGTCACTATTTTTGAAGAGAATCTCAATCCTTTTCCCAGCATTCCCAAGCAATACTTGTGCAAAGTCCCTGCCTCCTCAATCTTTAATTACGTCTTTCAGTAATATCCTGATTAACACTGCCAACAGCCAATGTAGCTTTTAGCCTACTCCCTCCACTCTCAGTTGCAGGGGAAGGCCCAGGGTTGAACAAAAGCACACTGGGCACATATATGCTTGGATGTACATCAAGTGACCAGTGGGAATGCCTTTCTTTTTAACAATTATTTTCAGGCTATAGTGGTATCAAAAGACATGAGCTAAAGTCACATACTACCAGAATCTGGGCATAGGTAGGGCTTCTGAAGATCATCTGGTCACACTCCATAACTGGACAAATATGGGATGAAGGCCCCAGATGATGGCCTGCTTGGAGGGATGTTGGCCCAGTGGAAAGTACATGGGCACTCAGGGCATGGCTTTCAGCTCTACAATTTGTTAACTGTATAGACCTTGAGCCAGTTACTTATCTTCTTTAAGGCTGTATTCCCTTATCTGGAAATTCCTACCATGTAGCAATAACAGCGAACATTCATTAGGTGTGCTAAGCAGTTTATAAACATTTCTCATTTAATACTGAAAGTAGCCCTACCCCCAAGGTAGGTACTACCAAAAAAGGCTGTTTACAAATCTGAGATTTATAGTGTGGTTAAAAAACTCACCACAAATCACACTTCTAGAAAGGGGAAGAGCTGATATGCAAAATCAGACTCTCCTCACTGAAGCACCCCCAGCTCTGAGCAGGGCCCTACACCCATAGCGGACTTAGTGACTATCAGGTCCCATCCCAAATCTGACTCCCAAACCCTTTTCACTGGTCATATACCCACAGGGAAATCACTTAAACTTCCTAAGAATCTGCTTTCTTGACTACAAAATCCAATAACTCCTACCTTATATCTTATCGTTTTCATATAGCTGTGTGAGATTAGAATCAAATAATGTCTGAAAACACTGTGAGAACTATGTAGAGTGCTACTAACCTAGGATATTCTTACTATTACTACTATCATCATTAAAGAGGCAGTGCGTGGAGCAGAAAGAATGGTGTGATGTGGAACATCACACCATTTGAGTTTGAGTCCCAGAGTAATCACTTTCTGAATGAGGGATCATATTAAAGTCATTTAACATCTCAGTCACACTTTTCTAATTTATAAAATGGGGATAATCAAACCCTCCTCAGGGTATCACCATGAGGATGAAATAAAACAATGAATGTAAAAAATGTAAAGCAACAGCTAAATATCCATGAAAACACTTCGAAAGCCCAATTATTTTCCAAGTGTAATGTGATCCTATTTTTGAACATTAATCATACCTTCTTCTTTTTCAAAGGTGATGAGTGCTTGTCCTTTCTGTAATTCATAAGGAATTTGTAAGTTCACTTGAAATGAATAGGAAATATTTAAAAACTGGCTGTCATTCTCTGGATTCTCCATGGGTGTGAATTTCATCTTTGTTCCAGGAATATCATCTTTAATCTAATTCAAACAGAAATGTTTGATTAAAATCAAGACAAGAAATAACTTAAGTCCTTCCAAGGATAATGTGATTTGATCATCCAATAATTAATTCTCCACTGATTATAGAACCCCATAAAATACTTAGTGTGGTCTTATTTAATATCTTTTAACAATTGCTTCTTCCCAGATAGGACTACTAATGTAGTCTTGATTACTAATGTAATCAAACACTGATCCTTTAATATTATTTCAGAGATGTAATTATAAGTATATAGTTCTTCCACTTTTTCTAATCAATGTTTAAACTGGTCCATATTGCAGGATATTTGATTTAAAGCCTACCTCAGTCATGTAGATAAGTATCTTTTAAACAACTGGGTCAGCTACAGGTTATTTTGCAAAAAAAGTCATTAGACAGTATATTTAACCTCACTGAGATAGAGGTATGAAATACAGTCAGGTGTATGCTAAGGTTATTTTGATAGCAAATTCAGAAATTTTAATCCAAATAAAATACTCCTGAATTTTATTATTTAATACTTATCAAACTTCAATTCTACCTTCCCCGATACCTATCCAACAATTTCTTAACCATTATCACAACTTCTTTAGTAACAAAAGTGAAGGAACACTATCAACAAGAATTACAACCTGGAGGATAAAGTTAATGGTTATATTTAGTCACTTAAAATCCTTAGATACATAGCACCACACACAAATGAATCAGGTTTTTGCATTTCTATTTCCCATGTGCTAAAGGGGCAGGAAGGCAGCATCTTTTGACTGCCTCTAATTACACAAGAGGAAGACAGAATCACCATCAGCAGCCCAATACCTGTTCCTATGAGGCCAGACACATTGACACCCTCCAACCCTCTTACCAACCTTGACACTAACTGTCTTTTCCATGGCACCCACCACCTCTCTGCTGGGTTCAATAATTCGCTGCGGTGGGCACATGGAACTCACAGATTATAGGGTTTATTAGGGAAGCAACAGGCTACAATTCAAGTTCTGGAACACATTCAGGATACAGTTCTTTGATCAGGACAGTCTCCCCTCTGCTACGCCCTTAGACACACCTCTCTGATCCTTGGCCTCTTGGCCTGGCTTCTGCTGCTGTGCGCCAGGTAAGCCTGCCATTCTGTCTCATGCCTCTTGGTTTCACTGCCGCTGTCTCTCTCAACTGGGTGGCTTTCTCAGCTAGGCATACCTCCTAGCCAGGCGTCTCTCTCAGCCTGGCATCTCTCTCAGCTGGGCGCCTCTCTCTGCCAGCAGTGAGATTCTCCCTCTGCCTCTAGGAGGGCTTATTTTAAGCAGAGTGGCAAAACTAACAGATCCCAACATCATAGTTCTCCACACCTGAGAGAGAGAGTGAACTTTCCCAGAAGATTACTTCATGCTGCTCCAACATACTCCAGGTGGATGACTTTAACAAGTAGCTGATCAGTTGTTCACAGCAAATTTCACCACAGAGTTAATGCCAGTCTCATCATAGGAAATAACTACTACCAGCTGTCCAGCCAAGTTTACACATGATCCCATCCAGTAATGTAGTGGGAGTAACAAAGCCTATGGCTAGAAAAGCTAAACCATGTAACTCACTACACTGCACCATGGTAATTTTCCATGCTGAAATAAAAGGTATTGTCCCAAAGCGATTAGAAATACTGCTTAAATCATTTGATCTAATCTTATTTATTCTATTATCTCGATATGTAACTTTGGTAGAATTTCTGAGTACCATAACACTCATTTTACTGTAACAGTCTGTACTGTCTGGAGAAAAAAAGCAGGGTATTTCTCAGTAATGTGAAAAAATCTTCAGTCAGGCATCTTCTGGAGCTGGTGGAAGAAAGCCTGAATTCTAGTCCAGATTACGGTGTCAGACAAAAATTCACTTAAACTCCCTGGATCATTGTTTCTGTCCTCTGTAAAGCAGGTTAACTAGGCTGGCTGTTTTCTAAAGGCCCTTGTAGGTAAACAATTCAAGCCCCAGCCTAAGAAGTAACCAGAATCATAGCAAGTCTTCTACTCAATGTCACCTCATCTCAAATATAGTGAGTCCACTTTTTGATATTCAACATCCTATCCCCATTTAAGAAACAGAAGTGACAGTGCTTTAAACACTTGAACTGTTAAAAAAGTTCATTTTTAACCAATATAAGTGGTTGAGAAGAAAAAAAAGGGGTGATCTCTCACCATCCAGAGCAAAGAAGAAGAAATTTAAAGACACAAGGAAACATAAAGGACTAATGGACCACATGAACCCCAGCCTTCAGGGCTCTGATACCAGAAGAATTAGATGGTACCACTGCTGACCACTCCGAAAGGGATCACAGTAAGAGATCCTAGATAGAGTGGGAGAAATATATGGAACAAAACTCAAAATACTAAAAAAGACCAGGCTCATTGGTCTAACAGAGACTAGCGGAACGTTTGAGACTATGGTCCTTAGGCACCTATCAAATCTGGAATAGAACTCACTCCATGGCTCAACTTTCAACCAAACGACAGGCCTATAAGGTAAACAAGAACACCAAGGAGTTATGCACTCCTTAGAAAAATCAACCATATGAGATAAAATGGGCAGCATTTGCCCAGGGATAAAGTTCACGAGGCAGAAAGAGATAGGAAAGAAGGACGAAAGGAAACAATAAACACAGGGAGCATGCCGGAAGAGTGCTGTTACATTGTGGGGACTGCAATCGATACCACAATACAAAATTGAAATGTTGAATGGAAAACTAATTTGCTCTATAAACTTTTACTCAAATTACAACAAAAAGTGTTTAAAAAAAAGATGAAAGTTATAACTACTCCAAATACAGGAAAATTTAGGAGAAAAATTTAAATGGTAATGCTTAATATACGTCTAATTTTTTAAAGTGTGAAACTCATTTAAACATCTGTATCCCCTTAGATGAGGAAAATAACAAAACGACTTAGTAAGAAAACTAAGAATTTAAAACAAAAGTAATTGAAAATGGGCTTCTTTTGTTGAAAACTTAATTGAGTTATATGTAACTATAGAAAAGTGAAGATATCATACATGTTCAGCAAGATGATAGTTTGCAAAGCAAACATACACATGTGGACAGCACCCAAATCAAGAAACAGCATAGGACCAACCCCTCATGTTCCCTTCCAGTTTTTAGTCACCTCCAAGGCAGCAGAAACCCACTATCCTAACCAACTATCCTACTTTTATGCTTTTCTAAATAGACGCATAAGGCATGCACTCTGCACTCTTTGTTCTTTTTGGCTCAACATCATTGTTATGGGTTGATCTGTGTCCCCATAAAGCTATGTTCAAGTCCTAACCCCTGGTACCTACAACTGAAATCTTATTTGGCAATAGCATCTTTGTAGATGTAGTTAACATGAAGTCATACTGGAGTAGGGCGAATCGTCATCCAGTATGACTGGTGTCCTTCTAAGAGGAGGATGCCATGTGAACACACAGAGAGGCACACAGAGGGATATTAGCCATCAAAGGCAAAGACTGGATGCCTCCATGAGCCAAGGAACTCCAAAGACTGTGGGAAACCATGGGAAGCTAGGAGAGAGACCTGGTACAGACTCACCCTCAGAGACCCCCACAAGGAACCAACCTTGCCTACACCTTGATCTCAGACTTCTAGCTTCCAAAATCTGAGAACACATTTCTACTTTTCAAGCCATTCAGTTTGTAGTACTTTGTTATGGCAACCTAAGAGACTAAGACAACCCTGTTTGTGAGATTCATACATAGCATTACATGTAGTTATAATTTGTCCATTCTTATTGCTGTGTAGCATTCCACTGTGTGAAGATACCCTAATTGAATTTTTCATTCTACACTCCTTGAACTTTGCACTGTTTTCAGTTTGGTGCTATTACAAATGACTACATTGTTTCGAAAAAAGTGACTTTTGTATCATAAAATTGCTTTTTCTGAAAATCAGGTGATTTCTGAAAATCAAATGTGATCTATAAAATAACTAAAGGAGTACCTGTAAGTCCCTGGTGGTCACTTTTAATTCAGCTTCAAGCTTGTGGATCGCATTCTCCAGCCTAGTATTTTGCCTGATAATTTCATCAGTTAAGCTCTAAAAAAATAACAAATGTTACAAAAAACTATATTACTCCAGAATTTATTTTTCTGAATAAATTAAAGAAGCTACATTTCTCTCAATGTGAGCAAGACAAAGAAAACCATGAGATATTTTCACAGAATAAATATCACATATATATTCGTTGAATGTTTTACACCATCACCTGCCACTTCTTGTAACACTGCCAAACATTATTATCTCATTATAGAAACAAAGAAATGACTTGCACTAGACCAAAGTCAAAGAAATTTTAATAGCAGAGCAAGGATTAAGACCCAGACCTTCTGAATCTTCAGAACTCTATCAACCCCTTTCCTAGTCATTTGTGACAACGAAGTGACTTTTAAATCATGCTTTAATTGTAGATATAAATTACTGTGATGTTGTTGTTGTTGTTGTTGTTGTTGTTGTTATGTGCCATCAAGTCGGAACCGACTCATAGCAATCCCTCCCTGGGTTTCCCAGGCAATATCACTACTGAAGTAGATTGCCCAACCTTCCTTCCGAGGAGTGGCTGGTGGGTTTGAACTGCCAGCCTTCCAGTTAGCAGTCAAGTGCCTTAGGCACTATGCTACCAGAGCTCCTATGTTACTGTGAGGCAGTTAAAAAAAAAAAAAAAATTAGCTGTGATTACTATCATAGAAAGCTTCCTTTACACATCAGACATATGACCTTGAGTAAGGGATTTAGGCCTCCATTTCTTGTTGAGGCCTGACCAGAAATGGCTAAAAAAGCTCTTAATTTTTTGGTGGAAATCAAAGAAATAAGGCAGAGAATGAGAAAGCAGCCAATGTTTCAAGCATTGTAACAGAAAGAATAGAGAGATGATTCTTCTTGTAAGGCTTGAATAAAATAACAGAAGTTAAAAAGTTTGCAAAAGTGTATATTCTCCCAAATTCAAGGTAGTGCTGGACAAACATACAAATAAAGCATGTCTCAGTGTAAAATTAAACAATATAATTTGATTTAATATTTAGTAATTTTCCTTTTCACCTTATTTCCTTCCTTGTTCTTTAATTCTTCACATGCCTCCAACATAAAATTTGTCTTGTCCTCACCAGCTGCCATGATTCCCTATTAAAAATATTTTTTAATTATATACATACACACACAGTCAAAAAGAAAAATAATAACTTTTACCCTTTTATGAAAGAAAGAAACATCTCTTCTGTGCTATTTCTTTTTCCCTGTTCTGAAAGTATTACCATGTGGCTTATATCTGAACAAAGTGTGTATTTCAAATAATCTTTGCACTTATAAATATATTTTTTAAAAAAAAAACCTCACTGCTGTCAAGTTGATCCCAACTCACAGCGATTCCTCCTTGGGTTTCAGAGGAGGTATATCTACGGAAGTAGATTGCTCAATCTCCCTTCCAAGGAGTGGCTGGTGGGTTTCAACTGCCAGCCTTCTGGTTAGCAGTCAGGGGCT
>NW_006921610.1:5487994-5492379 GCF_000298275.1 Orycteropus afer afer | reverse complement strand
TAAATTTTGGTCAATGACATGAGACAAAGTATAGTATGTGAACTGCTGTATGAAAAGTGAATTTACTCTGTAAATCTTCACCCAAATCAAAATAAAATTTAAAAAAAATAATAATAATAATGGGTATTAACATTCCTTTGTAGTTCATATCCCGGTCATCATATGATGCTCTACTTTTAAAAATTACTATTTTGGGGTCCATAGATGGGAGCTCTGGTGGCGAAATGCCTAAGGCACTTGACTGCTAACCATAAGGCTGGTGGGTTTGGACCAGCCTTGAAAGGAAGACTGTGCAGTCTACTTCTGTAGAGATACTGCGTCCAAAACCCAAGGATGGGTTGCTATGAGTTGGATCCAACTCGAGGGCAGTGAGTTTGTTCTTTTTTTTTTTTTAAGATGGTGCAAACAATTAACACACTCAACTATGAACCAAAAGGTTAGAAGTTCAAGCCCACTCAGAAGCACCTTGGAAGAAAGGCCTGGTTATCCACTTCTAAAAATTCAGCCACTGAAAATCTTGTGAAGCACAGTTCTATTCTGACACACATGGCGTTACTTTGAGTAGAGTTGACTTGATAGCAACTCTTGTTGTTTCTAACTTCAGTCTTCTAACCTTTTCAAAAGTTTGGCTTTCAATCTTTAATTCTCCTTACTGTATTTAGGAGTTGCAGCCCTAGTGGCACAGTGGTTAAGTGCTATGCTGCTAACCAAACAATCAGCAGTTGGAACCCATCCACAGCTCTGTGGGTGAAAGCTGTGGCAGTCCACGCCCGTAAAGATTCACAGCCTTGGAAACCACAGAGGCATCTCTATTTTGTTCTACAAGGTTGCTATGTGTCTGAATCGACTCAACACAGTGAGTTTCTGGTTTTCATTGTATTTAGGACCATATACTCCCCAACCGTAAAAAGAGTAGAAAGGTCTCCAAATCCTGGCGTTTTCACAAGCCCCTCTCCTTCCAGCATCCATAAACTGAGGGTTCAATAACTTCTCATTGAAACTTAGTATTCTCTTCAATTATAAATGTAGATAACAAACCACAGTAGTATTCATAGCACCTGTGACAAAGTCATCAACAGAAAGCAGAGGTACTTTCAAAGAATATTAAAATTGCTCCAGATAACTTGAAATACTGTTTGTGCTTAACCCTGCTTCAAAGTTATAGTTATTAAACTTACTGCTATGTTGTATAATACACTGATAAATACTACTCAATAAAAAATTTGTTTTAATATTCTTATAATCACATTTCAATACAATTGGTTTCCTCTGCTATTCTATGTATTATATGTTATACATTTAAAAAAGCGTTTTTTGAGAAAGGCCCATAGGCTTCACCACTCCGGCAAAGGAGTCCATGGCACAAGAAAAGGTTAAGAACCCCTGCCTGCGTAGAAATTTTTCTGAGATGAAAAACTCCCAGAAGAAAAATGGAATGAAGAATATCATGGTTGCTTTTATGTTTTTAGAATCACGTTCATAACCAGTCTGCAATATAATCTAAGATTTCAGGGGGTTAAATTCTCAGTATTCTTACAAGAAAACGAGGAAAGTCATTTACTCCTCTTTAACAATAAACTAGAAAACTAGAAAATGAATCACGTCTTAGTTTGCTCATAAGGTTTTCTTCGCTGTAATCTGCATCGAAGCAGATCACCAGGCCTTCTTTTCCGTGATACTGCTAGGTGGGTCTACACCATCAATCCTTAGGTAAGTGGTGCAATGTCAACTGTTGGCAGCACCTAAGACTTGGAATCTACTGGACAGCAATGGGTTTGTGTTTTCTTTTTTTTTAGTTTATGTAACATGAACACAAGTAGTGTCAAAAAAAAAAAAAAAAGTAGGAGCCATGTAGCAACCAAATCTTGGTTTCTACTACTATTCCCCAATAAAAGGAACAAGGAAGGGCTCCTTGAAGCAATGGCTCATTCTAGGGCTGTTGTTGTTATGTGCCATCGAGTCAGCCCTGACTCATAGCGACCCCTCCTTGGGTTTCCAAGGCAGTTATCACTACAGAAGTAGGATTGTCCAATCTTCCTTCCGAGGAGTGGCTGGTGGGTTTGAACCGCCAGCCTTCTGGTTAGCAGTCAAGTGCCTTAGCCACTATGCTACCAGAGCTCCCCATTCTAGGGCGGGGGCAGAAAATATAGAAGGTGAGCCTGGAGAGAATAAAAAATTACCCCCTCCCAAAGTGGCACAGGAATCAACTGAAAGGGTTCCCATTGGCCAAAACTACATGCAGGGTACTGAGCAGTAAATATATAAAGTATAATTGGAGTCAGGTTTTTCACTGTCAAAGAAGGTAATTATAAATATGGAAAAAGAGAAAACTAGAATCAATCCTGTGGGTTGGAACTATTTGGAGATTCTGGTATAATGGTTTTCAGTAGATAGACTGGCAGACAGCCAGAAATAAATGTAAATGTATGCATATATATTTGCATATATACATAGACATATATTCCCTAGTTCTGTCTGCTGAGAGGGCCTGGGAACAATGAACAACCTAGTACTCAGATATTAGTTTCAATACCATTCTCCACAAAAGGAACCAGGACTGATTCCAACACTGGGACAGGGAAACTACAAGATGAGTCCAGAATGTAACATCAAAGAACAAAGAAGTACTCAAAGAATGTTGAGGACATGTCAAAAGGACACAGAATCGAGCCTGAAGAGGTTCTCACTGGTCAAATCTGGAATTATTTAAGCCTAACAATAAATGTTGATAAACCAAAAGAAAAACCCAAAGCCACTGCCATCAAGTCAATTCTGACTCATAGGGGCCCTACAGGGCAGAGTAGAACTGCCTCATAGGGTTTCCAAGGCTCTAAATCTTTATGAAAGCAGACTACCTCATTCTCTCCTGTGGAGTGGCTGGTGATTTTGAACTCCCAACCTCTTAGTTAGCAGCCAAATGACTTAACCACTGCACCACCAAAGCTCCTTTAAACAATGACAGTAATGATCCAACACAATGTGTAAAACAGAAAACAACAAGTTTATACTGATATAAACAAATGAATAAACTAGAACTTTGGTGAGGAAAGGAGTATTTAGATAGTTTCAAAATACTTATTAATTTTAAAGGGTAACTTTACAGTAGAGATGCCTGGCAGACATCATCATAATAAAACAATCAAAGTGAACGTGAATAATGGGCTAAATCAAACGCATGTACCATCTGATAGGATGCACTGAGAAGAACACAGTGTGACTCCTGTGATATCCTTGCCAAAGACGCATAATTTGACTCTAAGCTTGAGGCAACGTGAGACAAACTCAAATTGAGGTACATTCTACAAAACGACTAGTCTGATCTCTTCAAAAGTGTCAAGTTCATGAAGGCCAAGGGAAGTCTGAGAAACTATTCCAGGCTGAAGGAGACTGAAGAAACACGATAACTCAACACAGTGCATGATTTTGAACTGGATCCTTTGGCTATAAAGAATATTATTGTGACAACTGGTAAAATTTGAATGGGATCTGAGGATTGGACGGTTGTTGTTGTTGTTGTTGTTACATGCCACTGAGTCATTTCCAACTCATAGCAACCCTATGCACTGCAGAATGAAACACTGTCCGATCCCACGCCAGTTCCATGATTCTTGCTATACTTGAGCCCACTGTCGCAGCCACCATGTCAATCCATCTCATCGAAGGCCTTCCCCTCTTTCATCGACCCTCCACCTTACCAAGCATGACATCCTTCTCCAGGGAGTGGTCCCCTCTGACAACATGACCAAAGTAGGTGAGACGAACTCTGGCCATCCTCGCTTCCAAGGAGCATCTTGGCTGCACTTCCTCCAGGACACATCTGTTAGTTCTTTTAGCAGTCCATGGTACCTTCAGCATTCTTCACCAGCACCACAACTCAAAAGCATCAACTCTTTTTCGGTCTTCCTTATTCACTGTCCAGCTATCACATGCATTCGAGGTGACTGGAAACATTATGGCCTGTGTCAGGTGCACAACTTAGTCCTCAATGAGACATCCTTGCTCCTCAGCACTTGAAAGAGTTCTTTCGCAGCCAACCTGCCCAGTGCTACATGTCGTCTAATGTCCTGACTGCTGCTTCCATTGGCCTCGACTGTAGAACCAAGCAATGTGAATTCTTTGACAATCTCAATCTTTTCTCCATTTATCGTGATACTGCTTATTGGTCCAGTTGTTAGGATTTTTGTCTTCTTTATGTTGAGATGTAATCCATACTGCAGACTGTGTTCCTCAATCTTCATCAGTTAGTGCCTCAAGTCATCCTCACTTTCAGCAAGCAAAGTTGTATCATCAGCATATCTCAGGTTGTTAATGATTCTTCCTCCAATCCTGATGCCACATTTTTCTTCATACAGTCCAGCTTCTCGGATTATCTTTTCCGCATATAG
>NW_006921610.1:5458364-5475858 GCF_000298275.1 Orycteropus afer afer | reverse complement strand
GTTTGGTCAATTTCAGACTGCAAGAGTTGATAACAATCTTCAATTTCCTCATCTTTGGCTTTGGTGGTTGGTGCATAAATTTGAATAATAGTCATATTAACGGGTCTTCCTTGTAGGCGTATGGATATTATCCTATCACTGACAGCATTGTACTTCAGGACAGATCTTGAAACATCTTTGTGATAATGAATGCCACGCCATTCTTCTTTAAACTGTCGTTCCTGGCATGGTAGATCATATGGTTGTCTTATTCAAAATGTCCAAAACCAGTCCATTTCAGCTCACTAATGCCTAGGATATCAATCTTTACGCATTCCATTTCATTTTTGACAACTTCCAATTTTCCTAGATTCATACTTCGTACATTCCATTGTTCTGATTATTAATGCATGTTTGCCTCTGTTTCTCCTCAATTTGAGTGGAGCCACATCAGCAAATGGAGATCTCGAAAGCTTTACCTTATCCATATGAGTAACGCTGATTTTACTCTGATAATGCAGCTCTTGCCCAGTCCTAATTTGAGAGCTTTCTAAGCTAAGAGACTCATCCTCCTCCTCTATATTGGACAATGTTTCTGGACTATTCATAAATTTGCACAGTAATGTATCAGACAATGTTTCTCTGCTATTCATAAGGTTTTCCTTGGCCAATTCTTTGAGAAGTGGATGACGTCCTCCTTCTTCCTAGTCTGTCTCAGTCTGCAGCTGGTCTGATACCTGTGCACCATGTGCACTCCACTGGGTTTAAAATATCAGTGGCACAGCCTCAAGGCTCACAGCAACACGTCACCATACAGTAGGACAAACTGACAGACCAATTTGTCTCCCTTAGCTGTTGGAAACCCCTCCAACCACCTTACCGGGATCCCTGTGGCTGACTCCTCGATCTGTTCCGGTCCCCTCTGCCTTTTCTGTCCTCTTCCTGCTTCCCACTTTGCTGCTTGTGGGGTGTGGCCTGGGTTCCCTCACCTCACCTGGGTCCCTGTGGCTGACTCCTTGATCTGTTCCCATCCCCTTTGCCTTTTCTGTCCTCTCCCTGCTTCCCACCTCACTGCTTGTTGGGTGTGGCCTGGGTTCCTTCTCCTCACCTGGGTCCCTGAGGCTGACTCCTGTATCTGTCCTGGTCCCCTTTGCCTTTTCTGTCCTCTTCCTGCTTCCCGCCTCGCTGCTTGTGGGGCGTGGCTTGGGTTCCCTCTCCTCACCTGGGTCCCTGTGGCTGACTCCTCAACCTGTTCTGGTTCCCTTTGCCTTTCTGTCCTCTCCCTGCCTTCTTGCCTGGTTGCTTGTGGGGCGTGGCCTGGGTTCCCTCTCTTCACCTGGGTCCCTGTGCCTGACTCCTTGATCTGTTCTGGTCCCCTCTGCCTTTTAGACGCTTGTTGTTGTTGTTGTTATGTGCCATCGAGTCGGACCCGACTCATAGCGACCCCTCCTTGGGTTTCTGAGGCAGTATCACTACGGAAGTAGATTGCCCCATCTTCCTTCCGAGGAGTGGCTGGTGGATTTGAACCGCCAGCCTTCTGGTTAGCAGTCAAGTGCCTTAGCCACTATGCTACCAGAGCTCCCTTTTAGACGCTAGCAAGGTATTAATATTAATGTCCTGATTTTTACAATTATACTGCACTGTAGTTACGTGGAAGAATGCTTTGTACTCAAGTATTCCAGGGAGGTATGCATAAGATTTCAAATGCATTGCTAAATAATTCAGGAAAAAGAAAAGTTGTTTGTACTGTACAGACAACTTTTCTGCAAATTTAAGATCGTTTCAAATTTAAAAATATATATACACATACAGTGAAACCTGTGAGAGCAGAAATTCCACAGGACTGCCTTGTTTTTCCAGGTCTCGCAATTTTTCCAATTGTAACAGGCTGCATTCTTACCACTTTTTTATTACTCATTTTAGTGGGAAACACATGAGTTTTCCTTCTCTGACAGGTTTCCACCTTACACAGATTCCAGCTTTCACAGGTTTACTGTATATATTTTTCAGCAACTACCCACTGCATTAATAAGTGCACAGTCCTCACACTAGCACTCTTCCAAGGTCTCATACAACCTAACCTTAACTTACTAGGACAACTTGCCTTACTAGGACAACTCCTCAACCTAGTTCCCTGACCACAAGGAACACTGAGACAGTCCCCCTTCTCCCACCTGTTCCTCAATATGTCATTTCCTTCCTTCCTTCCCAACTGTCATCTCCACCTGACAAAATCCTACCGTTCTTTAAACTCCATCCCAAATTTCCCCAAAATTCTTCAAGACTTTTCCAATTGCCCCAAAAGACGTTACTTCTCCCTCCTTTACCTCTTTTGGGATACTACAATTATTTTTCTATCTGTTCACATTCCATGACTAGACAGGAAAGAACCTGAAGACAAGGGTCATATCTACTGCTCCTAGCATCAGTTCACAGCACCTAGCACAGTACATACTCAAACACTGAAAACACTTAGTACGGATAGAATTATGCAGTATCTTCACTCAAGTATTTGTTCTGTTCAGGCATCTTATACATATGAAGTTCTCTTACTATGTTTCCAGAAGGCAGGAACTGCCACCATTATTTACTTTTTTTGTTTGTTTGTTTCATTTTATTTTGTTTTTATATATAAAGGATAATTGGAGTCAATACCAATAGCATGAGCTTGTAATAAAGTTCTCAAACCCATTTAACTTCTGTCAGTAGTCTACTACATAATACTCTGAGGATTTTTTGTGGCATACCTATAATCTGGATACCTTCCCTGTTGGCGTGAGTAGGATGTACAGTAATATTCTTCCTTTTATGCATTCATGTGGTAGGCAGAATAATGGCCCCTGCAAACATAGCAAAGATCATGAAGATAGCCCAGGACCCAGCAACATCTTGGTCTGTTAGATATAAGGTCACCATGATCAGAGCCAACTCAAAGGTAACTAACAACAAAAACAACGATTCCCAGAATCTCTCAGTATGTTAGATTATACCACAAAGGGAAATTAAAGTTGCAGATGGAATTAAGGTTGCTAATCACTGCCTTAAAGTTATGGAGATCATCCTGGATTACCTGGGTAAGCACGAACAAAAGGATGGAATGCACTGCAAATAAGTGGAATCCAACTCATAGGGACCCCTCCTTGGGTTTCTGAGGCAGTATCACTATGGGGCCTAAGGCACTTGACTGCTAACCAGAAGGGTAGCGGTTCAAACCCACCAGCCACTCCTCAGAAGGAAGATTGGGCAATCTACTTCCATAGTGACACTTCCTTGGAAACCCAAGGAGGGGTTGCTATGAGTCCGGTCCGACTTGATGGCACATAACAGCAACAGTCACTATGGAAGTAGATTGTCCAACCTTCCTTCAGAGGACTGGCTGGTGGGTTTGAACTGCCAGCCTTCTGGTTAGCAGTCAAATACCTTGGGCACTATGCCACAAGGATCCTTAAAAGTGAAAAAGGGAGGCAGAAGAGAAAAGCCAGACTGAGATGTGACTACAGAAGAATAATCAGGGAGATGCAATGTTGCTGGCTTTCAAGATGGAGGAAAAGGCCACAAGCCAAGGAAAATGGCAGCCTCTTGTTTCCTGCCCTGAAGCCCATTCCCACTCATGGTGTCATGAGTTCGCTGCTGGAAAAGGCAAAAAACAAGCAAACAAAAAACTGATCACCTCAAGAGTCTCCAGAAAGTAACTTGGTTAGGTCTGCCAACACCTTGACTTAAGCATAGTGAGACCGATATCAGACTCTGAAAGAACTGTTAAGACAATAAATGTATATTGTTTTAAATCCCTAAATTGTAGTCATTTGTTACGGCAACAAATAAGCCAATACAAATCACCACCAGCCGTTACAACCTATTTCCCTAATATACGAGTTTTTGTGTGTTTTTTTTAACTGTGGTACCAGACCTGATAGAATCTAATCTTATTGTATACCTGCCTGTCAGCAAAAAAAAAAAAAAAGGGAGAGATATAAAATGTTAAAGAATTTAAGATGTTGCATAATCTAGGAAATGTATTCTCCTTTGGATAGCTCCGGCATACTGTAAAAAGTGAGGCAGGCTAAGTGAAGAGCTTTCAGCCTGCCAAGGAGAAGTCTTTTAATCCACTTTACTAAAAGTTATCTTAAGAGACTACAAAACTGAAACACAATCATTGTAAGTTTCGATTTCCGGGACGCAGCAAAGCAAAAGTAAAGGGACAGGATCCGAGGCAGAACAGCACGGAGAAACCAACTTGCTGCGAGCACCACGAGCCCGCTCCGCAGCTCCGTAGCTTGAAACCTGGACTGCTGGCAGCACAAAGGACGGGGCCGATCTGCAGGGGTCGCAGAACCGCCTCCAAGGCCAATTCCTTTGGGCGCTTCCCCCACCATCCCCCGCTCCACGGAAGCCTCCTCTCTCCCCACCCAAGGCCAGTCTAGCCTGGGGCAACTAGTAGCAACGGGTGGCAGCCGCAAGGTAGCCAGAGATCAGGACGCCCCACTCACCTGTGTCTGTCCGCAGACTGCAGCGACCCCCATGCCGTGGCCCCGCCCTCAGCCCAGCGAGCCCGCCCTTTCAGGAAACCACGTGCAGCGGCGTGCTGGGAAGGGCGCGCCTCTCTCTTATGCGGCTGGTTCCTCGCTTCTGCTCAGGGAGTCCACCCAAAGGAGCTGTGCTGGTACCGACCCAAGCCCCTGATGCTTATGCAAAGGGTCTGTGCAGATCTGAGGGGCTATTCCGGACTATGAGTCACTCGAATTAACAGCTTGGTTCATTTAAAAAAAGAAAAACTGCTCAAATGCTCTTTTCTTTTAATCACTACTAACAAATCCAGTGCCTAAGGCACTTGACTGCTAACCAGAAGGCGGGATGGTCAAACCCACCAGCCACTCCTCAGAAGGAAGCTTTGGCTATATACTTAGAGATACAAGGAGGGTCGCTGTGAGTCGGATTGGACTCCACGGCAGTGAGTTTGGTTTTTTGGGGAACAAATCCAAACCTATTTTCCCCAATGATTTTAAAGTGTAACAATGGCAACAAAAAGTTTATCATCAGTTTTCTTTCCTATTAAAAAAAAAAAAGGTTTGTATGTTTGCTTTCTGAGAACCTATTCCAAACGTATTCTTGAAGCTTTTATAAACACTAATATTAGATGTTTGTGTGTGCGTGTACCACAGAAGGGCATTGTTGGCCAAATGAAAAGTACATAAAAGAAGGAATCTGCCCTTCAGAGTGCTTTGCAGATTGTAAATATTATTGTAGTTTATTGGTCTTTACAAACTTTAACTACAATTTTTTTAATAGCTATCACAGCATCAACGTTTCTTAGTGTCTTTTGCAATGTCCCTTGGGTGGTAAATTGGGAAAGCTGGGGAGTTCATTTGGTTTCTATGATCCATATCCCTTGAAAGTTTTCTTATAATCTTTTGTTTTGTTATGAAGCTTGTAAATAAGCACTTCACTAGGTGTGAACCTTTTCTTTGAAAATAAATCATCTGGCATATTTCAAGATCTGCAGTGTTTCTTAATCCTACACAAACCACCACCCCACAGCTGCACTTACTTACTCATAAACAGAGATTGGAGACATGTATCAAAATGACATAAAGGCACAAGTTCTAGTTTATAGAGCTATATAATAATATATAATAACCAATGTAAACCAAACCCACTGCCATTGAGTGGATTCCAACTCATAGTGATCCCCACTGAGTTTCCAAAGCCATAAATCCTTACAGAAACAGACTGCCTCATCTTTCTTTGATTCAGCAGCTGGTGGGTTTGAACTGCCAACCTTCTGGTTAGCAAGCCAAATGCCTGACTCACTACCCCACAAATCTCCTTAGTGACCAATATAGTGGTCCTAAATAACAGATTAAAAGAACTAAATTTTCTTTACATCAAGAAAATTGATGAAACCAGGTTCCAATTTTGTTCTTTTCTTAAAGTGGCATGTCTAAGTGGAAAATAAGTAAATAGGAAAAAGAACTGCCCACTATAGTGGATGATAAGGACTTCTTTGTACTCATCAGCCCAGTTAGAAAGTACAAAAACTTCCATTGCAAGCTAAGAAAGAATTATTTCTGCCTTACCTTGTAATTTTAGAGGAAGCATGAACTCTGGAGGTTATTTAGTTCAATCTCAAGTTTTATTTTATTATTTTACAAATTTTATTTTATAATTACTATTATAAAAGAATCATGTATAAATATATCTATTATAAAATAATTTATATAATTTTATAATTACTATTATAAAATGAAAGGCACTCTGGTGGCCTAGTGGATAAGACATTTGGCTGCTAACCAAAAGATTAGTGGTTCAAATCCACTAGCTGCTGCACCAAAAAAAGATGAGGCAGTCTGTTAAGATTTATAGCCTTGGAAACTCAGTGGGGGTCGCTATGAGTCAGAATTGACTCGGTAGCAGTGAGTGTCATATGATCATTAATACTAATTGCAAATATCTACTAAGAACTTCTGGACATTGTACAAACCTTTTTAATTGTGCCAAGTACCATAAGAAATCTAAATATTAACCCTACTTTGCAGATGAGGACTCTGAGTTAAAGAGGTAACACAAAATCAAGCTTTTAATACATGGTAAGGTTGCTATCATTTTCTACATTCAACCACGAAACTAATGTCTCCACATTGTGTTGCATTATGGCACAAGTGATATGGGAAAAGTGAATTCTATGCCCAAATTGGATTGGAAAATGCTGAATACGGGGTTTACTTCTGGAGATTCACAATGTACATTAGCATATTAAAAGCTCTGACAGGTATTACAGGGAGAAATTAAAGAACATATAAAAATGTTTAACTTTATTCAACATGGATTTTTAATAAACTCACTTGACCACTAAATCATTTTGTCAAGGAATAGCTATGAAATCTTGAGGAGATTCTAACAGGGCAATTCAAGTAATGCTTTTTTAAATTTATACTATATCCTCGGTGCAAACCGAGGATATAGTATAATTTTTATTTTACACACTTGGCTACCAACATAAATGTGGGTCCACCCAGAGGCATCTAAGAAGAAAGACCTAGTGAGCTACTTCCAAATAATCATAGCCATTGAAAACCCTGTGCATGGCAGTTGTATTCTGCCACACATGGGGTCACCATGAGTCAGAATCAACTCAACAGAATGAAACACTGCCTGGTCCTGCCCCAACCTCACAATCCTTGCTATACCTGAGCCCATCGTTGCAGCCACTGGGTCGATCCATTTCTTTGAGGGTCTTCTCCTTTTTCCTTTACCTTCCACTTTACCAAGCATGATATCCTTCTCCAGGCAATGGTCCTTTCTGACAACATGACCAAAGTAGGTAAAACAAAGTCCGGCCATTCTTGCTTCCAAGGAACATTCTGGCAGCACTTCTTCCAGAACAGATTTGTTCATTCTTTTAGCAGTCCATGGTATTTTCAGTATTCTTTACCAACACCACAACTCAAAAGCATCAATTCTTCAGTCTTCCTTATTCATTGTGCAGTTTTCACATGCATGTGAGGCTACTGAAAATACCATGGCTTGGGTTAAGGGCACCTTAGTCTTCAAAGAGACGTCTTTGCTCTTCAGCACTTTCAAGAGGTCTTTAAAAGCAGATTTGCCCAATGCTATGCATCGTCTGATTTCTTGACTGCTGCTTCCATTAGTGTTGATTGTGGATCCAAGTGAAGTGAAATCATTGACAACTTCAATCTTTTCTCCATTCATCATGCTGCTGCTTATTTGTCCAGTTGTGAGGATTTTCATTTGTGGCATAGTGCCTAAGGCATTTGATTGCTAACCAGAAGGCTAGCAGTTCAAACCCACCAGCCACTCCTCAGAAGGAAGATTGGGCAATCTACTTCTATAGAGATACTGCCTTGGAAACCCAAGGAGGGTTTGCTATGATTTGAACAGATTCAACAGCAGTGAGTTGTTTTTTTTGTTCTGTTTTGTTTATGTTGAGGTCTAATCCATACTGTAGACTAAAGTCTTTAATCTTCATCAGTAAGCGCTTCAAGTCATCTTCACTTTCAGCAAGCAAGGTTGTGTTCTCTGCATATCACAGGTTGTTAATGAACCCTCCTCTGATTCTGATGATTCATTCCTCTCCATATAATCAGGCTCAGATTATTTGCTCAGCACACAGATTGAATAATCCTGATACACTCCCTTCCTGATTTTAAACTACGAAGTATTCCATTATTCTGTTCAAACAACAGCCCCCTTGTCTGTATACAGGTTCCTTATAAGCACAATAAATATTCTGGAATTCCCATTCTTCTCAGTGTTAATCCATAATTTGTTATGATCCACACAATCGAATGCTTTTTGCATAGTCAGTAAAGCGCAAGTAAAAATTGTTCTGTTATTTGCTTTTAGCCAAGATCCATCTGACATCAGCAATGATATCCCTTATTCCACATCCTTTTCTGAATCCAGCTTGCATTTCTGCAAGTTTCCTATCAATATACTGCTGCAACCGTTTTTGAATTATCTTCAGCAAGATTTTACTTGCTTGTGATATTATATTGCTCAACAGTTTCCACCTTCAGAGTACTGAGTTAAAAAAGAAAACAACTCACTGCCATCAAGTTATTTCCAACTCTTAGTGACCTCAATGGGTTGTCAATGCTGTAAATCTTTACAGAAGTAAATCATCCCATCTTCTTTCCACGGAGCAGCTGATGGGTTTAAACCACTGACCTACCAGTTAGCAGTCAAGTGCCTTATCCACTAAGCCACCAGAGCTCACAGAGTACTAAGTAGTCCCCTCTAATGCAAAAACCAAAACAATTGCCATCAAGTTGATTTTGACTCAAAGTGACCCTATATGACAAGAATAGAACTGGCCCACAGGGTTTCTAAAGCTGTAAATCTTTACAAAAGCCAACTACCTCATCTTTCTCCTGGGGAGTGGTTGGTGGCTTAGCAGCCCAATGCTTTAACCACTGTGCCACCAGAGCTCCTTCTCAGTGGATGTTCACAAAAGAGCTCATGATTGAGTCGCCTCAGAAGAGGTGAACTAAAACAAAAGGTCAGGTAGAAAAGCAGGCATGAAACATTTTGAAAGGTACCAAGAGTTTAGAGGGTAAGCAAATGATGAGAAAAATACCATTTATCCATTATATTATACTCTTCCTTTTGGAAAAGATCCAGCACACCAAGGTTATGCTCCTTTTGCCAAGATTTTGGTGAAACTGGTTTGTAATTCTTTCTTCAGGAAATTGGAACTCTTATACCCAGTATTGTGCAAAATTCTGGGGAATACAAAGGATTTATGTAACTTGAACCTAGTTTTCAAGTGTTTTTTTTAATTGTAACATATAAATGCTAAAGGAAAACAAAGACTTCATCCCTTATTGCCTATTAGTCAGTCTGAGACTGTGGGTTTGAATCCTAATTTCAAGTTACTAAAGCTTTCCAATCTCCATTTTCTCATCTGTAGAATGGATTAGTTATAAGAGATGTAAGAAATACTATTTCATACCAAGTGCCAAATACAGAAATATAGTGGACGGAATCCAAAATGTTTCTACTTGTCCTCGATGCTCTCTTCTTTTTAAATTGTGGTTTGAGACTTTACAGGACAAATTAGTTTTCCATCCCACAATTTACACATATTTTGTTTCATGACATTGATTGTAATATCCACAATGTAACAGCAATCTTCTCACTTTCTCCCAGTGTTCCTCATTTCTATTTGTCTTTATGGTACTTTTTTCCTAAGAAAGAACAACAGCTGTTCCTGTGTCTCCTTCAAAGAGCAATGGCTCCTTGACTGTAGCCAGGCTGTCATTACAGTTACTCAGAGATGGAAAGAAATAAAACATGAGGGTACTTTAGATCAAACTGATGCACAAGAATGGAAAGAGAAAGTAAGTTGAAGCCAGGATAAAGGAACAAGATTGGTGTCTAAAGACCTTGAAAGGAATATTCTTTTCTCTTTCATTAATACTTATTTCAATTTATTCTAAATAGTTTGCCCTACTTTACAGTGTAACAAGATAGAATGATCGCACACACAAGCCTCATTTTAATAACATAATATCTACATGGGGCAGTTTGATGATGCCAAATACACAAAGTCAGACTTAATTCATCCCTCTTGGGGCTTAAACTTCACCAGATAAATTATAAATAATAACAAACTTCATGCCCAATAAAAATAATACAAAAAAAAAAAAAAAAGGGTGCTTCAGATCTCATTGCTTGGTCACTTAATGAATTGGAATGAAAACATGATTGCCTTAGGGAGTTTGACCTCAGGA
The DNA here is from genome assembly GCF_000298275.1 of Orycteropus afer afer. Taxonomy (NCBI): domain Eukaryota; kingdom Metazoa; phylum Chordata; class Mammalia; order Tubulidentata; family Orycteropodidae; genus Orycteropus; species Orycteropus afer. Next base: position 5,465,626 of record NW_006921610.1, on the reverse strand, counting down.
TACCAAAACAAAAACAAAACAAAACTCACTTCCCTGGAGTCAGATCCAACTGATAACAACCCCTTCTTGAGTTTCTGAAGCGGCATCAATACAGAAGTAGATTGCCCAATCTTCCTTCCAAGGAGTAGCTGGTGGGTTTAAACTGGCCATAAGACCTCTAAATTTGGTGTCCAGATTCAAAGCAAGATTATCTCCATTATATGAACAATAGCAGGTAGGTTAGTTTGTCATGGAAAGTGGACCATCTTCAAATTATCAGAAGCTGGAGGTAGTCTTGACTTTGACTCTTAATAACTCTGTGAACGTGGGCATGTGTAATGGGTCTGACACATAGTAGATGCTCAGAATGTTAGATCTGATAGTTCCCTTCAGCTTTCTGAGACTCAGTGTTTCTGTTTCCCCAAATGTAAAAATGAAGATAGTAATATTTACCAGACATTTGTAGAATATTTTATAGGGATTAAATGCACTAATATATATATAAATGCTTTTGAACACTAAATGCAAAGTAAAATGATAATATTAGATGTTTACCTGTGTTTTATTGACAATGCAAAAGCATTTGACTGTGTGGATCATTAAAATTATGGATAAGACTGCAAAAAATGGGAATTCCAGAACAACTTAATTGTGCTCATGAGGAACCTATAAATAGACCAAGAGGCTGTCGTTTGAACAGAATGTGGGGATACTGCATGGTTTAACATTAGGAAGGCCATATGTCAGGATTTATCCTTTCACCATACTTATTCAGTCTGTATGCTGAGCAATTAATCCAAGAGGCTGGACTATATGAAGAGGAAGACAATATGGGATTGCAGGAAGGCTCTTTAACAACCTTCAATATGCAGATGACACAACCCAGGCTGCTGAAAGTGAAGAGGACTTGAAGCACTTACTGATGAAGATCAAAGACTACAGTCTTTAGTATGGGTTACACTTCAACATAAAGAAAACAAAAATCCTAACAACTGAACCAGTAAGCAACATCATAATGAATGGAGAAAAGATTGAAGTTGTCAAGGATTTAATTGTACTTGGTTCCATGTAAACGCCCATGGAAGCAGCAGTCAAGAAATCAGAGGGCATATTGCACTGGGCGGGAGCTCTGGTAGCTTAGTGCCTAAGGCACTTGACTGCTAACCAGAAGGCTGGCCGTTCAAACCCACCAGCCACTCCTTAGAAGGAAGATGGGGCAATCTACTTCAGTAGTTATATCACGTTGGAAACCCAAGGACAGGTCTCTGTGAGTCAGGTCTGACTCGATGGCACATAACAACAATAACAACAACATTGCACTGGGCAAATTTACTGCAAAAGGCCTCTTGAAAGTATTAAAGACCAAAGATATCACTTTGAAGACTAAGGTATGCCTGACGCAAGGCATGATATCTTCAGTAGCCTCATATGCATGTGAAAGCTAGACAATGACTAAAGAAGACTGAAGAATTGATGCATTTGAATTGTTTTATTGGCAAAGACTATTCAAAATACCATGGACTGCCAGAAGAATGAATAAATCTGTCTTGGAAGAAATGCAGCTGAAATGCTGCTTGGAAGCGAGAAAGGCCAGCCTTTCTCTCATATTTTGGTTAGGTTATCAGAGGGAACCAGTTCCTAGAGAGTTATCATGCTTCCTGAAGTAGAGGGTCAGTAAAAAAAGGGAAAGACCCTCCACTAGATATCAACCACATGGATTGACACAGTGGCTCCAACAGTGAGCTCAAGTATAGCAAATATTTAAGGACGGGAAAGGACCAGGGAACATTTGGTTCCATGGTACATAGCGTTGCTGTGGTAATTAAGGTTGTTGTCAACTTGGCTGGGCCTTGTTGAGTGGCTGGGCAGATGGATATAGTTATTCCCCATGGTGAAACTGGCAATCAATTCCATGGTGGAATCTACTGGAGCGGCTGAGTAGCTGCTTTAGGGATGTGGTCTGCTTCCAGTATATAAGAAGCAACTTTGAGGAAGGTCTCCAGCTTTTTGGCCACTTGAACCCTCCATGTAGCTGAGTCTTCATTCAGTAACCTGCCGTGCTCTGCCAATCTTGGGACTTTGAATGGACTTGAATCAATGGCCCTCTGTGTGGTTTGGTAATATCAGGACTGTGCCTTTTCAGTTGGTGACCTTGGGTTTGTCAGCCTCAGCAGCCAGCAGCTGCCTGAGTGAAGAGATGCCTCTAGCTTCAGTGGGCTAGGAGCAAGAGGCAGAGCTGAAGCCCAAGGTCAAGGGGCTTTCACCCAGCCCCTAGAGCGTGACACCTGGAACTCAGACTTCTAACCTCCAAAATTATAAGCGAATAAACTCCTATTTGTTAAGGCTATGCTATTTGTATTCCTGTCAGAGCAGCACAAGAGGTAACCAAAACAGTTACTATGAGTTGGAGCCATCACCTAACAACAGTAATAACTTTAATCTTAATATTGTGTTCTAGTTTTAAGCTCCAATTAGAAGAATTAATTATCAGGGGTGATGGTAGGAGAGAAAAATATAACTGGATTTAAAAAAAAAAAAAATGGAACTGGATGGAACACAGTCAATTGCATAGAACCACCTTGGATGTGCAGTAGAGGCTTCTGTTTTTCCCCACAATTGTGCAATGTGTGCTAAGGAGCAATTCTCAGCTGCCAAAGCTTTGTTGACTGTTGACCTAGAATAGAACAGAAAAAGTAAGAACAAGTAAACCAAATAAGTCTATGTCTCTGTCTTTCTCAATTATTTTTGTTATTTTATTTTATGAACTGCACATAAGAGAGACAGGTAGGTAGTTGTTGTGTGGCATTTTTGTGAGCTAGTCTCCATCCTACTACCTCAAAGATACCCCAAGCATCAAGTCTTTGCAAGCCTCCTTCTGCAGCCTCTGACTTGATCAGCCCTCCCCCTAGGGACAGTGTTATCAAATGACCCAGATTTTTTAAGACTCAGTTTTAAAAAATACTCTGCCACAACCTGTTTCTCTTTTCTTCCATATCCTCTCAATTAAAATTCACAGTTGTTTTGTTCCTACAGGACTTTTATTGATAGGTGATTTACATCTTGAATTTATGCTGTTAATGATTCACTTTTTTTTTTCCATCTTGCCAAATTATTCTTCTTAAAAATATTATGTTTGTCATGTCACTCCACACCATAAGCACTTGCAGAACACATCCTATATATCTATATAAGTCAAAACACTAGAGTTTCAGATATACCTACCTTTCCCTCAATCCCAGTCCAAGGCTGGGTTCAGAATAGGTTGGATACAGCTTGTCTTCCAACTTTATCATCCATCATGCCCCTATTCTGTATCCAACTAGATTAGTCAGGTCTTTAACTCAAGAATATTCACATCAACCAACTAGGCTTCTTCTCCCTTTCACCGTCATTTCCTTTACTGAAAATTTTTCCCCTCTCCTTTTTAATATCTCAGTTATACAGCCTGAATGAAATTTCAACAAATACATTGCCTTGTTTAAATGAATTATGTTATGATCAAAATATTAACAACTTGTGAGCATGGACACTGAGCTATCAGAATGGTGCTAGCCATAATGCTAGAGCTATGTTTCAGAGAATCCTTGCTGTGCCAGTCATTGATCTGTCAGTTGCTGGATCCAAGAGAAGTTTGGGAAGGGAGGTTAGGAATTCCTGGTAGGAAGGCAGAACTGGTTGAAACTGTAGAGGCACTGAGGTGGAGGTGGGGGAAGACTGCAACTATTTACCAATTTTCACCAAAAAGATTTCAATATTTCACAACTCATTTGAACATCCAGCATCCTGAGCAGTGCAAACAGTCAACACACTTGGCTGCTCACCAAAAAGTTGGAGGCTCCAGCCTACCCAGAGGAGCCTCAGAAGAAAAGCTTGGTGCTTTACTTCTGAAAAGTCAGCCATTGAAGCCTGTGGTGTACAGTTCTAGTCTGACACATATGGGATTGCTGTGAATCAGAGTTTATTCAATGGCAGTCGGACTGACTATGTGCATCTGAAGCATACCAGGTGAATATCAGTGTGAGGCTTTGCTCTACGGTCAACTTTTTTTTTTTCCCAGCAACCTTACAGGAATAATTCCTTTTTTCTCTAAATTCTTTTAGCACTTTGTGCCCATGCTACTGACTAGGCATGTTTATAATCTTGCCTTGTAAATTTGTAAGATTGTCTTTTGAGAATTTTTATATAAGTCATCTCCTCAAAATGGTAATCTTTTCCAAAACAGGAGCTGTATTATATGTTTGTCTCTCTCAAAATGTTTAATACAGAACCTTTCTCATGTGACCACTTATCCTATATTTATTAATGAGGTCTGACTGAATCATTAGGTACGCTTTTCATCATGTCTGTCACTTCAGGAGTGACAGTCATCTTTGAAAGCTATAGACTCTCTTCTTGGAAATATTCATATATATCTGAACATATACATAAAATCTGCATAAAATTTCAGGTGTTTCATTTATTCTGTAAGTCGTTTATAGACTCCTGAGAGAGACCATGGAACCTAGATTAAAGGCCCTGGCTTAAATAGAATTTTATAGAGCTAAAACATTAACCTAAAGAATTAATTTTAATATGATATTGGTAGTTCAGTGAGGGAGATACTTTAGGAGAGTTCATCCTTTGTACCTTAGATCATAATAACTAAGTGGCCATCTTGTTGCCTCTATCTGAGAGGCAAACAAATAGCAGGCGTACTTGCTCACTGTAGCGATCCAGTCTCCTTCTGGAATACTGTACTGCTGACTGGGGGTTTCAGCTCCAGCACCCTCACCACCAGTTATACTCATAGATGTGAAACAGCAAACGTCAAGGAACAATCTGGAGTAGAGCCATCTTTGACAGGGTGAAATAATTAATAAATACCATATGCTAAACTAAGAGTGTGATTCATGTCTAACGAGAAAGAAAAGGGAACATGGAAATGTGAGAATAACTTGTCATAGACAGGACTTTTTCAGCAGCAAAACTAACCTTAATAAATAAAGTATAGACATGATGTGTAAAATAATAGTGAGATCATTGTCACCAAAATTTTGTGCGAAATAGACTCCCACTGAGTTACGCACCATGACTCAAAGAAATGGGACTTGCATCAATTCTGTGTGGTAGTTAGCAAGCCTCCTTATAGTAATCTACTTTCTGGAAGAAAAGAGAGAACTCATTTAGAAGATAAATTTCTTGCTATGGCACAGACATGAAAGTCTAGAAAATGTATACTTTCTCATATTTCATACTGATTTGTTAAGCGCCTTCTTGGAAAAAGTAGAAAATGTTTTATATATTATTAATATTTGGATTGGTCTATATTGTCTAAAACAACTTCTTGGAGCACACTTCACTACAAACATTAGATATGGACAGTGAAGAAGACCCCAGAAGAAAATAATATGGAAAAAAAATAGTTCATACATGTTGTACATATAAATAGTTAATACAGGTTCTGTATTAAACATTTTGAGAGAGACAAACATGTACAAAATTAGAGCCAAATTATGTTTTTCTGGACCAAAAAATCAGAGTGATATTACTGGTAGACACGAAAAAGTCACAGTTTCACAAGAAATTGTAGGAGAAATTACATCAGTTCTCTGGACACATGTAGGAAAGGGTGTGCAACTGAAGAGGCTGTGACTCTGTGTAACCCTATTTTTTTCTCTCTTTTGACGACTGTGATAACACATGAAAGTGTCTCTCTATGACAGTACGTATTGTGCCATGCCTAGAAGGTACTGTACATGAGTGGATCTTTCCCAAAAAACATGATGCTGGTAATGTGAGTTTCAGGGAAGCTTATGTGGTTCAGGGAAATCACATGAGGATAAACATCCTCCGTAGACCTATTCTGCCACTAATTTACAATATACCCTCAAAACTAAGCTACTGGAAGAAAGAGTTGGGGTAAGGAAGATGGGATTAGGAGGATGGGGTAAGGAGTAGAGAGGAACCAAAGGACCTTCTCCTCTTTCTTGCTTTATGCCAGTCCCTGTGTGTGAGAGGCACAACTTCTCTTCAAGTTTATCTTTGTTATTGGACACAGAATCTAATCAGTATCAAACACACTGTTTTAGTGATTATGTTCACGCTCTCCTCCAAGGACATCTGGCCATGGTGGATAGAGTGACTACCGTAGTAACTAAGGTGGTGAATTCCATACTGGGGTGACCTGTGAATATTTGTTGAATAAAGTAATGTGAACCTACTTACAGCATTAACCACACTCTTTTTCTAGTTATCTGCACAGTCATAGCCCTAAGATACCCTGCTCAGTGGGAGAACCATAGCTGTGTTGGAGAAGAAAAAAACCTCAAAGAATTCTAGGTTGTCAAGAAATATCTGGAAACGTTGGAAAACTTTCAAATGGAACACTGGTAATTTTCCAGACTCAAAAAGCAGAATAGGGCCTTAATAGAACTATGGTTACAGGTTGATATGGATTGAATTGTGACTGTTGCAAAAAATAGCTGAAGTTCTAACCCCTGGTTCATGTGAACACGACTTTGATTAGAAGTAGGGTTTTTGAAGTTGTTATCAGTTAACTTGAGGTTGTGCCAGAGCAGGGTGGATCCTGATCCATTCTGAGTGCTATCATATAAAAACACACAGAGACAGAGGGAAGACAGCCATGTGACATGGAGTTATTCTGCAGCTGTAAACCAAGGGATGCTTGAGGCTACCATAGGCAGGGATGGGGGTGAATGTGGGTGGTGGATCTTTCCCTAGAGCTTTCAGAGAGAACATAGCCCTGCTAATGGCCTGAATTCAGACTAGAAGTCTCCAGAACTGTGAGGTTATACATTTCTTGTCTTACATGCCACATAATTTGGGGCATTTTGTTAAGTCACACTTAGAAAAATTAATACACAGGTTATCATAAAAAAAATTATGGTGAATCTAAGTTGCATGCATATTTGCATGTTGTTGTTTTTGTTAAGTGCCTTCGAATTGGTTACTACTCATAGGGACTCTATGTACAACAAAAGGAAACACTATACAGCCCCTACGGCTCCCTTGTAACCCTCCCGAGAGGGACCGGGTCTCCAGGAGCAAGGTAAGCACAGGCGTAGCACAGAGTAGCAGGCCGGAAGAGCAGGAGAAAGGGGTAAAACCCAGTCACTAGTACTCAGACGGCTCCCTTGCTACCATCCCGAGAGGGACCGGGTCTCCCGGAGCAAGGTAAGCACGGGCGGGCTGGTGCTTACTCACTGATCTGCACTGAACACTTTCCCTTGTTACCCTCCCGAGAGGGACCGGGTCTCTGGGAGCAAGGTAAGCACGGGCATAGC
>NW_006921610.1:5438791-5455044 GCF_000298275.1 Orycteropus afer afer | reverse complement strand
TTCCCTGGAGAAGGATGTCATGCTTGGTAGGGTGGAGGGTCGACGAAAGAGGGGGAGGCCTTCAAGGAGATGGATTGATACGGTGGCTGCGATGATGGGCCCAAGTATAGCAGGGATTGTGGGGCTGGCGCGGGATCAGGCAGTGTTTCGTTCCGCTGTGCATGGGGTCGCTATGAGTCGGAAACGACTCGACGGCACTTAACAACAACAACAACAACATACAGCCCCTCACCATCCTCAGGATCATTGCTATGTCTGAGCCCACTGCTGCATCCACTGTGTCAATCGTCTCATTGAGGGTCTTCCTCTTTTCACTGATGCTCTGCTTTACAAAGCACAATGTCCTTCTCCAGAGACTACTCCCTCCTGATAACATGACCAAAGTACTTGAGATGAAGTCTCATCATCCTCACTTCTAAGGAGCATTTTGGCTGTTTCTCCCAAGGCAGATTTTTCATTCTTATAGCAGTCCATGATATATTCAATATTGTTCATAAACACCACAATTCAAAGCCATCAATTCTTGTTTGGTTTTTCATATTCATTGTCCAGTTTTCACATGCATTTGAGGCAACTGAAAATACCTGGCTTGACAGCCTGGTATAGGTACAACAACTGACACATAGACCAGTGGAACAGAATTGAGAACCCAGAAATAGATTCATCCACTTATGGTCAGCAATTTCTTTTTTTCTTTTGGATGTGTATAACTACATCTTTGTGTGTGTGTGTGTGTGTGTGTGTGTGTGATTTGGGTGAAAGTTTACAGAGTAAATTCACTTTCCATACAGCAGTTCACACACACATTGTCTTGTGACATTGACTACAATTTACTCCAATGCAACAGCTCCCTTCCCACTTCCTCCTGATAGTTACCTCTTCCCTGTGTCCATCCCTCCATGCACTCCTGCCCCCTGAACTATCTCCTTGTGCATAAATAGCCCTTCTTTCTCACATGATTGTTCTCTCCAAGGAGTATATCTACCTCAGGTAAATGTTCAACTCATATGCCTGTTTTTGTTTGGCTAGAAGCCACAAGTGTGGTTTCAATTCCAGACCTGAAGGGCAGCTAGAGACCATAGTCTCAGTGGTTCTACCAGGCCCTATCAGACCAGCAAACCTGGTCCCCCCACCCCTTTTCTTTTTCCCAAATGGTTTTGAGTTTTGTTCCACATTGTTCTCCCTCTTTATCCAGGATCTCCTACATAGATCCTCCTCTGAGTGGTTGGCAGCAGTAGCCAGGCACCATCTAGTTCTTCTGGTCTCATAATCATATCAGCTGAGGATCTCAAGGTGTACCAGTTGCAAGGACTAATTGTTTCCATGAATCTTTGGTTTTCTTCATTCTTCTTTGCTCTGGATGAGGAGAGACCCTTCATCGCATCTAGATGGCTGCTTGCAAGCTTTTAAGATCCCAGTCACTACTCACCAAAGTAGGAGGTAGAACAATGTTTTGTGTAGTATGTTATGCCAATTGAGTTTAATGTCCCCTGTGACTATGGTCCCGAGCCCACAGGTTCAACTTCTCAGTCCCTCTGGGTATCTGGCTGGGTCAGCTAATTTTTAACAAAGGGTCAATATCTATTCAATGAAGAAGAGATAGCCTCTTTCACACATGGTGCTGGCAAAATTGGATATGCACTTGCAAAAAAATGAAACAACATCCATACTTCACACCATACAAAAAACTAACTCCAGATGTGTTAAAGACTTGAATGTGAAACTTAAAACCATAAAGTTATCAAAGAAAATATAAGGGCAAACTTGGGGCCATAATTTATGACATAAATAGATTATCAAGCATAACCCAAGATGCACAAACAGTAGAAGGTTAACTAGAGGTTTGGGACCTTCTAAAAATTAAATTCTTATGTGCATCAAAAGACTTCTCCAAAAGAGTAAAAAGAGAACCTACAGAATGGGAAAAGAATATTCTGCAATGACATATCTGACAAAGAACTTATCTCTAAAATTTATAGAAAACTCCAATACCTCAACATCAAAAACACAAAAACTCCAATTAAAAAATGGGCACAAGATGTGCACAGATACTTCACCAACAAAGATATTCAGGCAGCCAACAAACACATGAAGAAAGGTTCATGATCATTTAAGTCAATCACAGAAGGAAAAATATTGTATGAGTCCATTATTGTAAAAAGTCAAGGAAAGGTTTACACAGGGAAGGAAATTCACTTTGTTCGTTACCATGTACAGGAGGGAAGGGGAGGGAAAACTTTGGACTAGTTGGGGGTCACATGGTGATTTGAGTGAGGGTAGGGGTGGTGTGGAAACAGTCTGTGACTAGCATGGTGACAATGGGGAAAGGGAGGACACAGAAATGTGCACAAAAGATACAGACAACAGAGGTAAATACTATGACATGCATAATTCTGCATTACCAGTGGCAGCAAACACTGGGATACAGGTAAATCCATAGACAGGTGAGAAGATCAGGTGGGGGCAGGCAAACAGGAATATACACCCAAGACCAAGGATAGATTTATTTAGCTGAATATAGTCTTACATAAGTACTTGTGATACATAATTATCCGCATACAGTACAGGAGTAACAGAGGACATGGTTGGAATAGCTTCTCAGAGACAACCAAACACCTTGAGGGAGGGAATCACTGGGCCTGCCAGCTTGGGACCACTGTCTCAGGGTACAACATGCTCAATTGGCACAACTTAATACATAAAAGGAAGCTCTGGTAGCATAGTGCCTAAGGCATTTGACTGCTAACCAGAAAGCTGGCGGTTCAAATTCACCAGCCACTCCTCAGAAGGAAGGCTGGACAACCTACTTTCGTAGTGATACTGCCTCAGAAACCCAAGGAGGGGTTGCTATGAGTCGGTTCCAACTCAACGGCACATAACGGCAACAACAGTACATAAAAATCTTCTTCTGTGTCCTACTTTGATGAGTAGCGACTGGGATCTTCTTATAAGCTTTTGAGTGGCCATAAGATGAAACTATTTGTCTTCTCTCATCTGGAGCAAAGAAGAGTGAAGAAAATCAAATAGATTTGGAAACAATTAGTCCAAAGACATGATGGACCATGAGGACCTCAGCCTTCATGACCCTGAGACCAGAAGAACTAGATGGTGCCCAGCTACCAATGCCAACCACTCAGAAAGGGATCAAAATTGGAGATCCTGGATAGAGTGGAAGGAAAAATGTGGAGCAAAATTCAAAAACACAAAAATGACCAAACTGGTCAGATAGAGACTGGTAGAACCCACAAGACTCTGGCCCTTTGTTATCCTTCGGGCCTAGAAATGGATTGGCTCTCAGCCCAACATTAGAAGGACCCACAAGCAGAAAGCCTACTTCAGGGAGATCCACCCACCTACCCTAGTGAGATGCACCCCTTAGATCAATCAGCCATGACACATCAGAGGAGCAGCATTCACATAGAGGGAAAGCTAGACAGGCAGGAATGCACAGATTAGATTAGAAGGACACAGGGAAGGGGTAATCACAAGGAGGAGAGGGGAGGAGAGCTTTTTATGGTTAGGGATTCTAATTGGGACCATGAAATCAAATGTACATGAATTGTTGAGAGTAAAACAAATCTGCTTTGTTAATTTGCACCCAAATTACCATAAATAAATAAATAAAAGGAAGAAGACATGAACAGACACTTCAAAGAAGATATTCAGGCAGCCAACAAACACATGAAGAAATGCTTGCAATCATTAGCTATTAGAGAGATGCAAATCAAAACAACCATGAGATATCCTCTCATCCCAGCATTAACAGTAACGTTCAACAACACAGAAAATAATAAAGGCTGGCAAGGATGTGGAGAGACTGGGACTCTCATACACTGTTGGTGGGACTATAAAATGATACAACTACTATGGAAATCAATATGGTGATTCCTTAAAAAGTTGGAAATAGAAATACCATTTGACCCCGCAATCCCATCACTAGGTATATATCCTAAAGAAGTGAGAGGCAGGACACCCATTTTCATCACTGCACTATTCATAATAGCAAAGAGATAGAAACAACCTAAGTGCCCATCAACCAAGGAATGGATAAACTGTGGTACATACACATACAACGGAATACTATGCAACACTGAAGAATAATGTAGAATATGTGAAATGCAAAACATGAATGAACTTAGAGGACATTATGCTGAGTGAAGTAATTCAATCACAGAAGTACAAATATTGTATTAGTCCACTGTGGTAAAAAGGCAAGGAAAGGTTTCTAGATAGAAGGAAACTTTCTTTGCTGGTTACAAGGAATGGGAGGGGAGAGAAGAGAAAATTTCTAGATAGGTTGAAAAAAAAAAGATATATTTATATATGTTGTTGTTGTTGTTGTTGGTATGTGCCCTCGAGTCGGCCCAACTCATAGCGACCCCTCCTTGGGTTTCCAAAGTGGTATCACTATGGAAGATTACCCAACCTTCCTTCCGAGGAGTGACTGGTGGGTTTGAACCACCAGCCTTCTGGTTAGCAGTCAAGTGCCTTAGGCTATGCTACCAGAGTTCCTATTTATATATAAAGAGAGAGAGAAAAAAAAAAAAAAAAATTATTAGTGGTTACCAGGGTTAGGAGGGAGGTGCAAAGATGAATCTTTCATTTGGAGGTATTGAGTTTATGCTAATGGTGGTGGAATATTTTCAAAAAGAATACCAATAATGTTGGGACAACATGAAAAATGTCATCAGTGTCCTGAGCTGTAAATGTGGCAGTTGTTATGTTGGCGAAAGTATTGTTGTGTATGTTTTTAACACAATAAAAATAAAAACAAAAACAAAAAACAAAACCTAGCTTGGATCAGGTACCCCACAATCCTCAAAGAAACATGTGTTAATATATATATATTAACACCTTAAAGAAGTCTTTTACAGCAGATTTCCCCACTGCAATATGTTGTTTCACTTCCTGACTTTCCTTCCATGGTTGTTGATTGTGGATTCAAGTAAAATTAAATCCTTGACAACTTCAATCTTTTCTCCACATAATGATATTGCTCATTGGTCCAGTTGTGAGGATGTTGATGTGTAATCTATACTGAAGTTGTAATCTTTTATCATCATTAGTAAGTGTTTCAAGTCATCTTCAATTTCAGCAAGCAAATGTGCCATCTGCATTTAGCAGGTTGTTAACACATCTTTCTTCAAGCCTATTGAGTTCTTCTTCATATAGTCCAACTTCTCGGATTATTTGCCCATTACACAAATTATAAGTGTGGTGAAAGGATACAACCCAGATACACACGCTTCCTGATTTTAAAACACACAGTATCCCCTTGTTCTCTTTGTGCAATTGTGTCCATGTACAGGTTCCTCATGAGCACAATCAAGTGTTCTGGATTCCCATTCTTCACAATGTTATCCATAATTTGTTATGAGCCATGCAGTCAAATGTCATTGCATAGTGTGGCAGTTAAGGTTGCATGTCAACTTGGCTGGGCCTGGTTGAGTGGCTGGGCAGCTGGATGTAGTTATTCCCCATGGTGAAATTGGCAATCAATTCCATAGTGGAATCTACAAGAGCAGCTAAGTAGCTGCTTTAGAGATGTGGTCTGCTTCCAATATATAAGAAGCAGCTTTGAGGAAGGTCTCTAGCTTTTTGGCACATTTGAACCTTGTATATAGCTTAGTGTTCATTCAGTAGCCTGCCATGCTCTGCCAATCTTGGGACTTTCAATGGACTTGAATTAATGGCCTGCCATGTGGTTTGGTAACATTGGGACTGTGCCTTTTTACTTGTCGAACTTGGATTTGTCAGCCTCAGCAGCCTGAGTGAAGAAAGCCTCCAGCTTCAGTGGGCCAGGAGCCAAAAGCAGAGCTGAAGCCCAAGGTGGAGGGGCTTTCACTTACCCACTAGAGCCCGGCACTTTGAACTCGGACTTCTAGGCTCCAAAACTTTAAGAGAATAAACTTCTGTTTGTTAAAGCCAACCAATTAAGGTATTTTTCTGTTAGAGCAGCACAGAGGTAATCAAAACACATAGTCACCAGTAAACATCTTCCTGGTATTCTCTCTTTTCAGCCAAGATCCATCTGATATCAGCAATGATATCCCTCATTTCACATCCTCTTGTGAATCCAGCTTGAATTTCTGGCACTTCTCTGTCAATGTATTGTTGCAACCAATTTTGAATTATTTTCAGCAAAATTTTACTTGGAGTGTATTAATGATTGCAATCATTTCCACATTTTTTTGGATCATCTTTCTTTGGAAAGAGCACAAATAGCGAACTCTTTCAATTGGCTGGGCAGGTAATTGCTATCATATTTCTTGGTGTAGATGAGAGAGCACCTCCAGTGCTGCTGCATCCATTTGTTGAAACATTTCAATTGGTATATCGTCAATTCGTAGACCCTGTTTTTCACCAATTCCTTCAGTGCAGCTTGAACTTCCTCCTTCAGTACCACTGGTTCTTAATAATATGCTGCCTCCTGAAATGGCTGAACATTGACCAATTCTTTTTGGTACAGTAACTCTGTGGATTCCTTCCATCTTCTTTTGATGTTTTTTGCATCATCCAATTTTTTGCCCATAGTGTCCCTCAGTACTACAACTCAAGGCATGAATGTTTTCTTCAGTTCTTTCAGCTTGAGAAATGCAAAGTGTGCTCTTCCCTTTTGGTTTTGTAACTCCAAGTCTTTGCACATTTCATCATAATACTTTACTTTGTCTTCTTGGGCCACTATGGTGTAGTAAATTACATGGTATGGCTTTTTTAGCCATAGTCTTTGTAAACTCTGTGGTGGAGTTTGCCATGAGCAACTGAGTAGCTCCTGATTGTTAAAGTCACCTAGTGAATTTCTGTTGGAGCAGCAGGAAGCAATATTCCGGGAAGTTTGCACTCTCTCAGGTGTGTGGAATTGTGATGTTGGGATTGGTTAGTTTTGCTACTCTGCCAGGCTTAAAATGAGCCCTCCTAGAGGCAGAAGGAGTCTCTCTGACTGCCAGCTGAGAAAGACATGCTGCTGAGAGAAGAAACACACTGCTGAGAGATATGAGAGAGACATGCTGCTGAAAGAGAGATGTGAGAGACATGCACTATGAGAGAGACATGCTACTGAGAGAGACTGTCAGCCGACAAATGGCTGGCTGAGAGAGACTGAGCATGTTCTTGAATTTGAATTGCAGCCTGTTGCTTCCCTAATAAACTCAATAATCTTTGAGTTCTGTGTGGCACTGCAGCAAATTATCAAACCCAGCAGAGAGGTTGAGGGTGCTGCAGGAGGAACGGTTGGTGTCAAGGTTAGCAAGAGTGCTGGAGGGTGGTGGCATGTCTGGCCTCATAGGAGCAGGCATTGGGCTGCTGATGGTGGTTCTGTCCTCCTCTTGTGTAGAGATCAGAAGATGTTGCCTCCCTGCCCCTTTAGCAGCCACCCTTTGAAATCTTCTGTTCAGCTCTTTTGCTTCATCTTTTCTCCCTTTTGCTTTAGCTACTCTAGGTTCAAGAGCAAGTTTCAGAGTCTCTTCTGACATCTCTTTTGGTCTTTACTTTCTTTCCTGTCTTTTTAATGATGTTTTGCTTCTTTCATGTATGATGTCCTTCATGTCATCCCACAACTCATCTGGTCTTCAGTCAAATTAGTGTTTAATGTGTTAAATCTATTTTCAAGATAGTCTCTAAATTGAGGTGGGATATACTCAAGGTTGTATTTTGGCTCTTGTGGACTTGTTTTAATTTTCTTCATCTTCAACTTGCAATTGCATAAGAGCAATTGATGGTCTGTTCCATAATTGGCCCTTGGCCTTGTTCTTACTGATGCTATTGAGCTTCTCCATCATCTCTTTGAACAGATGTAGTCAATTTGATTCCTTTGCATTCCCTCTGAAGTCCACGTGTATAGTCATAGTTTATGTTGTTGAGAAAAATGTATTTGCAATGACTAAGATGTTGTTCTTGCAAAATTCTATCAGGTGATCTCCAATGTTGTTTCTATCACCAAGGCCATATTTTCCAACTATTGATCTTCTTTGTTTCCAACTTTTACATTCAATCACTAAATCCTACTGCTGTCAAGTGGTATACAACTCATGGTGACCCCTCCTTGAGTTTTTGAGGCAGTATTGCTATGGACGTAGATTGCCCAACCTTCCTTCTGAGGAGTGGTTGGTGGGTTTGAACCACCAGCCTTCTGGTTAGCAGTCAAATGTTAGTAATTATCAATGCATCTTGATTGAATGATTGTTCAATTTCAGACTGCAGAAGTTGGTAAAAAATCTACAGTTTCTTCATCTTTGGCATTAGTAGTTGACTAGTAAATCTGAATAATAGTTGTATTAACTGCTTTTCAGAGCATGAGTATAGATATTATCTTATCACTGACAACACTGTACTTCATTCTCATTTTGAGTAGTGCCATGTCAACAAATGAAGGTCCAGAAAACTTTACTCCCTCCAGACCATTAAGGTTGATTCTATTTTGAATGTCTTCCAGTTTGAAGGGCTGGTTTTCTAATATTATATCAGACAATATTCTGCTGCTATGCATAAGGTTTTCACTGGTCAATTTTTTCAATAGACTGCCAGATCCTTCTTCCTAGTCGGTCTTAGGCTGAAAGCTCCTCTGAAACCTGTCCACCATGTGTGACCCTGCTGGTATTTGAAAAACCACTGGCTTAGCTTCCAGCATCATGACAACATCAAGTCACCATGGTTCAATAAACAGACAGACAAGTGGTGGTGTCTTTCCATAGCACTGTCAAATGATGCAGATAAAGTATTGATTAGTCACTGACTTTGTCAAGATTTACTATTTTCAAATCCATGGGAAAACTAATTAGTGTATCTGACATTGAACATCCCTTCATTATATGAGATGTGAACTCAGGTTATTTTATGTGAGAATTAAAGAAAAGGAGAGGCTCAAATAGTTGGGAGAACTTAATCATTCTGTATAAAACTAAAGAAAAGAGGAAGAGAACAAGGAAAAGCAAGAACAGGAAGTATGAGGAAGAGAAAATACATTACTGAGTTTGGTACCCTTGTTTTATGCAATTTTACTCCCACAATAAATTTCCCCCAATACACACACTTACATGTCCAGTTTTGGATTCAAGATACCAAATGCAACCTGCCTACAATCTGTCTTTCCAATACAATTTTCCAAAACTCCCTTACATTAGTCACTTCAAACTGTTCAGTTCAATTAGCCTTACAAGTTTCTGTCTCCTGCTTTTATTCACAGTCAGAATCTCAGAATTAGAGAATTCAGGTCATCCAGTTCAACTACCCACCAGATTCCTGAATCCTCTCTACATTTCCTCATTTACTGAATACAGAATAAGGTATTATTTCAGCCCTTAAGTTGAGCTGGAACCTTATTTAATGGAACTGTCACTAATTTTTCTCACTGAAGCCCTTGGAATAATATTAAACAAAATTTCTCTCAAGGAAAAGTCAGAAAGAAGAAAGAAGCACACTCTAATTTAAACTCAAAGTTAAGTTCTTCTCAATTATTAATTGTATTTTTTTAAAAAATTAAATCTGATTACAAAACACTAAGTCTAGGTGATCCCACTTTTGTTCTAGCTAGATAGGTAGCTAGCTAGTTATCTAGCCTATATATAGTTCCTATACAAAAATGTAAGGAGCTCTGGTGGTGTAGTGGTTAAGGCCTTTGGCTGCTAACCCAAAGGTTGGTGGTTTGAACCCATCAGACACTGCAGAAGAATGATAAAGCAGTCTACTTTCATAAAGATTTACAGCCTTGGAAACCCAGTGGGGGTCACTATGAGTTGGAACTGACTTAATGGTAGTGAGTTTGATTTGGTTTGGTATGGGTATACAAAAAGTAAAATATCTCTATAAGTACAGTTATGAGTGCTTTTTCTTTTGTACCTTTATTTGTATGCTTTAGTTTTTTCAGTTAAGTTGTATTAGTTTTCTAGTGCTACCGTAACAAAAAAACCACAAAGTTGTGGCTTGAAATACCAAAAATTTACTCTTTCACAGTTCTGGAAGCCAGAAGTCCCAAATCACGGTGCTGACAGGGTTGTCCTTCCTCCAAAAGCTCTAGGGGAGAATCCTTCATTGCCTCTTTCAGCTTGTGGTGGCTCCAGGCTTTCCTTGGTTTGTGTCAGCATAACTCCAATCTTTGTCTACACCTCTCTATGGCTTTCTCTTTGTATTCTCTTCTTCTGTGTCTTCTCCTCTTCTTATAGAAATATTTGTGATTGGATTTAGGGCCCACTCAGATAATTTAGGATGATCTCATCTTGACATCCTTAACTTAATTTCATCTTCAAAGACACTATTTCCAAATAAAGTCACATTCACATGGAACCTGTGTCATTCAACCCACTATATAAGATTTATTACTTCTTCAATAAGTGAAGAAAGTATGTATGAAGTATGCTAATGTTGTTTTGTGCCATTGAGTTGGACCCAACTCATAGCGACCCCTCCTTGGGTTTCCGAGGCAGTATCACTAAGGAAGTAGATTGCCCCATCTTCCTTCTGAGGAGTGGCTGGTGGGTTTGAACCACCAGCCTTCTGGTTAGCAGTCAAGTGCCTTAGGCATTATGCTACCAGAGCTCCTAATGTTGTTGTTAGGTGCTGACAAATCTATTTTTACTCATAGCTAATCCCATGTGACAGAGTAGAACTGCCCCATAAGATTTTCTAGACTATAATCTTTACAGGAGCAGATCTCTAAGTCTTTCTCCCACAAAGCCACTGGGTGTGTTTGAACCATCAACCTTTTAGTTAGCAGTTGAGTGTTTAACCACTGTGCCACCAAGTTTCCTTAGTATGTTTATAAACATATGTTAGCAGAATTGAGGTGACAGGTAGATATAAAATGATAGAAAAATTTACAACAGAACATAAAACATGAATTAATTTTTAAATGTACTTGGGAGAACGTGGCCTAGTGTATTTTATTGAAAAGGAAAAACGGAGCAAAAGAATTGATGATTATCTCATATTTCCAAGGAAAGAGAGATTAGCCTTAATGAATTCAAAGTAAAAGTATAATACATACTGTTCTGGTTACCTACTGCTGCTCTGACAAGAAATATACCACAAATGGAATAGACTTAACAAACAGGAGTTTATTCTCTTACAGTTTGGAGGCTTTAAGTCCAAGTTCAAAGTGCCAGGGTCTAGGGGCTGGGTGAAAGCCCCTCAACCTTGGGGTCCAGCTCTGCCTCCTGCTCCCGGCCCACTGGAGCTAGAGCCATTTCTTCACTCAGACAGCTGCTGGCTGCTGAGGCTGAGAAGCCCCAAGGTTGACAAGTAAAAAGGGCACAGTCTCCATGTTACCAAACCACACAGCAAGCCATTAATTCAAGTCCATTTTAAGTCTCAAGGTTGGCAGAGCATAGCAGGCTGCTGAGCAACAACACGGCTACATGCAGGGTCCAAGCATGCCATAGGCTAGAGACCATTTCCCAAGGCTTCTCCTTATATACAGGAAGTAGATCCCACCATGGAGTTGATTGCCAGTCTCATCATGGGGAATAACTACCACCAGCTGCCCAGCCACTCAACCAGGCCCAGACAAGTTGACACACAAACATAACCACTACAAATACATTTCATGTTGAGGATGTGGAACACGAAGGACTGGAGTACCCTTCACGGTAGCTCATTTTTGTCTTTGATTTCTACTGAGTTCTTTGCTCATCAAATTCATGTTTATGTTAAGATCCCTTGCATAGGTAGCATTGTGCTAAGCCTTGAGCTGGAATTAAAAAATGAGTAAGATGTGGTCCTTGCCTTTAGTACACTCACACTTTCCTATTTAAGGAGAAAAGCACTCTAGTAGACAGCCTGCTCCTCCTCCTTCTAGACGCTGTTTTCAAAGGAACTCTAGTTAACCATGTCATATTGTCTCTCACAGTCACTGACACACATGGAAGTGTTCATGAATAATTTGATGAATCCCAGTCCTCCTTTTACTTTTGTTACTGATGTAACAAAAATTGGCTTCTTGCTAAATTTAGAATTAATTGCTACAGAAAGTATTAGTGAGAACATTCATTTCATAATTTTTAAAAAGAAGGGACACATGTACATAAATTTGTAGGGACTTGGGTAGAAAATGAAAAAGAAAAACAAAGTTTAGATCCTAGCTCTGTCTACTGAGACAGTCTAGATGTAGAAATATCCCACTAACAATGAGGAAAATCCCAGAAGTTCAGTGGTGCAATCCCACTGAACTGTAGCTTTTTTTTTTTAACAAGGAGTTTTATAGTTACACTGATCGGTCTCTTATTCTGCTCTGCAGAAGAAAGATGGGGTGATCCACTGCCATAAAGATTTATAGCCTCAGAAACCCAACGGGGGTCACTGTGAGTAGCAATAAACTGGATGGCAATGAGTTGGTTTTTTCTAATTTCCATGTAGGAAAATGTTTTTTTTTTTTTTCCCTTTCTTATGATCTCCTGTGAGGTTACAATGGGACAACACCCTTAAGGGTCTTTGAAATTGTTTTGTCTATCTGAGGTTCTACTAGACATTATCATAAACTTTTCATAGATCTTTAAAAAAAAACCCTTTTTTTCTTCTTTTTTGGCTTATATAAAGGATATTAAGAATGCCAAGGTGGTACAAATGGTTAAACTGCTTAACTGCTAAGCAAAATATCGGTAGTTCAAGTCCATCCAGAGGTTCTTCAGAAGAAAGACCTGGTGATCTACTTCCAAAAAATCAGCCAGGGAAAACCCTGTGGAGCACAGTTCTACTCTGACACACAGAGGGTTGCCATGAGTAGGAAATGACTGGACTGTAGCTTTTTTTTTTTTTTTTAACAAGGAGTTTTATAGTTACACTGATCGGTCTTTTATTCTTTCTTACCTTGAAATTTTGCCTTTTGGACAATCTATGGATAAGAAAGTGTCTGATATTTCAACCTAGCAAGTCCTGGGCAGTCCGTACTTTCTGTGCATTTTGCTTGCAAAGAGAACAAACAGTTCCTTCTTTAGTTCATCTCTCTTTTACAATATCTTTTCATATGCAGCTAAAAGAAGCCATTAGACATTTTCAGTATTCTCATTAGCCGGTTGTAATTTTATTCCAAGTTACAGCAGATTAACAGTTTCACTCATTTTTCCACTACTACAGTATACCTGTTGCTCTTTTTCCAACCTCCATAGCAATTTTCCCCACAATTCTTCCAGCCTCTACAAAGTCTTCTTGCCTCCTTTCTAACCTGAGCCTGTTGTGCAATCCAAACCCAAAGTTTTAAATTTGTATTGCAACAGCACCCTCACTTCTGTTTCAGTTATATGCTGATGTATAAAAAAAACACCCTATTATCACTTAGCAACCTTAAATAATAATTTATTTTTCTTTTGATTCTGTAGGTTGGCATTCTGAATGGTTCTGGTGTCACACCTGGGCTCTGGGCTGCTGTTCATGTGGCTGCATTCAGCTGAAAGCTAAGTTGAACTGGAAGATCTGAGATGGCCTCACTCACATGTTTGAGATGGCAGTGCTGGGTGTTGGATGGGGAACATTGGCTTTCCTCCATGTGGCCCCTCATTCTCCAGTAGGCTGGACTGGGTGTCTTCACTGGGAGTACTGAGTTATATATTAAACTCACTGACGCATTCAGATATGAATCAGAGCTGACACGAAAGAACCTAACAACAACAATAGGCTCCACTTGCCAAAGACAGCATGGACATATGGGAAAGGAGATGGGTGGTGAGTGTGTAAGTGCGCCAACTAGCAAATAGAGGACCACAGTACCGTGTTAAATGAGCTACATCCAAACAAAACAAAGAAAAGGAAAATTGTGGGCAAATCCCTCCAACATACAATCACCAATTAAATATAAATACAAAAACATCACAATGTCTTGGAGACAACAGACCATCACGGTCCACACAAAGCAGCAAGATAAAGCAGGAAAAACAAGGGATAAGGATACAGACTCAAAACACACCCTGAGGAAGAAGCAGCATTGCAACTCCCTGATAAGGAATTTGAAAGAATTATATTTAGGTATGTTCAATGAATTGAAAGACAGACCAAGTTAAACACTGACAAAACTGAGGAAACCAAAACCAAAGCAAACTCGGTGCCGTTGAGTCAGTCCCAACTCATAGCAACCCCTCCTTGGGTTTCCAAGGCAGTATCTCTATAGAAGTAGATTGCCTAGTCTTCCTTCTGAGGAATGGCTGGTGGGTTTGAACCACTAGCCTTCTGGTTATCAGTCAAATGACTTAGGCACTATGCAACCACAGAGAAAACCCTATAACAATTTTGGAAGACAATACAAGAAAAAATGACAAAATAAATGAAAAATTAGAAATGATACAAAATCTACAGATAGAAATCCAGAAGATAAATACTAAATTCTCAGAAGTAGGTAACACATTGAACAGGCAAAGGAGTAGAATTGAATCAAGGGGAGCCAGAATAAGTGAGACAAGACAAATAACCTCACTACTTTTTGGAAAAGCATCAATCAGAAAAAAAGATCAAAGAAAGCCGAAGGGTCGTGTGGGATACCATCAAAAGAAATAACCTATGTGTAACTGGAATTCCAGAACAGGAAGAGACAAATAAACTGACAGAGAAAATTGTTGAAGACTTGTTGGAAGAGAATTTCCCTGATATGATGAAAGACTCGAATATATCTGTGTTAGTCTGGGTTCTCCAGAGAAGCAAAACCAGTAAAGCTATATAGAGATAGAAAAAAATATATATATCTGAGGAAAATGGCTCACACACTTATAGAAGCTGGTAACTCCCAAATTCTTGGATCAAACATCAAGCTGGAGGTTTTCCCCAACTCACAGAGCTGCAGGGGCAGATGAAATGGTTGGCAGGCAGTGTACCAGCTTTTGACTCTAACAAATGACAAATCCAAGATCACCAGGCTGAATGGTGGATTGTTTGCTCATGGACAGTTATAGGCAACACAACAGGATCCCAAGCCACAGAACAGTATCTCATTTTCCCATGATGTCCATAAATATATTGGAAGCAGGCCACACCCCTAGGAAAACTCCCTTTCAATGGATTGGCTGCTCAAAACATATACATCTGATCTCATCCTGGGAATAACCCACACTGCAACTGCTTAAACCAGTTAGAATTGTGGTCCAGCCAAGTTGACACACAACTCCAACTATCACAAAATCCATTCAAGAAGTCCAATGAAGCAAAACAGGATAGACCCCAAAAGAAAATCACCAAGACACATCATCGTCAAACTCACCAGAATCAAAGACAAACTAAAAATCCTGAAAGCAACACAGAAAAAATGAAAAATAACTACAAATGGGAACAAATAAGACCCAGCTCTGATTTCTCAGCAAAAATGGTGCAGTGATAAGGCAATGGGATGGTATACATAAAACCCTGAAAGAAAATAATTTCCAACCAGAATTATATTTAAAAAAAAAACCCAAACTCACTGATGTCGAATTAATCAGACTCCTAGCAACCCCTCCTTGGGTTTCTGAGGTGGTATATCTACGGAAGTAGATTGCCCAACCTTCCTTCCAAGGAGTGTCTGGTGGGTTTGAACCACCAGCCTTCTGGTTAGCAGTCAAATGCATATACCAAGCAAAATTGTCCCTCAATATGATGGTGAAATTAGGACATTTCCAGGTAAGCAGAAACTAAAGGAATTTGTTCAAACCAGACCAACCTTACAAGAGATGCTAAAGGGACTCCTTTGGACAGAGAACTAACAACAGCAACCAACAATTGACCATTAACACACATGATGACACAACCAAGAAACCAACACAGTTCTGGAAGTATCCAAAGTACATAAGCCTACAAGATAGTAAACATGGAACCAGAGAAATCAATTGGCAAATGAGGACAACTACATATCAAAAAGAGGGAAAAAATTGTGTAGTTACACAACTTCTAAATGGTGGGGAAGTCAAGACAACTGCAAGATAGAACAGTCTGTTCTAAACTTGGGAAGTGTTCTGGTTACCTAGTGCTGCTCTGACAAGAATATACCACAAATGGGATGGTCTTAACAAAGAGGAGTTTATTCTCTCACAATTTGAAGGCTTAAGTCCAAGTTCAAAGTGCCAGGCTCTAGGGGCTGGAAAAAAGCCTCTCAATCTTGGGGTCCAACTCCGCCTCCTACTCCCAGCCCACTGGAGCTAGAGGCGTTTCTTCACTCAGACAGCTGCTGGCTGCTGAGGCTGAGAAGCCCCAAGGTTGACAAGTAGAAAGGCACAGTCCCGATGTTACCAAACCACACGGCAGGCCACTAACTTAAGTCCATTGTAAGTCCCAAGGTCGGCAGAGCATGGAAGGCTGCTGAACAACGACGC
>NW_006921610.1:5433826-5438326 GCF_000298275.1 Orycteropus afer afer | reverse complement strand
AAAAACACATAACAAAGGGCCAGCAGCAAATTCATACTTGTGAATAATTACACTGAATGTCAATGGATTAAATGCACCACTCCACAAGACGGAGAGTTGCAGACTGGATAAGAAAACATAGCCTATCAATATCCTGTGTACAGGACACACCTTAGAGACAAAAGACAAAAATAGACTAAAAATCAAACGATGGTAAAAGATATATCAAACAAATGGCAACGATAAAAGAGCAGGACTGGCAATATTAATTTCTGATCAAATTGACTTTAAGACAAAAACCACCACACGAGACAAGGAAGGACATTATATAATGATTGAAGGATCAATTGAACAAGGGAATATAACCATAATAAATATCTATGGGTCCAATGAAAAAGACCCAAAATACGTTAATCAGAGTTTAACAGAATTGAAAAGACAAATAGATGACTCCACAGTCATAGTAGGAAACTTTAATATACCACTTTCAATCAAAGATACTGGAAAGAAACTCAACAAAGACTCAGAAAAACCAAACAATATAATCCACCAACTTGACCTTATAGATATCTACAGAGCACTTCACCCAACAGTAGCAAAATATACATTCTTTTCCAGTGCACATGAAACATTCTCCAGGATAGACCATATGTTTGGCCACAAAGCAAGCCTTAATAAATTTAAAAACATTGAAATACTGCAAAACATCTTCTCAGATCACAATGATATAAAATTAGAAATAAACAATAGGAAGATCAATGGAAAAAGAACAAACGCATGGAAACTGAATACCACCCTCCTTGAAAATGACTGGGTAATAGAAGAAATAAAAAATGAAATTTAAAAATTCCTTGAATCAAATGAGAATGAAAGCACAGCATACAAAATCTTTGGGACACAGTAAAAGTGGTCAGAGGCCGATTTAGAGCAATAAATGCACACATCAAAAAAGAAGAAAGAGCCAAAATCAACACCTTAACCCAACATCTCCAACAATTAGAAAAAGAACAGCAAAAAAAGCTGACAGTCACCAGAAGAAGAGAAATAATAAAGATTCATACAGAAATAAATGAAACAAAAAATAGAAAAACAATAGAAAAAAATCAACAAGACTAGAAGTTGGTTTTTTGAAAAGATAAATAAAATTGACAAGCCACTGGCAAATTTAACAAAGGAAAAGAGGGAGAGAATACAAATTATACGAAGAAGAAACGATTGGGCAATGTCACAAGAGAACCAACAGAAATTAAAAAGATATCAGGGTACTATGAAGACCTATACTCAAACAAATTTGAAAATCTAGAAGACATGGACATATTATTAGAAACATGCTACTTACCTAAACTAACACAGACTGAGGTGGAAAATTTGAACACACCCATAACAAAAGAAGAAATTGAACAGGTCATAAAAAAAAATTACCAACAAAAAGAAGTCCTGGCTCAGACTGTTTCACTGGAGAATTCTACCACATATTCAGAGAACTGACCATAATCCTACTCAAACTATTCCAGAATATTGAAAAGGATGGAATCCTCCCAAATTCATTTTGTGAAGCAAGCATAACCTTGATACCAAAACTAGGCAAACATATCATTCAAGAGGAAAACTACAGACCAATATCCCTCATGAATATAGATGCAAAAATCTTCAACAAAATATAAATGCCAATAAACTCCAACAATATATCAAAAAAATAATACATAATGACCAATTGGGGTTCATACCAGGTGTGCAAGGATGATTAAACATTTGAAAAACAATCATCATCATCATCCATCACATAAATAAAACAAAAGAAAAGAACCACACAATCACATCAATGGATGCAGAAAAGACATTTGATAAAATCCAACACCCATTCCTGATCAAAACTCTCAGCAAAATAGGAATAGAAGGGACATTCCTCGACACAATAAAGGCATATATGCAAAATCAACACTCAACATTATTCTCAATGGAGAGAGACTGAAACTATTCCCCTTGTGGACAGGAACCAGACAAGGACACCTTTATCACCACTTCTATTCAACGTTGTATTTGGTTAGTGCTAACCAGTGCAATAAGGCAAGAAAGGGAAATCAAAGGCATCCAAAATGTTATGGAAGAAGTCAAACTATCCTCATTTGCTGATGATACAATCCTTTACACAGAAAACCTATCAAACTCAGCAAAAAAATCTACAGGAACTAATTGAGAGATGAAGCATAGTGGTGGGATACAAGATCAACATACAAAAATCAATTGGATTTCTCTACACTAGCAAAGAGATTGCTGAAAGGAAATCAATGCCTTTATAATAGCTACCAAAAAAATAAAATATTTGGGAATAAATCTTACCAGGGATACAAAAGACCTGTACAAAGAGAACTACAAAAGACTACTTCAAGAAACCGTAAGAGATTTACGTAAAATGGAAGAACATATGATGTTCATGGACAGAAGGATTGAACATTATGAAAATGTCAATACACCCAAAGCAATCTATACATTCAATGCAATCCCAATCCAGATCCCATCAACATTATTTAAGGATGTGGAAAAAACCATCACTAGCCCTTCAGGTCTGGAATTGAACCCACTCCTGTGGCTTCCAGCCAAACAAAAGACAGGCATAGGAGGTGAACATTTATACTAGATAGATGTACTCCTTGGAGAGAACAAGCATGAGAGAATAGAAGGGCTGTATTTGCACAGGGAGACACCTCAGGGGGCAGGAGTGCATGCAGGGAAGGACACAGGGAAGACGTAACTATGGGCAGGAAATGGGAGGGGAGCTGTTGGATTGTGGTAAATTATAGTCAATATCATGAGACAAAATGTATGTGAGCTGCTGTATGGAAAGTGAATTTGCTCTGTAAACTTTCACCCAAATCACAATTAAATAAATAAATAAAAACCAACCACTAATTTTATATGGAAGGTAAAAGACCTCAGATAAGCAAAGCACTGCTGAAGAAAAAGAACAGAGTAAGAGGTCTCATATTGCCAGATCTCAAAACCTACTATACAGCCACAATGGTCAAAACAGCCTGGTATTGGTATGATGACACAAACATAGACCAGTGGAACAGAATTGAGAACCCAGAAATAGATTCATCGACCCATGTTCAGCTGATTTTTGACAAAGGGCCAAAATCCATTAAGTGGGGAAGAGAATGTCTGTTTAACAAATGATGCTGGCAAAACTGGATGTACGTTTGCAGAAAAAGGAAACAAGATCCATACCTCACACCATACACAAAAACTAACTCCAGATGGATCAAAGACTTAAAGGTGAAACCTAACGCTATGAAGTTCCTCAAGGAAAAACTAGGGGAAAATTTAGGGGCCCTAATTTATTGCATCAGTAAACTATCAAGTATAACCCAAAATGCACTAATGGCAAAAGATAAACTAGATGAATGGGACCATCTAAAAATTTAATTTTTAAGTGCTTCCAAAGACTTCTCCAAAAGAGTCAAAAAATTTGGAAAAATTATTTGACAACAACATATCCGAAAACAGATTTATCTCTAAAATTTATAGTAAACTCCAACACCTCAACAACGAAAAGATAATTTAATTGAAAAATGGACAGAAGACATGAATAGACACTTCACCAAAGAAGATATTCAGGCAGCCAAAAAACGTATGAAGAAATGCTCATGATCATTAGCCATTAAACCAGAAAAACCAAACTCACTGCCATGGAGTCAGATCTGACTCATAGCGACCCTTCCTTGGGCTTCCAAGGCAGTATAACTATGGAAGTAGATTGCCCAATCTTCCTTCCAAGGAGTGGCTAGTGGGTTTGAACTGCTGGCCTTCCGGTTAGCAGTCAATGCCTTAGGCACTATGCCACCAGAGCTCCTCATTAGCCATTGGAGAGATGTAAATCAAAACAACGAGATACCATCTTGCCCCAACACTAATAGCAAAGTTCAACAAGACAGAAAATAACGAGAAGCAAGGAGACACAGACTGGGGAAGCCAGATGCCATGTGGAGGCCACCAAGGAACCAAGGAACAGAAGCTGAAAGAACACAAGGACCTTCCCCCAGAGCTGACAGGGAGAGAAAGCCTTCCCGTAGAGCCACCATCCTGAATGCACACTTCTCACCTAAACTGTGAGACCAACACTCGTCTGTCAGTTTGTTGTACTGTGGATGGCTTGCGTATTGCTGTGAGGCTGGAGGCTATGCCACAGGAATTTAAAGTATCACGTCACTCTTGGTGGACAGGTTTTTTCAACAGGTCCAGACTAAGACAGACACTTCTCAAAGAACTGGCCAGTGGAAATCTTATGAACAGCAATGGAAGCAGCAGACAAGAAATCAGATAACGAGAGTTCTGGCAAGATGGCGGACTAGACAGAAAGACTGCACAGACTCTCTTCAACAAAGAAAAGGGAAACAAACCAATTAACACAGACACAGAAGATAATCCTGGACCCCTGAGCTTTGAAGGGAAGGATATAGAAGTGGACTAAACCCCAACTAGCAGAAGAATTTGTGTGAAAATACCAAAAAAGGAGACATA
>NW_006921610.1:5408808-5430261 GCF_000298275.1 Orycteropus afer afer | reverse complement strand
GGATGGATGGACAGTGGGAAGAGGTGGCTATGGGGAGGAAGTGGGAGGGGAGTTTTGCATTGTGGTAAACTGTGGTCAATGTCATGAGACAAAGTATATGAAAACTGCTGTATGGAAAGTGAATTTGCTCTGTAAATCTTCACCCAAATCACAATAATAAAAAAAGAAAAGAAAAGAAAGAAGAAGAAAATAACAAATGCTGGTAAGGATGTGGAGAGATTAGGACTCTCATACACTGCTGGTGGAACTGTAAAATGATATTAACACTGTGGAAAGCAGTATGGTGATTCCTTAAAAAGATGGAATTAGAAATACCATTTGATCCAGCAATTCCATTACTAAAGAAGTGAGAGCCAGGACAAGAGCAGATATATGCACACCCATGTTCACTGCAGCACTATTTACAATAGTCAAAAGATGGAAACAACCTAGGTGCCCATCAACAGAAGAATGGATAACCAAACTATGGTAAATAGACATAATGGAATACTATGCAACACTAAAGAATAACATAGCATGTGGAAAACACCACGTAATGTGGATGAACTTGGAGGACATTATGCTGAGTGAAATAAGTCACTCACAAAAGTACATTATTAGTTCATCATTGTAAAAAGTCAAAGAAAGTTTTATATATGGAAGGAAACTTTCTTTGTTGGCTACCGAGGTGGGAGGGGAAGAGAGGAAACACTGCAATAATTTAAAAAATAATCATCATAATAAAATAATCTATTTTAAAAATAAGTAAAAAGCTGCTGCCCTTTCCATGATGGAAGTGTTCCAATGTATCAACCAGCCACCAGGTTGCTAGCTGATAGCCCTCAAGAAATGTTTCCAGACTTCCGGTAAGATGGAGGAATAGGCAGAGAAGCAACACAGATCCTCTTCAACAAGGAAATAAAAACCAATCGACAGAGATACAGAAGATAATCCTAGAGCCCTGAGCTTTGAAAAGAACTATCTATACAGAAGTGGAATACGCACCAAGTAGTGGAAAAACCTGAATAAAAATAGTGAGTACAGAGATGGTTAGAGTTGTGGACTGTCAGCTACTCTGACAGGACCAATAGCCTAAATATTTCCAAGTGGTGCTAGGACCTGAGAATTGACATAAAGATCAGCCCTGGTCACCAAGGGCTGCAGGTATGACTGTGCTGGTGGCCTATGACTAGGAAGGGAAACAGCAAGGAGGGAGACAACCTGAGCTGTTGACTTTCTGCTGTAGGAGGACACAGCCATTTTGA
The DNA here is from genome assembly GCF_000298275.1 of Orycteropus afer afer. NCBI lineage: Eukaryota > Metazoa > Chordata > Mammalia > Tubulidentata > Orycteropodidae > Orycteropus > Orycteropus afer. The sequence goes on along the minus strand of NW_006921610.1, from coordinate 5,429,017 downwards.
TTGTTTACACACGGCAGCATTTTGGATATTGAAAGTGACTGAGGGCACAGCCATTTTTAATGCTCATAAGCACCAGCCATTTTGGATATTTAAAGTGACCGAGGGTGCAACCATTTTGATTGTTTACACACAGCAGTCATATGGATATTTAAAGTGACTGAGGGCACAGCCATTTTGAATCTTTACAAGTGGCAACCATTTTGGATTTTAAAGTGATAACATTCTCATTCAGATTCCAGGGACCTAGGAATAGGCTCTGTTTGCCAAGGTCACCAAGCACATATGAGAGTTTGACAACAGGAAAGGAGTCAGGTAGTGAGTGTATAAGTGCTGTCAATTAGTGAATAGAGGAGCACAGCACAGTACCCTGCTTGCACAGATAACATACAAAAAGAAGAAGAAAATGATAATCATGAGCAAGTCACTCCAACATGCAATCACCAATTAAATATAAACACAAATACGTCACAATGCCTTGGAGACAACAGAACATCACAGTCCACACAAAGAAGCAAGATAAAACAGGAGAAACAAGGGACAAGAATACAGACCCAAAACACATCCCTGAGGAAGACGCAGCATTGGAACTCCCTGATAAAGAATTCAAAAGAATTATATTTAGTATCTTCAATGAATTGAGAGACAGATCAAGGAAAACACAACCCTAGAAAAATTTCAAAAGACAATACAAGAACAAAATGACAAAATAAATGAAAAAGTAGAAATGATACAAAATCTACACACAGAAATCCAGAAGATTAATACTACATTTTCATTGAATGGGCAAAGGAGCAGAATTGAATCAATGGAAGACAGAATTAGTGAGATTGAAGGCAAATACCTGAACACTTCTTTGGTAAAGGATCAATGAGAAAAAAGATCAAAACAAAATGAAGAAAGCCTAAGGTTCATGTGGGATACCATCAAAAGGAATAACCTATCTGTAATCAGAATTCCAGAACAGGAAGAGATAAATAAAACCACAGAGAAAATTGTCGAAGATTTGTTGAAAGATAATTTTCCTGGTATGATGAAAGATGAGAATATATCCAGTCAGGAAGTCCAACAAACCCCAAACAGGATAGACCCCAAAAGAAAATCACCAAAACATATCATCATCAAACTCACCAAAACCAAAGGCAAAGAAAGAATCATGAGTGCAGCATGAGAAAAACAAAAAGTTACCTACAAGGGACAACCAGTAAGACTAAGCTCAGATTTCTCACAGAAACCATGCAGGCAAGAAGACAATGGGAAGTTATACATAAAACCCTGAAAGAGAAAAATTTCCAACCAAGAATTATGTACCCAGCAAAATTGTCCCTCAGATCTGATGGTGAAATTAGGACATTTCCAGATAAGCAGAAATTAAGGGAATTTGTTAAAGTCAGACCAACCTTGCAAAAGATGCTAAAGGGAACCTTTTGGACAGAGAAGCAACAATAGCCAAAGTCAACTGACTATTAACACACCTGATAATGTAACCCAAAAAGCAACCCAGCTATGGAAGTATCCAAAGTAAATAAGCCTACAGGATTGTAAACAGGGAACCAGAGACATCAATTGACAAATGAGGTCCACTACAAACCAAAAAGAGGGAAAAAACTGTTGTTACAGAACTTCTAGATGGTAGGGAAGTCAAGGCAACTGCAAGATAGAATGGACTGTTCTAAACTTGGGAAGAAAACAATAAATCACAAGGTAACCTCAAAGAAAAATGATAAATCTTCACATCCAAATTAAAGAGGGCCAGCACAAATATTTAGCAAATACGAAAAAAATAGCAACAAAGGAAGTGATAACATGATTCATAAACAAAACAAGCCCAGGATAGAAAATTATATGGAACAAAGAAATTGATACCACAAAAGAACACATAACAAAAATGACAACAACAAATCCATATTTGCTGATAATTATGTATCTGGCAAGGGACTTAGCTCTAAGATGTATAGAAAATGCCAAACCCTCAACAGCAAAGGGATTAATAATCCAAATGAAAAATGGGCAGAAAATATTTATACACACTTCACGAAGGAGGATATTCAGTGGCCAACTAATACATGAAGAGACGCTCACAATCGTTGGCTATCAGAGAGATGCAAATCAAAACAACGAGATACTGTCTCACCCCAGCACTGATGGCAAGGTTCAGTGACACAGAAAATTACAAATGCTGGCAGGGATGTGGAGAGATTGGCATACTCATACACTGCTGGTCGGACTGTGAAGTGATACAAACACTGTGGAAAGCAATATGGTGATTCCTTAGAAAGCTGGAATTGGAGATGCCGTTTGACCCAGCAATCCCATTACTAGGTATACATCTTAGAGAGATGAGAGCCAGGACAGGAACAGATATATGCACACTAATGTTCATCGCAGCACTATTTACAATAGCAAAAAGATGAAGACAACCTACATGCCCAGCAGAAGAGTGGATGACCAAACTATGGTACATACACATAGTGGAACGCTCTTCAACACTAAACAATAATGTAGAGTCTGCAAAACACCACATAATATTGATGAACTTGGAGGACATTATAGTGAGTGAAATTAGTTAATCACAGGACAAATATGGTATTAGTTCATTGTTGTGAAGGGTCAAGGAAAGGTTTATATATGGAGGGAAATTTTCTTTGCTGGCTGCCAGGGGTGGGAGGGGAGAGGAGGGAACACTGAAAAAAAAAAAAAAAAAAAAATGCATTGACCCATGAGGGGGGAAAAAATAGAAATGGTTTCATTTTGCAGACCAACTGTTGATTTCTGCTGTAGATTTGGCACTCAGCAGTGGCTATAGCCAAGTTGGTCCATATTCTTGAGCCTCTATCCCTGCTACTTTGCTAATAAGCCAAATGGGCAATGACAGTAGTGGCTGGGGAAAGAGGATGGGATGGCTGGTTTCTACAGAACATGTCATCCTATCCACTTGATTGTTAAAATCCTCCTCTGCCAAGATCATCCTTTGGTAAGCATTCACGTGAGACAGAAATATCTTGGCTTTTTTTGGCCCATTCACAGATGTCTACCCACATATCTCTTCCCCATACCTCTTTGCCACCAGTTTTACCATGTTCTTTCCAAGTTCCTGACCATCCAGCCAAACTATTGGCCACAGTCCGTGATTAGATACAATCAGACATCTGACCATTTCTCTTTCCAAACAAAGTGAACCATCAGATGCCATGCTTAAAGTTCTGTCTATTGGGAGGATTTCCTTTTACCACTGTCCTTTAGGGAGATCCAAGAAAGGGTCTGCAATGCTACTGCTGTCCACTTTTCAGTGGTGCCTATGTATCACTAAGAATCATCTGTAAACCAGGCCTGAGTTTTCTCTTCCTCACTCAACTCCCCATGAGGCCCTAAGTGTAGACTGAGAAAGGGAAGGTAATGTGACCGGAGTGGATACCATAAGCATTTGGGCTACTTCCTCATGCAACTTACTTATGTCTTCAGATCCTCCTTGAGCCCTATCTCTTATATACAACTACCATTTAATGATGGAGTATTGCTGTGCATGTCCAACTTTATGACTCTGTGGGTCAGGCAACACCCAATTCATGATGGGCAACTCAGACCATGTGGTGACTTGGTGGCAGTGGTTAGGTGTTCAGTTTCTACTATTGTCCAGTAACAAGCCAAAAGGCATTTCTCAAAAGGAGATTAGTTATCTGCCAAGGATGGCAGGACTTTGCTCCAAAATTCTCAGGGTCTGTGCTGTGACTCACCAATTGGTTCCTGCCAAAGACTCCAAACAGCATCTCTATCTACTACTGCCACTTGAAGCACCATTGGATCAGCTGTATCACGTGGCCCAAGGAGCAGAGGAGTTAGTAAGGTGGCCTGAACCTGCTGCAGAGCCTTCTCTAGTTCTGGTTCTAACTCAAAAGTAGCAGCTTTTTTAGTCACTTGATAAATAGGACAGTGCAGCACACCTAAATGAGGGTATATTGCCTTGAAAATCGAAAGAGGCCCACCAGGTGTTGTGCTTTTCAGTTGTGGGAGGGACTAGATGCCATAACTTATCCTTTACTTTTGTAGGAATATCGTAATGTGCCTCCACCACTGAATCCCTAGAAATCTCATTGAGGTGGAAAGCTCCTGAATTTTTTTGGTTAATTTCCCACACACAGTCTAGAATCATTAATACTTTTTCCTTACTGGATCCAATCAGCATAATGTCATCCATGTGATAGACCAGTGTGATGTCTTGGTGAAAGGGAAAGGTGATCAAGTTCCCTGAGGACTAAATTATGGCATAGTGTTGGAGAGTTGATATACCTCTGCAGCAAGACTGTGAAAGTGTATTGCTGGCCTTGTCAGCTGAGGGCAAACTTCACTGCTTCTGGTGATCTTTTGAAACTGGAATTGAGAAAAAGTATTGGCCAACTCAATAGCTGCATACCAGATACTAGGAAATGTATTAATTTGCTTAAGCAATGAAACCACATCTGGAACAGCAGCTACAAATGGAGTCACCATCTGATTAAATTTACAATAATCAACTGTCATTTTCCAAGATCCATCCATTCTTTGCACATGTCAAATATCCCCCAAAACAACAAGCTCACTGCCACTGAATTGATTCTGACTCATAGCAACCCTCTTTGGGTTTCCAAAGCAGTAAATCTTTATGGAAGTAGATTGCCCAGTCTTCCTTCCATGGAGTGGCTGGTGGATTTGAACCACCAACCTTCTGGTTAGCAGTCAAATGCCTTAGGGACTAGGCAAACCAGAGCTTCTTTAGGTGAGTTAAATGGGATGTAGTGGGAATCAACACCCCTGCATCTTTCTAGTTCTTGATGGTGGCACTGATCTCTGAAATCCCTCAGGAATGAGATACTGCCTTTGGTTTACTATTTTTCTAGGTAAAAGCCATTTCTAATGGCTTCCACTTGGCTTTCCCTATCATAATAACCCTTACTCCACTTGTCAGGGATCCAGTGTGGTGTTCTACCAGTTGCTGAGTATGTCGATTCCAATTATGCATTCTGAAATGGGAACATCACAACAGGATGGGTTTAGGGACCCAATGAACCCACTGTGAGGTGAATCTGAGCTAAAACTTCTTCAATAAATTGACTTCTATATACCCCAACTCTAGTGGGCCACAGTGATATTTTGGGTCCCCTGGAATTAGTGTCACTTCATAGCCAGTGTCCAGTAATTCCAGAAAAGTCTGATTATTTTCTTTTTCTCAATGAATAGTCAATCTTGTAAAAGCTGTAGATCCCTTTGGGGAAGGCTGGAATAAGGTTAACAGTATAAATGTTTTGTGTTGTAGTGAGGTCCTTCTGCAAGGAGGCTTGGCCTCCCCTTCATTCAAAGGATTGTAGGCCTGTAAATTGGCTCAAGTCCAGGAATTTATTGAAGGGCCATGAATCTGTATTCTGATGATTCAAGTTAGACTGCTATTCACTTGACCTAGAATTCTTCAACTTGTACAGTTCAAGTAAATATTTAGTAGATTTCCCATCTATTTCACTCCTAGAGACACCATGCCTAACTAGTCAATACCATAAGTCCATACATATCAGACTATTCTGATTACTGCTTTGGCTCTGCTGTCCATTATGGTAACCACACCTACCTTGTCTTTGTCCATTAAGTGCTGCCACTTGGCCTCCACTACCATAGGATCTAATCGGCCTCAAGGTAGTTAGGTGTTTTAATTCAACTAGGGCAGTTCTCACTGTCAAATCTGGCTTACATAAAACAGCAATCACAGTATTCAAGGAGCTAGAGTTCCCTTCAGGAGCTCTGGTAGTGTAGTGCCTAAAGGCACTTGACTGCTAACCAGAAGGCTGGCGGTTCAAACCCACCAGCCACTCCTCAGAAGGAAGATGGGGCAATCTACTTCCGTAGTGATACTGCCTCAGAAACCCAAGGAGGAGTTGCTATGAGTCAGCTCAGACTCGATGGCACATAACAACAACAACAACAAGAGTTCCCTTCACAAATTTGCTCCTCACTATTGTGGTAAAAGGTTTATCCTCTGGACACTCTATGTGTGGGTCTATGGGTTTAATCTGATAAATCCACTCTAACATGCCAATTTCCCTAAGCTTTTGGATAGCTTCTTCTACCAAGGCAGTATAAGGCAGGTCTGTTACTTCAGCTTGACTTAGTGTAGACCACCAAATAATCCATGCTTCAGTAAACCAACCAACTAAACTATTAAAACCTTTCTTAACCTCTCGAGCTAAAGCACTGAATGAAGAATTTGTGCTTAGTGGGACCAAATCAATAAACCCAGACTGATTCAACTTTTGTTCCTTGCACTATTATCCCACACCCTTAATAGCCATTCCCACACATATTATCCAGGTTTCTGTTTGTACATATTAGAAAAATCAAGCAGTTCTTTTGGAGTATAATGTCTCTTTTCCTGGGTTACACTTTGTACTTCACCATTTGGGGCTCACTAGAAGATGGAGAAATCAACTTCTGTAGTGATACTGCCTCAGAAACCCAAGGAGGGGTCATTATGAGTCAGATGTGACTCAATGGCAATAAGTTTGGTTTTTGGTTTTTGAGGACTGAAGTCTAGTTATAGGTCTAGAAGCAACAATAGGTGTGTGTGATAGAAAGTGTTCTTGAGAACATTTAACAATGTCTTGTAAGGCATCTGCCTCAGGCAATGCCCCAGACAATTCCCCAGGCACCACCCCAGGTGATATCTCAAGCAAATACTCAGCAGCCACAGCTGGGTTAATTTCATCAGCTGGGCATAAGAGGGCTGGTTCAGCTGGCAGGTGTGATTCAATGGAATTTAGAAGCTCAGTGTCCCAAGCTTCCTGATTATCTGTCCATATGTCCCCATCCCAAGTTTCAGGATCCCATTTCTTCCCAATCAATGCCCTCACTTTAACTTCGATACCATTCAAGATTAACACTTCAATTGGCTCTGTAATTGGAATAGTTCAATTCAGCTGCTCTTATGATACGACTCTGGGTTTGTTTTTTGGCAGTATCAGTTCTGTTACTACAAGAAATAAGGCTTTCTTTCAGGGCACAAATGGAAACATTGAGGCCTTTTATGCGGTGCCTGAGCTGTGACTCCAAAGCCCTGAGCTCATCTCATTCTTTCACTAGTTTCTTAAGCGTACATAGGACCAACCAACCAGCTTCCTTGTACTTTTCATTCTGGCAAAATTGCAGAAAAGTATCAAACCTGCAATCACCCAAAGCCTCTTTCCACCAATACTTGATCTATTGGTGATGCTATTTTGTGTATTAATATTGCCTCCTCATGCCACGGGTTAGCAGTGCCCTCTTTATTAATGGAGGAAGAGTCATCAGCACCTTTAGGACTAATCAGACTTGATAATCAATTTAGAACACTCATCCTTATGATTTTGCTTCTCTAGAACCACTCTTGTACCAAATGTCTTAGGCTAAATTCTCTATAGACAAGCAAAACCAGTGAAGCATATATATATATATATATATATATATATATATATATATATATATATATATATGGCATAGTGGATAAGTGGCATACTGGGTAAGGCCTTTGACTGCTAACCAGAAGGCCAGCAGTTCAAACCCACCAGCTGCTCCATGGGAGGAAGATGAGTCAATCAACTTCCATAAAGATTTACAGACTTGAAAACCCAATGAGGATCACTATGGGTCAGAATTGACTCAATGGTAGTGGGTCTGGTTTTGTTTATATGTATGTAGAAAGAGAGAGAAATTTATCTCAAGGAAATGGCTCATGCAGTTATAGAGGCTAGCAAATCCCAAGTCCATGGGTCAGACATCAAACTGAAGGCTTCTCCTAACTCATGTAGCTTCAGAGGCTGAAGAATAGCAGAATAGGCCAAAGAAGATCAGCAGGCTGCTGACTTCATAGGCTGACAAATCCAAGACTGGCAGCTATTGGCTCACAGGCTGTGAAGGCAACACTCTTAAGATCAGCAAATGAGGATGAGCCAGATGCAAGATCCAGATTGAACAAAAAGCCAGAGATCTTTCCCAGGACATTCATATATCTCAGAAGCAGGCCAAACCTCTTAGGAAACTCCCTTTCAACTGATTGACTACTCATAGCACATCTCATCATGGAGGTAATTATATTATATCAGATCTCACCAGGTGGGATGACTACATCATGACTACTAAAACACTGATAATCATGCCCCAGCCAAGTTGACATACAATCTTAACTATCACAGTGTTCAAAAGACTCAGGGTAACCACAAATGACAGATGTCTACTACCTACCAAAACCTTCAATAAAATCTAAAAATCTATTTTAAACTTAAGTGGTGATGTTGTGGAAAGTAAAAGAATAGAATATTAAATAAAAGTGAAGTTCATCACTCTGGCCATACCCAAGCAGATATCATATAAATTGAAAGCCTGTGCCCCAAAACACCAGGAACTAGCTGCAAAATGAGTTGTGGGTCGATGTACAACAGACGTACCACTCATTCTCTTGAAGCAGCCAAAAGAATGCAAGATTTCAGACTGACAAATACTAAAGAAAGATAACCTATGTCCAAAACAAGGCAAATATCTGCAATAATAGGAGTGCACAATGCCTGCCTTTGGGAATGTGAAGGATGTTGACTTAAGGGAGCTTGAGGGAACCTTCTCAGGTACTGGAAGTATTCTATGTCTTATTTTATGTGGGTGGATACAATTGTCAAAACTCACTGAACTGAGCACTTAAGGTCTGTATGTTTTATTGTATGTAAAGTATACCTCTATAAAATAGTAACAAAGAACAAATAAAAATAAATCTTTAAAGAGTATTTGGCTGTCTTATTTCTTAAAAATAAAAGTTGTAATATCAGTATTCTGAACTCTTTCATTCATTGTTAAATAAAACATAACACCCTGACATCATTCTCCCAAACCAAGAACCTAGACATGGTGTAGGAATAAATGAGAAAGATGATGAATCACCAGAGAAAATTTATTTTTTTAATTTTTTGCATGATATCATGTCTGACTAAAATGCAGGGTTGGGAAGAAGGAATTTCATATTTCACTAACAATAAAATAAGCCTAACATCTGTCAACTACCAAGTAGATCATAACACTATTTTTCTCAAATCTTTTTATATTAAAAAAAAATTTCAAAGTTACATAGCACACAGAAGGTCTTTATAGAAAGGGTTCTAAAAATAGAATTAGAATTTTTATAGTCTATATCTTTAAGGAATGATATTTTATATTAGTGAAAGATAAAATCACTCATGGGAAAAACTTATTCTTAACAATTTTTCTTTCCTTCCACATAACTTTCCCAGCATAAGTGTGTGGCAACTCCACAGTGTCAGGGATCCTGACCTCCTATCATGTTGTTCTGCCATGTGTATAACAGAGCTACACTTAGATTTAGTTATGAAATCTACCAGTTGGCAAGCCTTATCCCTACTTAAAATTTCCATCATTAAGAAGAATGGGAGAAGAGATGTGTTATCTTGTGCCTCAAGTTGATTCTGACTCATAGTGACCTTATCTGTTAAGAGTAGACTGCTCCACAGGGTTTTCTTGGCCATAATCTTTACAGAAGCTGATTCCAGGCCCTTTATTCTGTGGTGCTGTTGGGTGAGTTTGAACTGCCAGCCATGTGCAAACCACTTGTGCCACCCAGCGGCCCAGGAGAATAGATGTTGTTGTTGTAGTGTGACATTGAGTCAATTCTAACTCAATTCTAACAGAGTAGAACTGCTCCATGGGGCTTCCTAGACAAAACACACTGCTGTCGAGTCAGATCCTACACACAGCAACCCCTCCTTGGGTTTCAAAGGCTGTATCACTACAGAAATAGATTGCCCAACTTTCCTTCCGAGGAATGGCTGGTGGGTTTGAACGGCCAGACTTCTGGTTAGCAGTCAAATGCTTTAGGCACTACACCACCAGGGCTCCCCATGGGGCTTCCTAGGATATAATTTTTATGGGAGACGATCTCCAGGTTTTTTCTCCTGCAGAGCAGCAAGACAAGAATTGAACCATTGTGCTACCTGGGGTTCTTGGGAGAACAGATAGTGAAAGACAGTTAGCAGCAGAAGTTGCTTCTGATTCCGTAAGAATATAAATGGAGTTTATACATAAAGATGGATCATTCACAAGAAACTACCATTTTTATTTATATTAGAATACAAGAAGTGAAGGCTTCCATTAAAACTTGGCAAAGTAAAATACCTGTTTACTCTTATTGTCACCCACAACCTCACTGAAATTGTGGTAAAAACATTTTTTTTTTAACTCAAAAATTCAAAAACACAAAGAGAATGGGAGAAGAGTTAATAGCAGCCAAGAGATGTCAACAAAACAGACTTGTGAAAACTGACTAAGGAGAACAGAGGGAGCTGAAATGCAATTTTTGCTTTTGGGGTGGAAGGTACCAAGAAACACAGTGATTAGTGATGCGAAACCCTGAAAAAGTCCAGAAATTACAGCCACCAACTCTTTCTGAATGTGGGATGCTGATGAGAACTATGACAGTTTGTATGAAAGCAGCTCAACCACTAATATCTCCTGCCCAAACTGCACAGCAAGGTAACTAACCCTCCTTCCACTACACAAGACTGGATATTACTTCCAGAGGAGACTGAACTAGAAATTCTCTGAACCCAGGGATACCAGGCACATATGGAAAAAGAATTGAGGTACTTTACTAATGACAAGGTGATGAAGTGAAAGTCTGCATTCTGAACAATGAGATGCACCGTTGGATCCTGTTCCCAAGTCATGAGATGCCAGGCTTATATTAGCACAACCAGCACCCTGGGAAAAGACGGAAGAACTTCTTTTTGGAGAAAGTGTGTAATAGATAAATCCTTCACCCTCTACCCAACCTGCCAGTATCTACTAAGTCTCTGTCTCTCAGTACTCTCCTACTCTCCACCCCCTAATTTCTGCTTAGACTCTTTGTGTCCTTTCCCGCCCTTCAGATGCCCCTGTCCCCAAACCCCAGTTTCCAGTGAAGTTCTTTGTCTACTTTCCCCGCTCTCCCCAAACCCCCAGTTTCTGTTGGGGTTCTTTGTCTACTTCCCCGCCCCCGCCCCCACTGTGAAGCCGCCCCACCCACACCCACACTCCCACCCTCAGTTTCTGCTTGGATCCTCTGTCTCCATCCGGGGCTTATGTTGTCCCCACCCTCCCTTGCATTTAGTTCCTCTTCAACAATTAGGATTGGTTCTTTTGAAATAGGCAATGGACCTCCTGCATTAAAACACTACTTAAGTACCCTGCGGAGGCAGGATCAGAGCTGATGCTACTCTAAACCTCAGCCCATCCACCGGATGGATGATTCAAAAATTTATTTTTCTAGCAATTCACCCTGGTCCTGTTCCTCTCGGCATTTGACACCTAACATACTTGGTGCCAAAACCCAGGAACCGCCAGGGGAACCCAGGGAGGATCTCTCCCTCCCATTGCTGACTCTGCATCCACCACCAGCCAATTCATCTCTGGTAAGTGACATTTTGTCTTTCCCATACGGATTTCTGATTTGCTGACTTCTCTCAAGACCTAGCGCTAGGCCAGAAATCCTCTGGCTTCGGCCCCCCGGTTTCTGCCCTTCTAAACCTCCTCTCTGCTGGGGATGCCCACACACGGGTTGTTTCACTCTCCTCTCTGGTATCAGGCCAAATGAAAGGGACACCTTTCTTTGGGTCCTCACACCTCCGGAATTCCAAGTGTCACTGATTCTCTCAACCAGTCTCCCTCAACTTGGCCTCTCTTCACAGCCCAAGCGTCTCATTTTCTCTGCAATACCGCTTGGCCTCAATATAAATTAGACAATGACTCTCAGTGGCTTGAAAACGGCACTTTCAGTTTAAAGGTCCTTCGAGACTTAAACAATTTTTGTCAACACAGTGGGAAATGGTTAGAGACTCTCTACGACCAGGCCTTCTCTACCCTCTGGAATTGACCCTCTCGCTGTCAATCCTGCTCTGCCTATCAAATCCTGCTGCTTCACTCCAAACCTCTTCCACCAAACCTACCTCCTCTCACTCAGAACTGCTGGACTCTGAGACTCCTTCTGACCCAGGTCACCATTCTTCCCCCCTTTCAATGGGTTCCCCTCCATATGCCTCTCCCACCCTTCCTCCAGATCCAGACCCTTCTACTTCTTTCTTCCCCCCACAAACTCGTTCTCAAACCACCCAGCCCACAGCGCCCCTTCTCCCACTCCAGGAAGTGGCTGGGGCTGAAGGCATTGTCTGGGTTCATGTTCCCTTCTCCATGTCTGACCTATCCCAAATTAAGAAGCAACTTGGTTGCTTTTCAATTGACCCCACTACCTATATCAAAGAATTTGAATATATCAGTCAGTCTTATGATCTCACCTGGCATGATATTTATGTCATTTTATCCTCTTCCCTCGCCCCAGAAGAAAAGGAAGGCGTCAGGCAGGCAGTCCAGGCTCATGCAGATGAACTTCACAAGATGCAGCTCTCCCCTTTGGGTGTGTAGCTGTCCCTCAAACTGACTCAGATTGGAACTATCAGATAGACTCCCCAGGCAGGCGACACTGTGGTCATATGATCATTTGTCTCATTGCTGACCTAAGAAAGGCAGCTCATACAGCAGTTAACTCTAAAAAACTTAAAGAGATTATCCAAGGCCCTGAGGAAAATCCAGCCTTTTTTGTCACTCACCTCACAGAAACTTTATGGAAATATACAACTCTTAATCCAACCTCCCAGAGGGAATTCTACTTCTCAACATGCATTTTATCTCCCAATCAGCCCCAGACAAAAGACATAAACTGCAGAAACAGGACACAGGCCTTCAAACCCCTCAAAAGGACCTTTTAACCTTGCCTTTAAGGTTTTTAATAATAAAGATGAGGAATTAAGGCTACAGAAACAGAAGAGATCAGGCAAAGGCCCAACTCCTAGCCACCATCCTTCAAGGTTCCATGAAACAGGCCCCAAGAGGTAAACTCACTCTTAAACCTCCTCCGGGACCGTGCTTCAAATGTGGAGAAGGAGGCCACTGGGCCAAATCCTATCCAAACCCGAGACCCCCACCTGGGCCCTGTGTGTGGCAAGTAAGGACACTGGAAGTCAGACTGCGATCAAGCCCCTCCAGGCAGGATTGCATCTGTTCCAAAAATACCCTCCTCTGAGTCTGGTTTGGAGCTTCCTGAACCCCTTGACCTTGATGTTGAAGACTGAGGGTGCCCAGGCCCTGAGCAGGCCCCATCAATTTCCATCGCAACCACAGAGCCACAGGTAATAACGGTGGTGGCAGGTAAGCCAATCTCATTTTAAACAGATACCGGGGCCACTTACCCTACTCTTCCCAAATTTGCAGGGACACTTCTCCCTTCCTCTGTCTCTATTATGGGAGTAGATAGGCTAATATCAAAACCTTTAATAACACCCATTGTAAATTGCTGCCAATCTGAGACTCCTTTTACGCACTGCTTCTTCATCATCATGTCCAGATGCCCTGCCCCCATCCTCGGCAGAGACATTTTAATGAAATTCCAGGTCTCATTAACTATGTCACACCCTTCTTCTGTTCTCCAACAATCCTATTCCAATTCCTCCTTTTTTCTTATTCTCCCACCTGCCATCAGCTCAATGTCTCCATACCTCATAGACCCAGCAGGACTGCGTGACCCACACCACATGTCTTCTTAACACACTTGCCAAATGGGGCTACCAAGTCTCCTATTCCAAGGCACAACTTATCTCTACCTCAGTTCAATACCTAGGCCTTTCCCTAAATCCTTCCATCCACACCATACCTCCTGAACAACTAACTACACTTAAATACACCCCATCCCTCCACAAAAAGTGATGTTGTTGTGGTTGTTGTCATATGCTGTCGAGTCAGACCTGACTCATAGCGACCCCTCCTTGGGTTTCCGAGGCAGTATCACTATGGAAGTAGATTGATTGCCCAACCTTTCTTCCGAGGAGTGGCTGGTGGGTTTGAACCGCCAGCCTTCTGGTGAGCAGTCAAGTGCCTTAGGCACTATGCTACCAGAGCCTATTCCTCCTAGGTCTCCTTAATTTCTTTCGTATTTGGATTCCTAATTTCTCCCTTATATCTCACCCCCAATTCTCAGGAAAAGTGGAAAGAACTAATCAAACCCTAAAAAACATCCTAACCAAACTGTCTTCAGAAACACAGAAAACATGGATAGAACTTCTACCTCTAGCCTTACTGAAACTTTAAACTCTCCCTAAAAAACCCTCCTCCTATCACCCTTTGAATTTTTATACAGGAAACCTCTCCTACCACCTGGCCTCCCTCATCTCCCTCCATCCCTCCCCAGCTCACTATTTTCCCCCTCCTCACCCTCATCCATAAAACCCTTCGGAAATATGCAGACACTTATAGTTCACAACCTACCCCATCCACCCCCAAACCCCTCAACCTTAGTTTATTTAGCTCAGCCAGACTCCTCAGCCTCTTTATCCCCTAAATGGACAGGTCCCTTCAAAGTTTTCCTTACTACACCCACCACGGCAAAATTCGAAGGGAAACCCTCCTGAGTGAATTTGTCTAACTTAAAAAAGTGTTTCACACCATCCTACCATTCCACCCAGATGGCCAACCTTGCTGAAGATTACTTGACTCCCCACCATAACCAAAGAGAAATAACATTTCGTATGTCATTGTCTATCTCTGCCTTTAAACATTCTCTATCCTCAATAATTGAGGACTTCTCATGGTACCCTTTCCTCATCCAGATCCCGGAGGACATTTTGAGCCTCATTCAGGAACTGTGGCTCCAGGGTACTTTTTGTGCCCTTTCTCCTCTTCAAATCTCACTCTTTTCCTTGTTCTCCTCCTAACCTTTGCCAATGAGTCTCCTCCACCTAGTACACTTTCTCCCCCGACCCTAACCTTCACATTACCTAAGTGTCTCAATCAAACAATTCATTTAACCACTTCCCTCCTCAAACAATCCAACTCTTCATTGACACCAGCGTGCTGGGTCTGCCTCCATCCCTCACAAACTGCTAACCAAGCTTTTCCAGGGTCCCTGAAAAATGACTCACCACATCCACCGGACTTCACTACAATTGAGATTTGTGCCCACAATTCTAAGCATTACTTGGTGACAGCTGGAATGGAGAAGACCTACACAAGAGGGCCAACATCAATAACTGCAAAACAGCCTTAAATGCCCTCCAACCTTGCCAACGCCTTATCCGCGGACCTATCCAGGCTCGTGTCACCCTAGCATACCAAGCCCCTCTTTGCATCTCCCATCAGCTCTTCTCAGGATCTTCTGAAGCTGGGTGCCTATCCCCAATAGCCTGCAATTTTACACTCCCTATCCCAGGCCCACTAGTCACCTTAACCTTCCTCTCCAGGCTGGGACTACATCTTACCTTAGAATCACACCACCACCCATGATTTCCACCACTGGAACCTCCCCAGGTAGCCTCTATTGTCAAGGGCAAAACTCTCGTCCTGACATTGCTGGAATGGGAAATAGGTGGGCATCTCCCCCAACCCCAGCTGACACAAAGGATATGTGTTGCCTCCTCCCCTCAACTGGAAAGGGGTATGCTTGACTTTTTGTAGATCTCAATACCCTCAGACTTATTCAAGAGACCCCTGCCCTCAAAAGCAGCACCCTTGTGTCATTTCAACCCCTGACCACCATGGCCCCAGGACACTCAATTACCTTTTGGCATAAGCAAGAGAACACCAAACAACCTGATGCAGGTAAAATCTTTCAAGTCATGCAGTTCGACCTCTCTCCTGGCCTTGACTTTGCCTCCAGACTTTTTTGGGTATGTGGAACATGTGTCTGTCTATGTCTCCCTACCAACTGGATGGGAACCTGTACTTTAACATACCTATTGCCCTGAATTAACCTCTTGACTCCAAACACCCCAATCCCTATCCCAGTGTCCCACAATATCCCAATAAGGCAGTGAAGAGCAGTCCAGATCATTCCACTACTTACCTCCCTCGGAATCCTTTCAGGAGTTGGAACAGGGACTGCTGGCCTAGGAATTTCCTTACATCACCTTACCCTGCTGTCTAAGCAACTAGCTGCTAGCTTAGACGAAATCTCAAACCAACTAATCTCCCTCCAAAACCATCTTGACTCTTTAGCAGCAGTAGTACTGCAGAACAGATGGGGACTGGACATTCTCACCCCGGCCCATGGGGGAATATGTGCTCTTCTACAAAAGCAATGCTGCCTTTATAGTAACCAATCCCACCTAGCTCAAGATGGAGTACAGCGCCTCTGTGATTTGGCCAACAAACTCTAAGTCCAAGCAACAGCATCTCCCTCCTGGTTCCTAGGAAATCTCCCATACTGGATCATACCTCTTATAACTCCCTTTATTAGCCTACTCCTAATTTGTTCTTTTCTCCTTTGTTTCATCAGCCTGATGCAACACTTCTTAGCTGGACAGGTGTCAGCAATCACCTGAGCAACCACCCAAGATCATGTGAAAGCTATGTTCCTTCTCCAGACTCAACAAAGGGACAGCAGAACAACCTCCGCCCCTGACCAGCAGGAAGCAGTCAGATAAGACAAGGTCCACCTCCTCCCTCTTATATCCTTTTGGAGTCTGGAATGAAGGACTGAACTGGCTACTCTAAATCTGGCTAAGACACCCTGAAACCTCAAAGATGGATTCTACTTGCAGACCCCACACCCTCCCTGCCTAGTGAAACCTCAAAGATAAATTACCAGCCTGCAGACTCCACACTCTTCTGTTTGTCAGAAAAACAACCCCCACTGCAGCAAAACTCTGGGGATTACCTTCTTGATTTCACACTTCCAGGCTTAAACATTCAAATCCTCTGGACCGGTCAGCAATTTCAGCAAAATCCTCAAACAGATTCAAGAGCACCCTCATCACACTTCTAAAACTTCATCTGACGTGGATCCCTGAAAAGGACCTTGAACACATCTGAATTCTGAGATTATTCCATGAGCTTTCCAACTCTACTTGACTCCCCAGTAAAGCCAAGCTCCCCCTATACCTTTTATTCCCTCATGCTATCATTGCAGAAGCCCCCCCGACTCCTACCTTAGAAGAAGAAATTCTTACACTCTTGTGTGATGCCTACTTACAAGGAGATTTTGTAGATTATACCCCTGATCAGTACTCTTTGTGGCTTGGTTTATTAGACAAAAATTCCTCATGATTGACCAGGAGGTTTTTAAACCCCCTCTTTTCTGACTGTAGTAATACTTGGGACAGCTTTCGTTGTTCTAGATCAACTTATGTGTAGCTGCTATATTCCACCAGGCTGGAATTACACTGACTATTGCAAATAGGCACCATGAAAACTACACACACAAATCCACTTACCACACCTGCCAAAGTGGCAAGGAGGTCACATCTTCTGACTTCCTTTAACCACACAAGACAGAATCACTATCAGTAGCCCAATGCCCATTACTGTGAGGCTAGACATGCTACCTCCTTCCAGCCCTTTCATCAACCCTGACACCAACTGTTCCTCTCGCAGAACCCACCACCTTTCTTCTGGGTTCTATAATTCACTGCAGTGGCCACACAAAACTCACAGATTGTGCAGTTTAATAGGGAAGCACCAGGCTACAATTCAAGTTCAAAAACAATGCTCAGTCTCTCTCAGCATGCTGTCTCTAGCCAACAGTCTCTCACAGTCTCTCTCCCACCAGTGTGTGTCTCTCGGTGTCTCTCTCAGCAATGCGTGTCTCTTGCATCTCTTTCTCAGCAGCGCCGAGTGTCTCTCATGAGCACATTTCTCCCCGCAGTACATCTTTCTCAGCCAGCAGTCAGAGAGACTTCTGCCTCTAAGAGGACTCCTTTTGAGCCTGGCAGAGTGGTCAAACTAGCCAATCATAACATCAGAATTCTAAGCACTTGAAAGAGAACAAACTTCCCAGAACATTGCTTTGTGCCACTGCTCAACAGAAATACCCCAGGTGGATAACTTTAGCAATCAGAAGTTCCTCAGTTGCTCATGGCAAATTCCACCTCGGAGTTTACAAAGACTTAGGGGTAGAAAAGCCATGCTAAGTAATTTACCACACCGCAATACCTCTCCTTTTTCTTCTTTTTTTTTTAAATTGTGATTTGGGTGATGGTTTACAGAGCAAATTCACTTTCCATACAGCAGTTCATATACACTTTGTCTCATGACATTGACCACAGTTTACCACAATGCAACAGCTCTCCTCCCACCTCCTCCCCACAGTTACCTCTTCCCAGTGTCCATCCCTCCATGGGCTCCTGTCCCCTGAGCTGTCTCCCTGTGCATAAGCAGCCCTTCTTTCTCCCATGATTGTTCTCTCCAAGGAGTGTATCTACCTCAGGTAAATGTTCAGCTCATATGCCTGTCTTTTGTTTGGCTGGAAACCACAGGTGTGAGTTTGATTCCAGACTTGAAGGGCAGCTAGGGGCCATAGTCTCAGTGGTACCATCCGGCTCTATTGGACTAGCAAACCTGGTCCCCCCCCCTTTTTTTTTTCCTCCAATGATTTTGAGTTTTGTTCCACATTGTTCTCCCTCTCTATCAAGGATCTCCTGCATAGATCCCCTTTCAAGTGGATGATAGTGGTAGCCGAGTACCATCTAGTTCTTCTGGTCTCATAGTCATATAGGCTGCAGATTGGATGGTGTACCAGTCGCTAGGACCAATTGTTTCCATGAATTTTGGTTTTCTTCATTCTTCTTTGTTCTGGATGAGGAGAGACCCATAGCTGCATCTAGATGGCAGCTTGCTAGCTTTTGAGATCCCAGTCACTACTTGCCAAGGCAGGAGGTGGAACAATGTTTTGTGTAGTATGTTATGCCATTTGAGCTTGATGACCCCTGTGACTATGGTCCCAAGCCCACAGGTTTAACTACTCGGTCTCTCTGGGTAGCTGGCTGTGACCAAGCAGTGATCACAACCTTGTCCCTTGTCAGCTCTACTATACACCTGGGAATTCTGGTCATTCACATAAACTTGTAGGACCATTGTCTGCCAACCCTATATATGTACTTGGATACACTCCCCATTTCATACACATACCTAATCGTATAGCCTGTCCACCCATCTAACCATCCATATACCCATGTTTGCCTTCGTTGACAATGCAGTACTATATGTGCAAAAGGGTTCATATTTGTTGTCTGTACCTCCCATGTACCTCTCTATGTCTTTCTCATCCTCAATGCTGTTATATTGGTCACACAGATTTAATACCTCTCCTTTTTCCTATTTTAATACATGCTATTCTCCCAAAGGACTTACTTAGTCCACCATACCTCACCCATACACTACATCTTACACACCATCTGCTTAACCTTACTAATCCCACATTGGCTTCAGACTGTTGACTTTGTCTTTATGCCAACCAGTCAGGGATAGATAGTAAGGGATGCAGGAAAGAAATTAACTAATTAAGCCTCCAGAATCTGACAGGAACTACCTGAATCCTGGGCTGGTGGTTACAAAAATTAAACTGGACAGCTTGGCTCCTCCCCTTACCAGGACCCTTAATGATAATCTTCCTTGCCTTTCTTTTTGGCCTTTGCATACTTCAGACTCTTTCTTCTTTTTTACAGAACGGTATACAATCACCAACAAGTCCATGGCAGACATGATGCTCCTACATTCCACTGCTGAGTACCAGCCTTTGTCCCAAACTCCTCCCTAGTAGTGACAACAACTCTACGCCCACAGACAGGTTGAAGAAACTTCAGCAGTCAGAACTTCGCCCCTCAGCATCCCTAGGGGAAAAAAAAAACCTCTCCATACACAGCCATGGCTCTCTCCATGCCCCCTTCCCCCCACAGAGCCTTCTACGTGTGGCTGCTCTGGGGAATGCGGCCAGTCATGGGCCCAGGGAGCAACTGTCCACACACCCTTCCCCCCACGGAGTCTTCTGCTCATGGAGGACGCAGCCACAGACTTCGCAGCAGCAGCTCTCTCTATGCACCCTTTCCCCGCAGAGTTTTTCCGTGGCTGATCTGCAAGGTGGAGTGGCTAGTGCAGTGAGTTTCCCACACTCTCAAGTCTTCCCTGAGGCTTCCCTAACTATTCTGCAGAATGTAGCCACAACTAAAAAAAAAAAAAGCAAAGCTGGAATAATAGATAAATCCTTCGCCCTCTACCCACCTGCCAGTATCTACTAAGTTTCTGTCTCTCTCTCCCTCAATACTCTCCTAGTCTCCACCCCCTAATTTCCGCTTAGACTCTTTGTGTCCTATCTGCCCTTCAGGTGCCCCCCTAAATCCCCATTTTCCGGTGGGGTTGTTTG
>NW_006921610.1:5379702-5407815 GCF_000298275.1 Orycteropus afer afer | reverse complement strand
AACAACAACAACAACAACAACAACAAATACTGTTCTAAGCTACTGATGAACCACAGTTATTTATCCATTCACGCCTTGAAGAATATCTGAGTTACTTTCAGTGTTGGCTGTTATAACAAAGCTGCTGTAACATTTAAGTACAAGTTTTTATGTGACAAACATATTTTCCATTTCTCTAAGATAAATAAATGCCTGAGTTGTATGTAAAGTGTTTTGTTTTGTTTTGTTTGTTTTGGTAACAACTGCATTTTAGCTTAAACTCTAAAGCGCTTGGTTCATGGAAGGCTATACTCTGCAGCGGGATCCCAACTGCATTTTGAGTCTTGATATAAATTCAGGGGCCACTTGAGTTCTTCACATTACTTCCTCTATGCTTGTTGGCCATTAAATCAACAATATGGTTATGCATGACCAGGACAAGCCCAGGGAGAGGCAGTTTGCCCTCGGGAAGAGTGTGGTTTATTCATTGTCCAGCTTTCACATGCATTTGAGGCAACACCTTACTCTTTTAAATGACATCTTTGCTCTTCAACACTTTAAAAAGGTCTTTTGCCAGAGATTTGCCCAGTGCAATATGATGTCTGATTTTTTGATTGCTGCTTCCATGTCTAAGGCACTTAACTGCTAACCAGAAGGCTGGCAGTTCAAACCCACCAGCCACTCCTCGGAAGGAAGATGGGGCAATCTACTTCCATAGTGATACTGCCTCGGAAACCCAAGGAGAGGTCGCTATGTGTCGGGTCTGACTCCACGGCACACAACAACATGATTGTGGAACCAAGTAAAATGAAATCTCTGACAATTTCTGTCTTTTCTGCATTTATCATGATGCTGCATATTGGTCCAGTTGTGAGGATTTTTATTTTCTCTGTGTTGAAGTGTAATCCATACTGCAGACTGAAGTCTTTAATCTTTATCAGTAAGTACTTTAAATCCTCTTCACTTTCAGCAAGCAAGGTTGTGTCATCTGCATATCGCAGGTTGTTAATTAGTGTTCTTCCAATCCTGATGCTTCATTCTTCTTCATGTAGTCCACCTTCTCAGATTATTTGCTAAACATACAGATTGAATAAGTATGGTAAAAGGATACACCCCTGATGCACACTTTTCCTAATTTTAACCATGCAGTATCCCCTTGTTCCATTTAAATGATGCCTCTTGGTCTATGTACAGGTTCCACATGAGCACAATTAAGTATGCTGGAATTCCCACTCTGCAATGTTATCTATAATTTTTTTTAATGCATTTTATTGAAATATAATTTATGTACAGTGAAATACCCAAAACTAAAGTGACATGGGGAGCTCTGGTAGTGAACTGCCTAAGGCACTTGACTGCTAACCAGAAGGCTGACGGTTCAAACCCGCCAGCCACTCCACGGAAGGAAGGTTGGGCAATCTACTTCCATAGTGATATCGTCTCAGAAACCCAAGGGGGTTCCCTACGAGTTGGGTCCGACTCAAAGGCACATAACAACAACAAAGTGACATGGGTCAATGCATTTTTTTTTTTTTTCAGTGTTCCCTCCTCTCCCCTCCCACCCCTGGCAACCAACAAAGAAAGTTTCCCTCCATATATAAACCTTTCCTTGACCCTCCACAACAACAAACTAATACTATATTTGTCCTTCTGTGATTGACTTATTTCACTCAGCATAAATGTCCTCCAAGTTCATCCATATCATGCGGTGTTTTGCAGTCTCCACATTATTCTTTACTGCTGCATAGCATTCCGTTATGTGTATGTATCATAGTTTGGTCATCCACTCTTCCGCTGATGGGCACATAGGTGGTTTCCATCTTTTTCCTATCGTAAATAGTGCTGCAATGAGCATGAGTGTGCATATATCTGTTCCTGTCCTGGCTCTCACCTCTTTAGGATATGTGCCTAGTAATGGAACTGCTGGGTCAAATGGCATCTACAATTCCAGCTTTCTAAGGAATCACCATACTGCTTTCCACAGTTTGTATCACTTCACAGTCTCACCAGCAGTGTATGAGAGTCCCAATCTCTCCACATTCCTGCCAGCATTTGTTATTTTCTGTGTCATTGGACCTTGCCATCAGTGCTGGGGTGAGATGTTATCTCACTGTTGTTTTGATTTGCATTTCTCTGATGGCAATGGTTGTGAGCATCTCTTCGTGTATTAGTGACCACTTGAATATCCTCCTTGGTAAAGTGTCTATTCATGTTTCTGTCCATTTTTCAACTGGATTATTAATTTCTGGGGTGTTGAGGCATTGGAATTTTCTATAAATTGTAGAGATAAGTCCTTTGCCAGATATGTAATTATCAGCAAATATGAATTTGTTGCTGTCATTTTTGTTATGTGTTTTTTTGTAGTGTCAATTTCTTTGTTCCATATAATTTTCTATGCTGAGTTTGTTTTGTTTATGAATCGTGTTATCACTTCCTTCGTTGCTATTTTTTTAGTATTTGCTAAATATTTGTGCTGGTCCTCTGTTACTTTTGATGTGAAGGTTTATCATTTTTCTTTGAAGTTACCCTGTGATTTATCATTTTCTTCCTGAGTTTAGAACAGTCTGTTCTGTCTTGCAATTGTCTTGACTTCCCTACCATCTAGAAGTTCTGTAATGACAGTTTCTTCCCTCGTTTTGGTTTGTAGTTGTCCTCCTTTGTCAATTGATGTCTCTAGTTCCCTATTTCCAATCTTATTTACTTTGGATACTTCCATAGCTGGGTTGGTTTCTGGGTTACATCATCAGGTGTGTTAATGGTCAATTGTTTTTGGCTATTATTGCTTCCCTGTCCAAAGGGCTCCCTTTAGCATCTCTTGTAAGGTTGGTCCGGTTTTAACAAATTCCCTTAATTTCTGCTCATCTGGAAACGTCCTGATTTCACCATCATATTTAAGGGGCATTTTGCTGGGTACATAATTCTTGGTTGGAAATTTTTCTCTTTCAGGGTTTTATATACACCATCCCATTGTCTTCTGGCCTACATGGTTTCTGCTGAGAAATCCATGCTTAGTCTTATTGGTTGCCACTTGTAGAAAACTTTTCATTTTTCCCGTGCTGCTCTTATGATTCTTTGGTTACGGTGAGTTTGATGATGATATGTCTTGGTGATTTTTTTGGGGCGTCTATTCTGTTTGTGATTTGTTAGACTTCCTGAATGGATATGGTCTCATCTTTCATCATAGCAGGAAAATTCTCTTCCAACAAATTTTTGACAATTTTCTCTGTGGTTTTATTTGTCTCTTCCTGTTCTGGAATTCTGATTACACATAGGTTATTCCTTTTGATGGTATCCCACATGAACCTTAGGCTTCCTTCATTTTGTTTCATCTTTTTTCTGATTGATCCCTTTCCAAAGAAGTATTCAGGTAATTGCCTTCAATCTCACTAATTCTATCTTCCATTGATTCAATTCTGCTCTTTTGTCCTTTCAATGTCTTATCTATTTCTGAAAATTTAGAATTAATCTTCTGGATTTCTGTGTGTAGATTTTGTATCATTTCTAATTTTTCATTTATTTTATTATTTTGTCCTTGTATTGTCTTTTGAAATTGTTGTAGGGTTTTCTTTTCCTCAATTTTGTCAGTGTTTTCTTTGCTCTGTCTCTCAATTCATTAAAGATAGCTAAATGTAATTCTTTTGAATTCCTTATCAGGAAGTTCCAATGCTGTGTCTTCCTCAGGGATGTGTTTTGGGTCTGTATCCTAGTGCTTTGTTTCTCCTGCTTTATCTTGCTTCTTTGTGCGGACTGTGTTGCTCTGTTGTCTCTGAGGCATTGTGACATTTTTGTGTTTATATTTAATTAGTGATTGTATGTTGGAGTGACTTGCCCATTATTTTTGTTTTCTTCATTTTGTTTGTATGTTATCTATGCAAGCAGGGTACTGAGCTGTACTCCTCTATTCACTAGTTGACAGCACTTATACACTCACCACCTGACTCCTTTCCTGTTGTCAGTCTCTCATATGTCCCTGCAAACCTCGGCAAACAGAGCCTATTCTTAGGTCCCTGGAATCCGAATGAGAATGCTATCATTTTAAAATCCGAAATGGTTGCCACTTTGTAAAGATTCAAAATGGCTGTGTCCTTGGTCACTTTAAATAAACAACCTGTAAACAATCAAAATGATTGCACCCCCTGGACAGCAAAAAGCCAATAGCTCAGGTTGTCTCCCTCCTTGCTGTTTCCCTTCCTAGTCATAGGCCACCAGCACAGTCGTCCCTGCAGCTGTTGATGACCAGGGTTGATCTTTAGGTCAAATCTCAGGTCCCAACACCATTTGGAAATAGTCAGGCTGTTGGTGCCATCAGAGTAGCTGACAGTCCACAGCTCCAACTGTCTCTGTACTCACTATTTTTGTTCAGGTTTTTCCACTAGTTAGTGCTTAATCCACTTCTGTATAGTTCCTTTCAAAGCTCAGGGCTCCAGCATTATCTTCTGTATCTCTGTCAGTTGGTTTTTCTTTGCTTAGTTGAAGAGGGTGTGTGTCGCTTGTCTGCCATCTTACCAGAAGTCTCCATTATCCATAATTTTTTATAACCCACACAGCTGAATGTCTTTGCATAGTTGATAAAACACAGGTAAACATCTTTCTGATATTCTTTGCTTTCAGCCAAGATCATCTGACATCAGCAATGATATCCCTTTTTCCACACCTTCTTCTGAAGCTGGTTTGAATTTCTTGCAGTTCCCTGTCAATGTATGCAGAGAAAGAGAGAGAGAGAGAGACTTATCTCAAGGAAATTGTTCACATGGTTGTAGAAGCTGGCAAGTCCCAAGTCCATGGGTCAAATGTCAGGCTGGAGGCTCATGTAGCTGCAACAACTGAGGAACCCAAGATCAGGAGGTCAGATAGCAGGCTGTTGGCTCATGGATTGTGGAGGCTGATTGAATCAAAAATCAGAAGGTAAGAAAGAAGGCAGGCTGCTGGTTCATAGGCCACAGAGGCTAATGAATCACAAGAGCAGTATGCAATAAAGCAGGTCATTGACTTAGGTCCCAAGAACCAGAGGTCAAACAATAAGAGCAAGATGCAAGTTCAGAGCAAGCAAAAAGCTAGCAAGATGTGCCAAAATGTCCATATATATTTGACACAGTACACACCCCAGAGGAGACTCCATTTCAACTGATTTGTTGCTTATAGCAGATCTGATCATAAATATGATTATATCATGTCAGATCTCATCATAAGGGATGACTATATCATTACATAGCTACAAACTACATCCTAACTGCCAAACCACCAGGAACAGTGGCCCAGACAAGTTGGCACACAACCTTAATCATTGCAACTAATATACAGAAAGGCAATCACACAAAGAACTAGGGAACTTGCCTAGGCATTTACTGAAAAGAGCCAATCAGACCCATGTTTTCTCATTTGAGCTAAAGGTTGGGGTCCTGGTGACTATGACTCAGGGTCACAGGATTATATGTCATACCTGATCAACACCTAGTCAGGTAATCAAAACCCCAGAACCAATCCTGTAAGTGTTTTTTAATCAGCAGTTTTATAAGTATCCAACTCATGATCTTTTCCTTGCTTCTGTAGTCCCACCTATGACAGTGATGAACTGCCTGCCATCAGTCATGATCTTCCTTTGTTCTCTATCATTTATAATGAACACAATGACAGATTGCATCAGCCTCTGTAATAGATACATGCTGACAGTTTCCCTTCACTGGATGACATCTTTGTGTTTGTCCTATTTAAAGCTTAATAAAAGGGTCTCTATAGAATATGTTTGAATCCCCTAGCACACAACTTTATCAAAGCATAATTCACATAACATACAACTAATCCATTTAAAGTATACAATTCAATAGTTTTTAGTATGCTCACAATGTTGGGCAAACATCACCATAATCAATTTTAAAACATTTTAATCACCCCAAAAAGATACTGGTACTCCTTAATTATCCCTGAACCCTCTCCCCCACCCCCTGCTCAACTCTAAGCAGCCATTTCTGTCTGTCTATACAGGCTCATTCACTTGCAAATTGACTTCCCAAATAAGTTTCAAAAGAATGGAATTGCACCTTTGTGTCTGACTTATGTCACTTAACATAATGTTTTCAAGGTTCATCCATATTGTAGTATTTATTGGAACTTCATTTTTTTTTGTGGCTGAATAATATTTTATTGTATGTATACATCATGTTTTTTTAATTCATTCATCAGTTGATGTACATTTAAAAATCCTAATAAAACAAAGCAAAAAAACTATCTAGAGAAAATTATCCCAGTAATTTATTGGTCTTTTAAAATTATGTTGAGATATATAGTGTAGGTTAGATTAATGCACTGATTAAACTTATAGCCACGGTAATTGAAAAAGTTGAGTAAACTTTTAGGCTTTTATATTCTTTCCATTATGGCAAATGGGGATAAGGAGGTGAAAATTGCCATTCGTTTATAGACTGGACATCATCAAAGTGTTTTACTATTAATATGTTAATCAAATCAATAAGAAATAAATAACCAGCCCAGTAGATACGTGGGGAAAAATATGAACTGGCAATTTCACAGTAAAGATATAAAGAAAGATGCTCAAACTCTCCAGTAACCAGAGAAATGCCAATTGAAACCAGAGGAAATCATCTTTTGGCAGTATTTTTCAAAACTTTAAACATATGCACATTGTAACTTAGCAATTCTACTTCTGAACTAATTTATCATACTAGAATACTTATGTGCACACAGAAATATATACCAGAGAATGTCCATGTTAGCATTGCTTGTAATGGTAACAACAAAAATAAATCTAAGTTTATAAATGTAAGATTCACTAAACTAATTATATTTTGCCATATTATGTAATACTGTGTAATCTTTAAGAAGAATGAAGAAAATATATAAGCACTGATGTGAAAAGATCTTCAAGATATATGGGATAAATGAAAAAAGCAGGTCACAGTGTAACATGTATGATAAAACTAGATAATTGCTGTCACGTTGACTCCTACATGGCAACCTCACGTACAACAGAACAAAATGCTGCCTGTCCCCATGCCATCATGATAATCATCAGCATATTTGAGTCCATTATTTTGGCTATTGTGCCAGTACATCCTACTGAGGGCCTCCCTCACCCTTGTTGGCCTTCTGCTTCACCAAACATGATGCCTTCCTGCAGTGATCAATCCCTCTTCACCAAAGCAAGGAAATCAAACAATGTTCTCTTGTTCCATAAGACTTTCATTGACTAACTTTTGGAAGTAGAGCTCCAGGCTTTTTTTCCTACTCTGCTTCGTCTGGAAGCTCTACTAAAACCTGTCCACCATACATGGCCCTGCTGGCATTTGAAATACTAGTGGCATAGCTTCCAGCATCTCAGCAACACACAAGCCCCTATAGTACAACAAACTGACAGACAAGTGGTAGATAATAAGATTGCATATAAATAAAAGCATAGATCTATAAATGTGTGCACAGATATATAGAAATAAAAAGGCTCTTTCCAGGGCTGGAAGAACGTATACATATAACTATTAACAGAGGTTGTCAATGGGGAGAGAATGAAATTGGAGGTAGATTGGAAAGGGTAAAGATTGGAGGTCTTTCAGGTTTTGCTTTATGTATTTCTGTGTTGTTTGAAATTATTTATGCAATAGCATGTTTCATATATTTCTTTAGTACTTTTGATATTTTAAGGTATGTTTTGTGTATAAAGATCTCTGGTAGTGTAGTAGTTAAAGCACTCAACTGCTAACCAAAATGTCAGCAGTTTGAACCCACCAGCCATTCTGTGAGAAAAAGATGAGGCAGTCTGCTTCAGTAAATGTTTATAGCTCTGGAAACCCTATGGGGCAGTTCTGCTCTGACCAAAAAAGTGTTGCTATGATTCGGAATCAACTCGATTGCAGGAGGTTTTTTGGTTGTTTGGTTGGTTGGTTTTGTGTGTACGTGTCTATGTGGTAGATTAGATTGCTGCCAAGGTCATGCAAATAAGGCAATAAGTCAAACTGAACTCATTTAATATAACTGACTGTATAGGAGTGATAAGAGCATGAGTGGTAGAAGGAGTTTGCAATGGGCTGCTGGTATAAAGGTTGGTACTGTAGTTTAAATCTACCAATGGCTCTGGGGAAGAAAGGCCTGGTAAACTGCTCTCATGAAGATTACAGCCAAGGTTAACACTATGGAGCAGTTATACTATGCAACAGAAGGGGTTGTCAACAGTTGGGGGACTGACTTTACAGCAGCTAACAACAACACAAGAGTGATATAATATTGGTAGCTTGAAAATCAATTTAATTTCCCACCTAATTTATCAGACTTATTTAGATTTGTAATGCTTTTTAGGAATTGCTCCCAAATATTATAAACAAACCCCGATGGCAATTTAGACAAAGGCAAATCTGGTGTTCATTAGTGACTCATCCCCTTTGGCTCTGTTAAAACAAGCATGGGATTTCAGAGGCTCAGAAGAGAGCTGTGACCTATCCTGAGACTGTAAGCAAAAGAGATTGTAAAAGCACCTCATTGTTTTCATAGCCAGTGGATGCTGCTAATCCATTCCTAATAGGGCAATCATTTTTAATTTATTGTCTTAAGACCTGTTGGGTTTGTGTCTACCCATCTTAGTCTCCCTTTCTCCTGTGGTTTCCTGTGGTTGTTGTGTTTGTCAGTCAGGGCTCTTGTTTGCAAGCAACTGAAGCATCACTGGCTATCTTAAACAAAGAGGGAATTTATCAAAAGGTCATCAGGGCTGACCAAGGCTTGAGAATTAGTCTCACAGAGGGTGTGACCAGGTCCAGCAGCAGAAACTTTGGCAATGGTTCACCCAACAGGAAGAAAAGGCCTCTGCCTCTGTGATAAGTCTGGTCTCCATCTGCTTCTACAGCCTTTCATCTTTTCCACAACAAAGTGCAGGAGGGAGTGTTCAATGGGAATCATCCAAGATTATATAGCCCCTGAGTGAGCCAAGGCTGAGGTGGGTAATACCTCCCATTGAGAATACTTGTTTTGGGGGCTTTTCAAAAGGTAGATGAGACTGCTAAAACAAAATGCAACTGGTTGCCTGGTGGCCATGACAAAAGGCAAAATTTCCTGGCCCAAATTGGGACTTATTATCTACTTCATAGTATGGTGCTCTAACTGTGATACTCAGAGCACAGTTTTTGAGTCATTCTTCCTTTTTTTTTTTTGAGATCATTCATTTCCATGAAAGGATAATATATCTTACCAGACTCAATTCAAAAAGTGGTCTTGTTTCATTAGCAGCTAACAAACAGCAAAATATTAAAAGAGAGAGAGAGAGAGGAAGAGCAATTTAGAGCATGCAAAAGGCAAAAAGCTAATTGCCTTCAAGTCTGTTTCAACTTATGGCAACTCCATATGTATCAGAGTAGAATTGTGCTCCACAGAGTTTTCGATGGCTGATTTTATGGAAATAGATCTCCAGGCCTTTCTTCCGAGGTGCCTCTCATAGACTTAATCTACAGATTAGCAACCAAGTGCATTAACCATTTACCACACTCAGTGACCCCATAGAAGGCAAAGAGCTAGCTATAGTGGAACAATCTTTTCAGCCACAGGAAGTTACAATCAGCTTTAAGTGGGTAAAGGGCAGATTTAACATGCTGCATTGAAATCTTCTTCTTTCTAAAACTCCACTGAAGTGATACATTTTAAGAGCAATAAAATTCTGGAAGCTGGAAAGCAGATGTGAGAGTGACAACTATTTAAGCAGAATAATAAAATAAACTTTATGCTAGGAGTGAGGAAATCTGAGAACTGACTTATACTATATTTAATGTTCAGGAATTAATAGTACCATACATTGTAGAAGTGGTAAAATGTGAAGAATGGTTGAAAAGTTTGTTGAAGAATCATCATAACCCCTAGATCCATACCCCAACACTGATCAGCTTGGCTACTACTCTTCCCCTTGAAGTCCTTTTCCTTTGAAAGGGTAAAAGAGTGGGTCTGTGGAAAAGGAAAAAGCAGTTGCAATAGATAATGGATGTGATATACTAAAAACAGGAGGATCAAGTGAACAGTTGCTAGTGAATGATGTGGTGTCAGCCTCTGCTTCACTGAGTCCCCAGAAACTGGAAGTCAGGCTTTTTCTTTCAAGATGTTCATTAGAAGATTTTTGTCTGGGGAATAGGACCACTCCAAGGGTTCAGACCTAATGACACTGAAATTGAGGGTTTTCTAGCAATATAGTCTGGCAAGGTCAACCTAGAATGAAAATCATGAATCACTAAGATTCACCCATGCACCCAGAACTTCCATTCATTTTTTCTTTAATTCTAATTCTTACATATGAGCAAACACTGGAGTGTTGCTCCATATTGAGGAAGCATCTCATATGAAAGACAATGAATGATTAAAACAAATGAACAAAAAGAACTTGCAGAAAACAGAGACTGAGCACAAAGAACAAAAGTTCAAAAACCAACATAATCAATATCTGTGTACATTCAAAGGAGATATTATATCCGTGCAATATAAATATTGGTGGTGCAAATGTTAACATGATCAGCCGCTAACCAAAAGATTGGCATTTCAAGTCCACCCAGAGGCATCTCAGAAGAAAGGCCTGGTGATCTACTTCTGAAAAATCAACCACTGAAAACTTCATGGAGCTCAGTTCTACTCTGACACATCTGGGATTGCCATGAGTCATTGTCAACTGGACACCAAATGATTGGTATAAATATCTACTTTTAAAAAGGCTCATTGAGGAACAGAAAAGATCTTGAAAATTCATATGATGATGGAAGAACGGAAAAACTCAATAGATGCCTTGGAAGATGAAGTTAATGAAATCGCAAAAAGTGAACATCAAGATGTAAAAGACAAGATAAAGATCAGAAAAGCTGGAGGGCAAGAGAAGAAGTTCCAACATCTGAGATACAGAAATATGAATGCTAGAGAGAAATTGGAAAACAAAGAAGAGGAATCTCCAATATTCAAAGGCATGACTTTGAGATTAAAAGAGCCCACTATCCAACACATTAATGGGAAATAAAAATCTCTGAAGACACAATTTTGCAAAATTTCATAATACCAGAGAAGATTATACAAGTTGGAAATGGGGAGAAAGAGCTCTAGTGGTGTAATGCCTAAGGCATTTGACTGCTAACCAGAAGGTTGACAGTTCAAACCCACTGCTGCTCCACAGAAGGAAGATGGGACAATCTACTTCTGTAAACGGAAACCCAATGGGGCTTGCTATGAGTCAGAATCGACTTGAAAGCAGTGAGTTAGTTTTGTTTTGTTTTTGGCGGGGGCGGGGGGGACTAGGGAGACAGATTACTTATAAAAATTCAGGAATCAAAATATCATCAGACTTCTCAACAGCAACACAAGAGGCAAGAAGCATTGAAGCAATGTTACTAAAATGCTGTGAAAGACAATTTGTGACTGAACTCCATTCTCAGTCAATCAAGTTTATTGGCCAGGTTCCTGGCAGGAAACAGATAGTACACTATACTAGGGTAATTGAGGAGACTTAATAAGGGGACTGGTTACAAAGGTTTGGGCAGAACACTATTATCACTATTACCAGAAACCAGATACCAGCATGCAGAGGATAATTGTACTCACAGTGCCTCAAGAGAGGGCCATTTCCTTTAGCAAAGGATGCAACCAACAATCTCAACCTGGCAGGAAGGAAGCAAGGAAATAAATACCCCAACTTCATCTTCCTTCTGCCTCCTTCCCATTGGCTATATGCCCCTGGAGGGCAGGCAGCAAGTGACGCCAGTGGTGCTGTCCATTAACCCTAGCCTCCCAGTAAAGAAGTAGGGTGAAGAAGAGTAGAGAAAAGTATAAAGAATAACCCACTGCTGTTGGGTCAGATCCAACTCATAGCAACCCCTCCTTGAGTTTCCGAGGGGGTATCACTACTGAAGTAGATTGCCTAACCTTCCTTCCGAGGAGTGGCTGGTGGGTTTGAACCTCCAGCCTTCTGGTTAGCAGTCAAATGCCTTAGGCATTACGCCACCAGAGCTATTAATGTAAAGAATAAATGTTTCAAAATATGTGAAGCATTAGAAACAATGCCTGTCAACTTGTTAACACTCAATACATCTTTGCTATTATCAACTCAATGGCAGTAGGTTTTGTTTGTTTTATTATTATTGTGACTTTATCACTATTATAGTCATTAACAAGGAATTATCAGTCACATGAAATCAAACATTGGCAAGCTCTTCTAAATCCTTTCCCTCTTTCCCTACTAACATCCTTCAGCACAAATATAAAATGTACTTTAAAAATGTTATTAGCGTAAAAAACAATTTTCCACTGACTCCTATGGGCTTTTCAAACTTTCCCTAGATTTGCTAGTGATACGTCATTTGGAACACATTTTTATTGGAATTACTAGTAGTAATGTGTAATTCAGGAGTAGTGTGACTAGGCAGAGATAACTGTTGAGAATGACTCATCACTACCATTTTCCAGGAACATGTCATGGCTTTAATATTACCTTTCCATGAAATAACTTAATCAGATGACCACAGTGCAATGTTTTGCAAAATAAGTATCATAATCACCAGAAGTGCTGAATAGGATATCAGTAAGAGGTTGGGGTGGATGGAACATATTGTTATTGCTGTTAGGTGCCATCGAGTCATCTCTGACTCATAACAACCTTATGCACAACAGAATGAAACATTGTGCGGTCCTGTGCCAGCCTCACAATCCTTGCTATACCTGAGCCCATCATTGCAGCCACTGTATCCATCTATCTTGTTGAGGGCCTTCCCCCTTTTCATTGACTCTCCAGCTTTACCAAGCATGATATCCTTCTCCAGGGAATTGTTTCTTTTGACAACATGACCAAAGTAGCTGAGATGAAGTCTGGCATTCTTACCTCCAGGGAGCATTCTGGCTGCACTTCTTCCAGTATAGATTTGTTACTTCTTTTAAGAGTCCATGGTACTTTCAGTATTCTTCACCAGCACCACAACTCAAAAGTATCAACTCTTCTTTGGTCTTCCTTATTCATTGTCCAGCTCACATATGCAAAACAGGTAATTGAAAACACCATGGCTTGGGTTAGGCACACCTTAGTCTTCAAGAAGATATCTTTGCTCTTCAGTACCTGAAGAAGGTCTTTGCAGCAGTTGTGCCCAATGCTGGGGCACGTCATCTGATGTCTTAACTACTACTTCCATTGATGTTGATTTTAGAACCAAGTAATATGAAGTTCTTAACAACTTTAATCTTTTCTCCATTTATCATGATGCTGCTTATTGGTCCAGTTGTGAGGATTTTCATTTTCTTTATATTGAGGTATAATCCATACTACAGACTGTAGTCTTTAATCTCCATCAGTAAGTGCTTTGAGTCATCCTTACTTTCAGCAAGCAAAGTTGTGTCATCTGCGTATCACATGTTGTTAATGAGTCCTCCTCCAATCCTCATGCTATGTTCTTCCTCATATAATCCAGCTTCTTGGATTATTTGCTCAGTGTAAAAATTGAATATGTATGGTGAAAGGATACAACCCTGATACACTCCCTCCCTGATTTTAGACCATTCAGTATCCCCTTGTTAAATTTGAACATCAGCCTCCTGATCTATGTACCGGTTCCTCATGAGTACAATTAAGTGTTCTGGAATTCCCATTCTTCTCAGTGTTATCCACAATTTGTTATGATCCACACAATTGAATGCTTTTGCATAGTCAATAAAACACAAGTAAACATCTTTCTGGTATTCTTTGCTTTCAGCCCAGATCCATCTGACATCAGCAATGATATCCCTTGTTCCCTGTTCCCTTCTGAATCCAGCTTGCATTTCTAGAAGTCCTCTGTCAATATACTGCTGCAACCATTTTTGAATTATCTTCAGCAAGATTTTATTTGCATGTGATATTAATGATATTGTTTGATAATTTCCACATTCTGTGGAATCACCTTTCTTTGGAAAGGGTACAAATATGGATCTCTTCCAGTCAGTTGGCCAGGTAGCTGTCTTCCAAATCTCTTGGCATACCTGAGTGAATGCCTCCAGTGGGGCATCCATTTCTTGAAACATGTCAGTGGGTATTCCTTCAATTCCTGGAGCCTTGTTCTTCACCAATTCCTTTAGTGCAGCCTTGACTTCTTCTTTCTATACCATTGGTTCTTGATCATATGCCACCTCCTGCAATGGATGAACATCAACTAGTTCTTTTTGGTACAGTGATTCTGTGTATTCTACCCATCTTTTTTTTTTTTTTTTTTTTGATGTTTCCTGCACCATTCAATATATTGCCCATAGAATCTTTCAATATTGCAACTCGAGGCTTGAATCTTTCCTTCA
Organism: Orycteropus afer afer; assembly: GCF_000298275.1. NCBI lineage: Eukaryota > Metazoa > Chordata > Mammalia > Tubulidentata > Orycteropodidae > Orycteropus > Orycteropus afer. Next base: position 5,393,568 of record NW_006921610.1, on the reverse strand, counting down.
GTTCTTCTGGCTTGAGAAATGCCAAGCATGTTCTTCCCTTTTGGTTTTTTAACTCCAGGTCTTTGCACATTTCATTATAATAATTGGCATTGTCTGCTTGAGCTGCTCTTTGAGACCTTCTGTTCAGCTCTTTTATCTTGTCATTTCTTCCATTTGCTTTAGCTATTCTCCACTCAAGGACAAGTTTCAGAGTCTCTTCTGACATCTTTTTTTTTCTTTCCTTCCTTTCTGTCTTTTCAACTACCTCTTGCTTTCTTTATGGATAATGTTCTTGATATCATCTCACAATTCCTCTGGTTTTTGGTCATTGGTGTTCAATCCATCAAATTGGTTCTTTAGATGGTCTCTAAATTCAGGAGTGATGTATTCAAGGTCATGTCGTGGCTTTCATGGACTTGTTTTAATTGTCTTCAACTGCAACTTGAACTTGCATACAAGGAGTTGATGGTCTGTCTCATAATCAGCTCCTGGTCTTGTTTTGGCTGAAATTATTGAACTTCTCCATCACCTCTTGCCACAGACATAGTCAATCTGACTCCTGTGTATTCCATCTGACAAAGTCCACGTGTATAACCATTGTTTATGTTGTTGTAAAAAGGTATTTGCAATGAATAAGTCATTGGTCTTGCAAAATTCTATCATATGATCTTCAGCAACATTTCTGTCACCAAGGCCATATTTTCCAACTACTGGTGATTCTTCTTTGTTTTCAACTTTTGGATTCCAGTCACCAGTGATAATCAACACACCTTGATTGCATGTTCAGTCAACTTCAAACTGCAGAACTTGGTAGAATTCTTCAATGTCCTCATTTTTGGCTTTGGTGATTGGTCCATAAATTTGAATAATAATAGTATTAACTGGTCTTCCTTATAGACGTATGGATATTATCCTATCCATGACAGTATTGTACTTCAGGACAGATCTTGAAACAGTCTTTGTAATGATGAATGCCACACCATTCCTCTTCAAATTCTCATTCCCAGCATAGTAGGTCATATGGTTTTCTGATTGAAAATGGACAAAACCAGTCCATTTCAACTCACTAATCCCTAGGATATCAATCTTTATATGTTCCGTTTCATTTTTACAACTTCCAATTTTCCTAGATTCATGCTTTTTATATTCCATGTTCCAATTATTAATGGATGTCTGCAGCTGTTTCTTTTCATTCTGAGTTGTGCCACATCAGCAAATGGAGGTCTGAAAAGCTTTACTTTAAGGTTGGCTCTACTCTGAGGAGTCAGCTTTTCTCTAGCAGTATTTTGAGTACCTTCCTACTTCATGGACCCATCTTCCAGCACTATGTTGGACAATGTTTCAGGGCTATTCATAATGTGTTCCAATAATATATCAGACAGTGTTTCAATTCATAAAGTTTTCACTGGCCAATTCTTTGAGAAGTGGATGGCTTCTTCCTTCTTCCAAGTCTGTCTTAGTCTGGAAGCTCCACTGAAATCTGCCTGCCATGGGTAACCCTGCTGGCATTTGCAACACCAGTAGCATAGCCTCATAGCAACATGCAAGCCACCTCAGGACAACAAACTGACAGACAAGTTCATCTCCTTTAGGTGTTCCTAACCAGCTGCCCTTAAACATATTACCCCAAAATAATAGAATTGGACCAGCCTCAAAATATGATTAGTTCAAAACACAAAGAGCAATTACTATGCAAAATATATTGTTAAATATTTCACCTTAAAAGTAATCAGTGGAATGTACCTTAAAATGAGATGTCAAATTTGGTCTACTGAATTAGCAAATATTTAAAAAACTGTGTTATCCATATTAGAGTGGAGAGAAAATGATACTCATATTGATGGTAGCATGTAAATAAGTACAAACCTTTCTACAGGGCAAGTTGGCATCATGCATTAACAGTCCTTAAAATATTCACAGGCATCACAGCCTGTGCGGGGGAGAGAGATACATAAAAAGATTGTTTATTTTATTACATATAGTACAGAACTGTCTATATAGCACTTGTGTGCTACAGAAATATACAAGAAGAAATATTCAAGTGATTAATTGCTTGAGAAAAGTAAAGAAAGTCTCACAAATTAGATGGCATTTGGATAGAATTTTGGAGAAGTAATAAGAGTTTACCTGGCATCAGTAAAAATTTCAAATATAGTCACACTACTCTTGAATTACACATTACTAACCAACAGCAGGTGTTGTGGGTGGTGTAAATGGTCAACATGCTCAGCTGCTAACCTAAAAGTTGAAGATTCAAGGCCACACAGAGGCTCCTCGAAAGAAAGGCCTGGCAATCTACTCCCAAAATACCAGCCCTTGGAATTCCTATGGAGCACAGTTATACTCTGACACACATGGTGTCACCATGAGTCCATTGACTCTATGACAACTGATATAAAGACATAGAGGCATGGAAGGTAAGGCATTTTCATGCAATAATGGGACACTTGATGTAGCTAGAAAGGTGGGAGATGTTTGGAGACAATACATCATTATATAAAAACCAATGAACTATGAAGAAGACAAAAGCATCTCTTCTTTAGTTAGATGAATATTGCTTTTATTTACTTTTTATTTTTTTTTTAGCAGCCACCTGAATATTGCTTTTAAAAAGTCATATTGTGATTAGAGAGGAACCTTAGAGGGCCAGTGAGCTTATTATGTTAATGGCAGAGGAACAACTCAGAGAAAGAGGGTGAGAATGGTTGCACAACTTAATGAATGTAATCGATGTCACTGAAATGTATATGCAGAAACTTGAATTGGTGTATAGTTTTGCTATGTATACTCTCAACAACAAAACTAATAAATAACTAAAATAAATAAATAAATAAATATGCTGTTAAGAAAAGCTAAGAAATGGCTCATCTGCAGAAATCCCTTTCCCCAACCACCAAAAATTTCCAATCTGGCAAAAAAAAAAAAAAGAAAAAGAAAGAAAGAAAGAAGGTAAAACAACAAGTCTGAGATAGAGGCAAATATTTAGGAAGCTATAGAATATTCTGGGAGCTCTGGTAGCTTAGTGCCTAAGGCACTTGACTGCTAACCAGAAGGCTGGCGGTTCAAACCCACCAGCCACTCCTCAGAAGGAAGATGGGGCAGTCTACTTCCGTAGTGATACTGCCTTGGAAACCCAAGGAGGGGTCGCTATGAGTCAGGGCCGACTCGACGGCACATAACAACAACAACATAAAATATTCTGTCCCATGCAAAATGACAGCCAGGCTGGCAAAGAATAGAAGACTGGATTTGAGAAGGTCACTGCAAAGTAGCCTGAGATGCCACGCTGCCACTTAGAATTAAGAATTCCTAGAGTAAAATACGACTTGACAGCACACAACAACAGAGTAAAATAATTAATTTCATTTTTTTATTTAAAAAAATCTTAACATTAACTATTTTGAGAAAAATCTAATTTTATTAAAAAGTCATTTCTACCATTTTTACAAAAGAACTTCAATAACCATTTGCCCAAAACATACCAAAAAGAATGCCAGAGAGGAGAACAAGGGACAGATAAAGAAAAAAAAAAAAAGATCTACATAGAGCAGGTAGCAGTTGTCAGTAATTGCCTTTAGCTGAGAGAAAGAAAAGCAGCAGAATCTGCCTGCATTTGAGCACCCTTTTCTCTTCTTCTTCCTGGGTTTAGAGTGACATTCTCTCTTCCCACAAAGGGCTCTTCCTCCATCTCCCTAGGCTTCCTCTTCTCCCTTGAGACATCTCCTGACAGAGAAGGGGGAGGGGGAGCTGGCCAGTCCTTGGTTCAGGAAGTCCCCTCATATCCTACTGTGCATGTTTTCTCTGACCTGCTTGGTGAGACAAAAACCAAGAAAAGAAAGAGAAAAAGGAAATTCCATTTGGAAAATCCTAAAGGCATTGCTATCTTTTGGAAAGGTTTTCTGCTCTTTATTTCCTCAAGCAAACTGTGTGTTTGTTTGTGTGCATTGCGGGGAGGAGGAGAGGGAGGGGGGAAGGCAAGAGAGAGAGAGAGAGAAAAGATGCATTTGAATTGGTTTGCAATTTTGTTGCTGTCTCCACCCTGATCATTTGGTAACAGAGAAATAAGAATCATGTCAACTTAATGGAAAAATTTAAAATGGATTTGTGTTTTATTCTAACTTACAAATGAAACATTCAGAGGCCAGTTGTAGTGTTCTCATAATTAATTTTCCAAAATTAAGAATGTTATCTGGATTATGATAATCCAGTGAAATACATAAAGACTTTTTTGGAAAATATAAAGAGCCAAGAAATTAGCATTCATTGAGAGTCTATAATGTCCCAGGTACCAGGAGGCCCTTCTCATATTGTTGTTGCTGCTGTTACTAGGTGCTGTTGAGTTGGCTCGACTCATAGTGACCCTATGTACAGAACAAAAAACCATCAGATCGAGTGCCATCCTCACAGTCTTTGCTATACTTGAGCCCATCATTTTAGTCACTGTCCCAGTTCATCTTGTTGAGGGTCTTTACCTTTTTCACTGACTCTCTACTTTACCATATCCTTCTCCAGGGAATGGTCCCTTCTGACAACATGACCAAAGTAGGTCAGACAAAGTCTGGCCATTCTCACTTCCAAGAAGCATTCTGGCTGCACTTGCAAGACGAGTTTGTTTGTTCTTCTGGCAGTCCATAGTACTTTTAGTTTGAGTTTCAGCAACACCACGGCTCAAAAGCATCAACTCTTCTTCAGCCTTCCTTATTCATTGTCCAGCTTTCACATGCATATGAGGCTATTGAAAATACCAGGGCTTGGGTTAGGCACACCTTAGTCTTCAAAGTGACATCTTTGCTCTTCAACACTTTACAGAGGTCTTTTGCTTAGCTCACAGCAAACCTGCAAAGGAAATTTTACCCACATCTTATAGACAAACTGAATTTCAGTAACATAAAAAAACATGTTCAGACTCAAAAAAACTAATATATCTGACTTCAATCTGTGCTCCTCCCAGTACCATACAGCCTCCCTTTCAGAAACTATGATAGCATGTTTCTCAGGTTGTTGTTGTTGTTACGTACCGTTGAGTCAGACCGGACTCATAGCGACGCCTCTTTGGGTTTCCGAGGCAGTATCACTACGGAAGTAGATTGCCCAACCTTCCTTCTGAGGAGTGGCTGGTGGGTTTGAACCACCAGCCTTCTGGTTAGCAGTCAAGTGCCTTAGGCGCTACGCTAAAGGCAGTAGTTTGAACCTACCAGCTGCTCCGCAGGAGAAAGATTCACAGCCTTCGAAACCTTGTGGACAGTTCTACTCTGTCCTATGGGTCGCTGTGAATCAGAATTAACTCAATGGCAGTGGGTTTGGTTTGGGTTTGGGTGGCAGGGCTTTTCAGAATAGAGCCATTTTCAAAGAATATGTTCATTTATTCACTCATATCATCTTACTATGGTCAATGGTATGCCCTAAATTTTGATTCAGAAAATATTATCATAAAAATGAACTCTTGTTAAGAGAATCTGGTAGAACTTCATTCTACCTGGGGAGCATAAAGGGTTTTAGATAAGAGGAAGAGCTAACTCTGAATTATGAATAGATTCATTCTCTGCTGAAGGAAAAGGAAACAGAGATGTGTGCGGTATGGTAAATGTTTAGCAATGGCAAATACCAATATTCAATTTAAAAAATAGACAAAAGTTGTGTGTGGATCAATGCACAGGCATCCAGCACTGTAACTGTGAGTAGATCCAATGGCACAGCAAACATGAGATGCAAAAGTATGTCCCTGTAACACTGGAAATCCCATTTATGATGTAAGGTAGTAAGGTAGACTCCTGAGTATGACAGTGCTGACCTTCATTCCCCACCTCACCCTGCCATTCCCCGCCAAGTCAGAAAGGACTAAAAGGCCCACAGTCTTGGGATCTCCTGACTGCTACATTCTTATAAGTAATGGACATCACCAAACCTCAATTATGATAAGTATGAGATTCACAGGAAAGGAGTATACTTGCATCATTATGCCCTTGATCTTGTATGTATTCTTGGCATTACTTGCAAAGATAACCTCAGCCAAGTCTGAGTCATCATTTTTGCCAATCCTTAAACCTGGATGAGCTTTAGTGGTCTGGCCTAGCCTAAAAAAAAAAAAGTTCCAGATCTAGAAATACAAAAGATTAATAAACATATGAAATGATGTACAACATCCTTGTCTTAAAACAATGCCTAAATGAATGGAGAAAGTCTATACACCAAGTCTCAACATTTCTATCATACTTTTCATGTTTCTGTTCTTTTGCATTGTTGTTTTTGGGTGTTATCAAGTAGATTCTGACTCATTAGCCACCCTGTAAGAAGGGGTAGCAATGCCCCATGAGTTTCCTAGGCTGAAATATTTATGGCAGCAGATCACCAGGTCTTTTGCATTAGGTTCTGGGATATTTCCTCTTTTTAAACCACCAGCTCTTATTCAGTCCTCAGTTGTGTCTATTCTGCTGTTCAGCTCATTTATTGAAATTTTATTTCAGCAATCATATTTTTCATTGCCATTATCAATTTTGTGACATTCTGTTCTTGTTTCATATTCACGATATTCTTTCTTATCTTTTGTTCTATACACTCAGCTTCCTTAGATGTTAGTTCTGTCAGTTAAATTTTGTGTGTCCCTTTCACAGTTCTGGTTTTCGTTTAATAGTTGGTGATATTTGGTTTTCTGTTAATCTATGTATTTGAGATTCCCTGTTTGCCTGTCTGGAGATGCTGTTTCTGTTCAACAGAGTCTGCTACCAGTTATTTTTGGGGAGAATTAGAATCTGCTGCCCATTGGTATGTTATAGTAGTTTTGTCTTCTGGGAAAGATCAGCTCATCTTCTGCAGGCATCAGTTCCCTTTTCCTTCCAAAGGTAAACAGTCACCCAGTATACTGCCCTGCGTCTGGTTCACATGTCCATCCTCACTACTCCATCTGTGTGGAAACATTTCTTTTCTCTTCCAGTTGAATGGACAAAGAAGACCTGATTGACTATTCTGATTGCTTCTCCAATCACACGATGGTTGCCTGAGGGACACTTTTTTGTTCCTTACAGCCATTGTTATGTATTCAGAGCAATCCTGGAGCCCATTCCATTTTAGCAGTTCTTTTCTGTTTATGTATTTTCTTCTACCAGTTAATTCCATCTGCTTCTCACAGATTTACAAATTCTTATGCCTGACTCATAGTGACCAATCCTTGGGTTTCCAGGTGATATCACTATGGAAATAGATTGCTCAACCTTCCTTCTGAGGAGTGGCTGGTAGGTTTGAACTGCCAGCCCTCTAGTTAGCAGTCAAATGCCTTAGGCACTATGCCACCAAAAAGGACATGGAGAAGGCATCTTCTGACCTCCCCCATCCTCTGGAGGCAGAGACAGAATCACCATCAGCAGCCCAAGCCTGATAACTATAAAGCCAGACATGTTGCCACCCTCCAGCCTTCTTACCAATTCCATTGCACTCACTTCTTCTCTACTGGGTACGATAATTCATTGTAATGGCCACACAGAACTCATAGGAGCTGTGGTAGCATAGTGCCTAAGGCACTTGACTGCTAACCAGAAGGCTGGCAGTTCAAATCCACCAGCCACTCCTCAGAAGGAAGTTGGGGCAATCTACTTCCGTAGTGATACTGCCTCGGAAACCCAAGGAGGGATCGCTATGAGTCGAGTCTGACTCGACGGCACATAACAACAACACAGAACTCATAGACAAAACTCATGATTATGGGGTTTATTAGGGAAATAACATGTTATAATTCAGGTTCAGGAACTCTCAGGATACAATTCTTCATCAGGACAGCATCCCCTCAACCATACTATCAGGCATGCCTCTCTTCAGCCCTTGGCCTCTTGGCTTGGCTTCTATCCTGCTCCGGCAAGTGTTATAAAGCTCTTTTAGCTCTGCCGAGAGGTACACCTAAGTGCACCTCACTCCGCCAGCAAGCCTCCTGCCCAAAGGCATTCAGCTTTCTTGCTCCATGGGCTGGCAAATCTGCCACTGTATCTCATTCCAGTCCCTCAGTTCTGCTGCCGTTGCTGCCACCATCTCTCTGCCATCTCTCTGCTGATTCTCTATTGACTCTCTGCTCAGGGGGTCCAGCACAGGAATCTCTGGTCCAAGGATATGCTCCCTTCCAGCTTCAGCTCTTCTCTCTTGATGGCAGTGCGATTCTCCCCCTTCTTTCTCTGGGAGGGTTCATTTTAAGCCTAGCAGGATAACAAAACTGACCAATCCCCACATTAGGGTTCCATACACCTTATTTTCATCTCTCACCCCCACAAAGGTGTTATATACCTTATTTATATTGGTAACCAGCTATCCAATCTCCTTGGTGGGCCACAGGCACCTTACATTTGCATCATGCCATCCAGTAATCTGATGCGGGTCACAAAGACTATGGCTAGAAGAGCCATGTAAGTAATTCACTCATTACAGTGTTCTTAGGAATTTTTCAAAGTTCCTCCTTCATGATGGCGTTTTTTCCCTAGTTTTCAGTCCTTTTATGAATGTCTTCTCATTGAATTTCTTTATTTTTAGTAGCAGCTCTAGAATCTTTATATAGGAGAGATTTAAGAGCCATTAATGGTTTCTAGGGAGAAGAGTTTTTAATCTAATGGCAAAATATGTGTAAGGTGCTACAGGATAATGAATAAATGAATTTGCACTTACATATATTTATTCATTTTTCCAATAATGCCCAATTGCAAGATATGCATTGAGTGTTATTACAGTATATATATATATATATATATATATATATATATATATATATATATATCATTATTGTTGCTAGGTGCCATCGAGTAAGTTCCGACTCATAGTGAACCTGTTTAATACAATAGAACAAAACACTGCCTGGTCTCTAGCATACTCAAAATTGTATGTTTGCAGGCACTGTGTCAATCCATCTCAATGAGGATCTTCCTCTTTTTTGCTGACCTTCATTTTACCAAGCATGGTGTCTTTCTCCAGGGACTGGTCCCTCCAATAACATGTTCAAAGTATATGAGAAGTCTCATCATCTTTACCTCTAAGGGGCAGTCTGTACTTTTTCCAAAACAGACTTGTTTGTTCTTCTGGCAGTCCATGGTATATTCAACATTATTCCTCAACACCATAATTCAAATGTATCATGACCTTGTGATAGAAATGACACAAGAGATCATATGATAGAATGTTCCAAGACCAACTTAACTTATCCATTGCAAATATCTTTTTCAAAGGTATTTGTAATTAAACAGGCATAAAGTTTACAGGCATAAAGACTCTCAGAAAACATTGTTTCCCTTCTCCAGAACAAAACATATTGACTTTATTAATGATCTGTGAGCAGAAGTTAGCAGACTGTAGTTACTCCAGATTCTGGTAAATATGACCTTGACTAGACATTTTAACTTCTCTGGGCTTCTGTTTTTCTATCTGCAAGATGAGTGTAGTGGAAAAAGGCTCTCAAAACCCTCAGGTCTCAAATTAGGCAACAGATACAATGAAGTTTATTTTATTCTTTCATCTTTATTAATTTAATTTTACTTGGTCATCATATTGTCATTTAAAATATTCAAATGACACTGATAAATAATTGTCCCTCTTAAGCCGAGGAATTTTTCTCATTCTTTTATGCTATTGCACAGCAGTCCATAATATGGCTATGCTATCATTTGTTTAATCATTCGTTTGTTGAGTGAAATTATGCTTTGTCTTCCATAGTGATACTGCCTTGGAAACTCAAGGAGGGTGGCTATGAATCGGACCCAACTCTACAGCAGTGAGTTTGATTTTGGTTTTTATTTTAAACAATGTTAGAGTGAACATAACTGTGAAGGAACAAATTTCTGTTGTTTTAAGCTATCTAGGAGCTCTGGTGGAGTAACGCCTAAGGCATTTGACTGTTAACCAAAAGGCTGGTGATTCAAACATATCAGCCACTCCTCAGAAGGAAGACTGGGCAATCTACTTCCATAGACATACCACCTTGGAAACCCAAGGAGGGGTCACTATGACTTGGAACCAACTTGACGGCAGTGAGTTTGGTTTGATTTTTGAGTTTGTGGTACCTTGCTGTAGTACCTCTAGGAAACTAATACCTCAATTGAACAGCTCAAAAAAGGCAGAAAGGGAGAAAGTTACCTCTGAAGGGAGGCTGTCTCTGATTCTATAGAGTATTTCTTTGAAGAAGAGTGCACTCACCCTGCCAACATATACCTAATACTTGAGTCGCAGAAAACATCAGCTGTTATTGACAGCATTATCAGAAATTGAAGATACAAAAGACCAAAACTCTTCCTGGTAGATCGTCCCTCTACTGTGTCAGAGGTTGTAGAAAGACAATAGAATACACTATTAGGTTTAACTGAACCTTTTTCAAAACTTCTAAGAATCAAGCCTACTTGATAAATACTGTAAATTATACATTCTTTTAGGGCAAGATCATGTCTTATTCATATTTATACCCCCACAAAGTATGCAATATAATGCTTAACATAAGCTATGCCTCCATAAACATCTGTGGAAAATTATATACTCGGGTGGAGCTTAATGTCAAGAATATATGACAAATGCCCTGGAGAATGTATCCAAAAGCAACCACCAGCATGTTACTCCTGTAACCTCAGCACAAATTTATAAATTATGGTTTGGTTTTCATTACATTATGGCTAATGTTTCTTTTCTTGGAAATGTATTAATCTTGCTATCTACTTGTCTGGTTAAATGCACAATATCCAATTTTCTTAAGTTCTTTCAAATTTTTAATATTCTGTTCTAGTCATGATCTTTGTGAATTCTTTCATAATCTCATTGTCATGTCAAATAAGTCAATTTTTTTTTTTTTTTTTTTTGTGCAATGCATTACTTAATATGGCCCCTTCAGCCATAGTCTATGTGACTCCAACAAAATGATTAGTGCAAATGTAGTGCTTGTGGTCCACCAAAGAGATTGGACAGCTTGCTACTAATGCAAATGTGTATGGAACCTGTAATGGTTAAGATTATGTGTTAACTTGGTTGGACCATGATTTTCAGTGGTTTGGCAGTTATATAATGATGTAGTCATCCTCCATTTTTTGGTCTGATATAATTGTACCCCATTTTGTGATCTGATGTAATTGTCCTCTGTTTTGTGATATGTTGTAAATCCTAGCTAGTCTTGTAAGCCTGCAGCCTGTAGTCTGACCTGCCAATTTGGGTTCATCAGCCCCTATAAATATGTAAGTCAGAAGAAGCCTCCAGCCTGATACCTGACCCATGGATTTGAGACTTGCTAGTATCCACAACCATGTGAGCCATTTCTTTCATGGTTCATGAGTTCTGTGAGATGTTGCAGTGAATTATGGAACCTAGAGATGGGAGGATGAGTCCTGAAGGAAGGAGTAGCTGACATTAGAGATGATGCAATAGTATAGCAGTTTAGAAAAAAGTTGGACATTTGGAACATTTTTAACCTCTGCCTCATACGAACCAGTTTTGTGCTGATCTTTCTAAAAGAAATTTTTCATTTATTTTTAAATACATGTATATGACCCTTGTTGGTGCAAATGATTAATTGGTCAACTACTTGCTAAAAGGTTAGTGGTTCAAAGACACCTCAGAAGTCAGGCCTGGTGACCTGCTTCCAAAAGCCTAGACCCTATGGAGCAGTTTTACTCTGCAAACATGAGGTCATGATGAGTCAGAACCAACTCAACAGCAGCTACAACAATGTATGAGTTATAACTTTTTTCATTTATTATGAAAATGATACATGTTTATTGAACAAAAAATAAAATACAAATAAAACATAATAAACAAACAAAAAAAAATAGGAAGTACCTATAACTCAACTGTACAGAGATACTTGGCATTTGTATATCCTCTGGACAGTTGCTTCACATATATTTACATGTATCTTTCCTTTATCAAGATGGCATCACTCTGAACTTAATGTTTTAGAGCTTGCTTTTAAAATATATTTTAAATGCAATTTTCAAATGAGCATATCGTAAATGTTTTCTCAAATATAAGTAAACTTGTTCCTTTGTGCCAACTTCATAGATTGTAGTAATTTTTCCTGCAAGCAGATGTAGGTAAGAATTATTCTGTGGGCCTTCATAACAAAAATGAATGAAAGGGTAAACAAAGGATTTCAGGTCAATGTAAGTAAGGGCAGCATGAAAGAGATTCACAACACAGGTAGAATTTGAACCAGATGATTTCTAACTTTCCAACACTGAATACAACTATGATTCCCTAATTAAAGTAAGGTACAACAAGAAGCCAGAAAAGGATGCATAAGTTTTCAAGCTTACCAGAAGAATAGAAAACAGTCTGATTGGGACAATTGCACCCAGAGGAGTATTGGAAAATTAATTTGGAAGAGAAAATCATAGGCAGATTGGAAAACTATGTGTTGCAAAGGAGTTAACGTTGGATGAGCAGTCCATTAATCAAGTCTGCTTCTCCTTGTTTTCCTCTCTCACCTCCACTTCCTCCTTGTTGCTTTAATTTTTGTATCTGAATGTATCCAGACCTCCAACCTTCTGAAGTCAAATTTGCTTAAATACCCATATAAGGTCACTTCCTTGTATACTTATAAGTCAGGATAGAGTAAGTTGTGTTACATAAAAAAAGTCCCCAAACCTCAAAGACCCTCAAATCTTAAACTAACAAAGGTTTATATTTCAGTTATGCTATATAACATCCAGGGGTCACTCAAGTATCTAGGTTGATGGAACATCTACAACCTCAAATGTTCACTGACAAGCCAGAGGGAAAAAAAATTCTGAAGCATCAGTAATTAAATGCTTATAGCTGAGATAACATACATAATTTCTTATAACTTATTTGCCAAAAGTAATCACATACCCCACTGTGTATGTGGTGGTTAAGTTTGTGTGTCGACTTGGCTGGGCCTGGTTGAGTGGCTGGGCAGCTAGATGTAGTATTCCCAATGATGTGACTGGTAATCAATTCCATGGTGGAATCCACTGTGAGCAACTGAGTAGCTGCTTTTGGGTATGTGGTCTGCTTCCCATATATAGGTAACAGCTTTGGGAATGGTCTCCAGGTTATGGCACACTTGAACCCTGCATGTAGCCAAGTCATTGTTCAGCAGCCTGCTATACTCTGCCGACCTTGGGACTTTCAATGAACTTAAATTAATGGCCTGCCATGTGGTTTGATAACACCAGGACTGTGCCATTTTATTTGTCAACCTTGGGCTTGTTAGTCTCAGCAGCCACTAGCTGCCTGAGTGAAGAGATGCCTCTAACTTCAGTGGGCAGGGAGCAAGAGGCAGAGCTGAAGCCCAAGGTCGAGGGGCTTTTACACAGCCCCTAGAGCCTGGCACTTGGAACTCGGACTTCTAGCCTCCCAAACTGTAAGAGAATAAACTCCTGTTTGTTAAGGCCATCCCATTTGTGGTATATTCTTGTCAGAGCACTCGTGGGTAACCAAAACACCCCACCAAACCACAGGTGGGTCACAAAAGTACAGGGCTACTATATTGCTGGAAAGGGGCAAGTCAGAAATATTTGGTGAACATTACTAATGACTGCCACTCTATATAACTATGGGAAGTCTAATGTCAGTTTCAGATATCTTTCTGGTATTTGCTTTCCCATGAACTTGAAAACATATTCTGTATGGTGTTATGCATAAGCCTATATTCATTTTCTAAAAAGTTTGGAAGGAAGGTTGGGCAACCTACTTCTGTAGTGATACCACCTCAGAAGCCCAAGGAGGGGTGGCTATGATTTGGATCTGTGGTAGTTTGTGTGTCAACTTGGCTGAGCCTGTTGAGTGGCTGGGCAGCTGGTGGTAGTCATTCCCCATGATGAGACTGGCAATCAGCTCCATGGTGGGATCTACCATAAGCAGCTGAGTAGCTGCCTTTGGGATGTGGTCTGCTTCCTGTATATAAGGAGAAGCCTTGGGAATGGT
>NW_006921610.1:5375686-5379057 GCF_000298275.1 Orycteropus afer afer | reverse complement strand
GTTTTTTGGGTTTTTTTTTTTTTTTTTTGGTAAAAACTTTTTGATATGAAACAATTATTTTACTTTTCCAGACATTTCCCATTATTCTATTTGGAATCTGTCCTGCTCACTAGCCCTATAAAAGTTAACAGTGTTCCATTTAAATGTTCTTAAGCATTTATTGAATGAATAAGTGGAATGACATATATTTCACATATTTAAGCTTATTCTTTGTATTAGGAGTTCTGGTGGCATAATGGTTAAAGCATTCAGCTGAGAAACAAAAGATTGGTGGTTCAAACCCATGAGCTGCTGCTCTACAGGAGAACGATGAGGCAGTCTGCTTCCATCAAGATTTACAACCTTAGAAAGCTGATGGGGTAGTTCTATTCTGTCCTATAGTGTCGTTGTGAGTTAGAATTGACTTGAGGACAGTGGGTTCTGTTTTTGTTTTATTCTGTGTATCAGAATTTCTCATTGATTGTTTTACTTCATGCTCACAGGGGAATGAGCTCTGTTTTCTTTATTGAGTCTTGTTGTTGTTGTTGTTGTTGTTATGTGCCATCGAGTTGGACCCGACTCATAGCGACCCCTCCTTGGGTTTCCAAGGAAGTAGATTGCCCCATCTGCCTTCCGAGGAGTGGCTGGTTCACTTCCTAATCCATATCGAAGTCCTAGGGTAGGTGGGAGCTCTGCTAGCATAGTGGCTAAGGCACTTGACTGCTAACCAGAAGGCTGGTGGTTCAAACCCACCAGCCACTCCTCGGAAGGAAGGTTGGGCAATCTACTTCCGCAGTGATACTGCCTCGGAAACCCAAGGAGGGGTCACTATGAGTCGGGTCTGACTTGATGGCACATAACAACAACAACAACAGGGTAGGTGGGGCATTCCTGTGTTTCAATTTCAAGTACTTACCAGCAATGTTTTTAAAGATGTTCTCTATTGACACATTTTGTAATTCACTGAGCCCCACCCCTTTCTTTCCTTATCTTCTCTTGCTTTTTCCAAGATCATAAAAGATAATCACTTATTGATGTCATTAATATTCTAGTTTTCATACTGTGTGCCAAAGAATTGCACTTTTCTGCAATGTGTTTCCATTTAAATCCTGTCTATCCTAAGTATAATCAAATATGTGACATCTTTCCTCTTTCTCTTTCTCCCCTCTGTCCATATCTACATGACACTAACCCATCCTTTTTCATTTGTCAGCTGAGATTGAACTTGAAAATGACTTTAAATTTGACTTTAGCGTCTTTTTTTTTAGTTTAAGGTTTGTGCAATAAAGATATCACTAACTTACTATACCAGCTTAGAAGATCTTTAGTTGTTCAATGCAGTCCTAGCCCAACTCAGATAAGAGTTCTCCCCACCATGCCTTTAGGTATCTAGCAGTTGCTTAGGCTGGGGACGTTGGTGATTCAGTGGTAGAATTCCCACCTTCCTTGAAGGAAACCCAAGTTCAATTCCCAGCCAATGCACCCCATGTATGTTGTTGTTGTTGTTATGTGCCGTCGAGTCGGCCCCGACTCATAGCGACCCCTCCTTGGGTTTCCGAGGCAGTATCACTACGGAAGTAGGATTGCCCAACCATGTATAGCCACATCCATTTGTCAGTAGAGGCTTGTGTACTTCTATGATGCTGAACAGGTTTCAATGGAGCTTCCAGACTAAGACTAGGAAGAAACGGTCTCACAATCTACTTCTAAATACCAGCCAATGAAAACTGATCTGCAGTCAGTCATAGGGATAGTGTGGGACCAAGCAGAATTTTGTTCTATTGTGCATGGGATGCCATGAGTTGCGAGCCAACTCCCTGGCAGCTAACAACAACCATTGCTTATAGGTTGGTACTTGTAGAAAAGTAACAAAAAGGAAAATGTTTCTGCACAAAGCACTATTGTGCTGGAACTTTCAGCTGGTGATAGGCAGGTGCAGAATGAGCACAACATACCCTGACTCTCAGATCAATAGATGTGGAGGCAAGGGGAGTTGGGGGGGAGTCATTCATACATGAAGACAGAGCATTTGGCTAGTAAAAGGTTGCTAAGCCTAAAACTTTTATCAGAGGTTCTCCTTTCAGCTCCATACCAAACATATCCTGGGTGATGTGAACTGGGGGTCAGGTTGGGGTTACTTCAGTGATAATTTAGAGGATCAGTTCATAAGCATACACCCCCTTTGCTACTCTGCTTTCCCCTCCCCCACCTTCCCCTGGTTTCCCACACCATACTCATAGTGTATTTCCATACAAAGACCCTGTCTTCCTCTTTTCTTTCACAATAGAATTGAACATCTCTTCTAAACTAGATCCCACATCATTAAGCTCTGTTTTCTATTTCCTTGATGATAATGACAACTCAACCCTCAAATATTATAGAGGTGAGGGAATATATTTGTATTCACCATGCAGAGGTGATGCAGTGGTCAAAGAAATCCTCTACTCTAGATTGGGATGACTTTATCAAAACCATTCATCAAATTTTCATGTTAAAACAAGTTGAACATTTACATCCTGGTTATACTTGGAATTTCATTAAAATGCAAATGAACTGCTGCTATTTATTTGACTCACCCTGTTGCCATCGAGTTGATTCCAACTCATAGTAACCAAGTAAAGATTAATTTCAAACCCTTTTCAATGGGTAATTTTTGATAAGCGAAAACTAGAAGATAATTAGGTGCTTGAGACAGATGCAGAAAGGCCATGAGATCATGGCCAGGCACAGAACGGTGGAGGCTGGCAATCGGGCTGAAGGTTGTTTTGCCCTTCTCATTGCTAAAGTAAAGTTATATTTACTTTCTTGGCCACAAACTTAAAATGCTCATATTATACTACTTCCCAGAGAAATACCAGGACTTGCTCCTTCCAACTATCATCTCATTTTGTTCTCCTTGACCATGCCTGTCTTCTCCATACTTACACCCACCTTATCTAGATTATTTCCTTCTCTGTTGCTCCAAACTCTTAAAAACTCTCTAACCTTTTCAGTGAACTTGGATACAACTCCTTCATGTCTCATTTGCCATGCCCTCAAATATAGATTTTGAATCCTAGGCAATGGGGGTTCAGTGGTAGAATTCTCACCTTCCATGCAGGAAACCTGGGTTCAGTTCAATGCCGATGTATCTCCAGTGCACTCACCACCCATCTGTCACTGGAGGTTTGCACATTACTATGATGCAAAACATGTTTAAGCAGCGCTTGCTGATTGTGATAGTTGAAGATCTGTCAACTTGGCTGGACTTCACTTGTGAGTGGTGTTTCCCATGATGGATCACATGATTACGTCCTAAGCGGCCGGTCAGTCTAGGGGGAGTTTCCCCAGGGGTGTGGCCTACCTGTAATACTATCCCAGGAACAAACTGGAAAAAACAGCATTCCAGATAT
>NW_006921610.1:5349240-5367330 GCF_000298275.1 Orycteropus afer afer | reverse complement strand
TATATATATATATACTTTGCTGGTTTTTGTGTTTCTCTAGAGAACCCAATCCAACACACTGATTAAGACAACTAGGAAAGTTATGGTGATCTACTGTTGAAAAATCAGCCAAAAAAACTCTATGGCTCACAATGATTCAATCTTGTTGTGCAAAGGGTTGCCATGAATAGCTGGCAAACTTGACAGTAAGGAGTTAACAGCAATAATTTCATGAGCCTCCAGTAGATTCTGTACTATTGGTTTGCATCCTGACAACTTCTTTCAAAGAGAAATGAGACCAGTGCAAATCTGTCATGTTCAAAGCAAAGATTCCTAAGGGACTCAAGGCATACTTCAGATGACAGCATGTCCAGAAAGTAGGCTTTTTCAAGGATTCCAACATGATGTTTAACCTGATGGAGGAACTACTAGAGCATGGGAGAAATGAGTACTATAACGAGAGCAAACGGGAATCAGTTTGGCAATAAGAGGAGAATGGCTAAGTAGCAAAGAATGACCAGTAAGAAAGAGAAAGAAAAGGTGCCTTAAATTGGCCATTAATCTGCCATCAAGTCAATTCTGACTCTTTGCAACCCCCATTGGGTTTCTGAGGCTGTATACCTTTACAGAAGTAGATCTTCCTTCTACAGAGCAGCTGGTGGGTTGGAACTGCTGACCTACTGGTTAACAGCCAAATGCCTTATGCAGTATACCACCAGAGCTCCTTTTCATTAATCAGCAACAAGAAAAGCCACTAGCATTAGCAGCAATGGGAAAATTACCAGACATTTTATCCAAAGACTTTAATAAAAGGCGAGGGAGGTTTGGGATATTTGAAGACATGCTGACTTTATTATGGCAATTATTGCATATTACTTTTATTCCTCCTTCAAAATTCAAGTGGCCTGGGGATTGTCTACCCACCTTTCTCACAACACTTCAATAATGTGTGGCGATGGTGGTGTTTGGTGCTATCAAGTCGGTACTGCCTCATAGCAAACCTGTGCACAACAGAACGAAACACCAATCCTGCCCTAGCCTCACAATCTTTGAGCTCACTGTTGAGCAGCCACTGTGTCAATATATCTCACTGAGGTTCTTGCCCTTTTTCACTGACCCTACTTTCCAGAAGGCTGGTGGTTCAAACCCACCAGCCACTCCTTGGAAGGAAGGAAGGTTAGGCTATCTACTTCCATAGTGATGTTGTTGTTGTTTGCCGTCGAGTCAGCCCCGACTCATAGCGACCCCTCCTTGGGTTTCCAAGGCAGTATCACTACGGAAGTAGGATTGCCCAACCTTCCTTCCGAGGAGTGGCTGGTGGGTTTGAACCGCCAGCCTTCTGGTTAGCAGTCAAGAAGGGATTGCTGAGTCGGGTCCAATTCGATAGCACATAACAACAACAACAACTACTTAACCAAGTATGATATCCTTCTCCAGGGGATGACAACATGACCAAGCATGTGACATGAAGTCTGGCCATTCTCACTTCTAAGCAGCGTTCCTCCTGTACTTCTTTCAAGACCAATTTGTTTGTTCTTTTGCCAATTGACAGTATTTTCAGTATTCCTCATGAATACCACAATTCCAATGTATGAATTCTCCTTCAGTCTTCCATATTCTTGTCCAGCTTTCACATGCATATGAGACTATTGAAAAACCATGGCTTAGGTCAGATACACCTTTGTGTTCAAAGTGACATCTTTGTTCTTTAACACTTGCAAGAGGTCTTTTGCAGCAGATTTGCCCAGTGGAATACTTCATCTGATCATCTCTGACTGCTGCTTCCATGGATGTTGATTGTGGATCCAAGTAAAATGAAATACCTAGCAACTTCAATCTTTTCTCCATTTATGATGATATTGCTTATTGGCAACTTGTGAGAATTTTTGTTTTCTTTATGTTGGTGTGTAATCCATACAGAAGGCTGTAGTCATTAATCTTCACCAGTAAGTGCTTCAAGTCATCTTCACTTTCAGCAAGCAAAGCTGTGTCATCTGCATCTTGCAGGCTGTTAATGAGTCTTCTTCCAATTCTGATGCCATGTTCTTTTTCATATAGTCCAGCTTCATGGATTATTTGGTCAGCATACAGATTAAATAAATATGATGAAAAGATATACCCCTGTTGCACAACTTTCCTGATTTTAAACCATGCCTGATCCTCTCACTCTCTTTGAATGACTAATTTTAGGTATATATACAGGGTCCTCATGAGCACAATTAAGTGTTCCAGAATTCCCCATTTTTCCCAATGTGATCCATAATTTGTTATGATCCACACAGTGGAATGCCTTTGCACTGTCAATAAAACACAGGTAAATATCATTCCGGTATTTGCTTTCAGCTAAAATCCATCTGACATCAGCAGTTACAATCTTCCTTCCATGTCCTCTTCTGAATCTGGCTTGAGTTTCTGGAAGTTCCCTACCAATATACTGCAGCAACTGCTTTTAAGTTATTTCGAGCAAAATTTTACTTGTGTGTAATATTGATGATATTGTTCAATAATTTCCACATTCTGTTGGATTATCTTTCTTTGGAATGGGCACAAATATGGATCTCTTCCAGTCGGTTGGCCAGGAAGCTGACTTCCAAATTTCTTGGCATTAACAAATGAGTGCTTCCAATGCTCCATCTGTTTTTCAAACATCTCAGTGGGTATTCCATCAATTCCTGGAGCCTTGTTTTTCATCAATTCCTTCAGTGCAGTTTGGACTTCTTCCTTCAGTACCATCAGTTCTTGATCATATGCTGCCTCCTGAAACGGTTGAACATTGACCAACTCTTTTTGGTACAGTGTTTCTGTATTCCTTCCATCTTCTTTTGATGGCTTCCTGCATTGTTCAATATTTTCCCCACAGAACAGAACAGTGTTGCAACTCGAGACTTGAATTTTTACTTCAATTCTTTCAGCTTGAGAAAATGCCGAGCATGTTTTTTCCTTTTGATTTTCTAACTCCGGGTCTTTCTAACTCCAAAAAACACAAACACAACCATTTTTGTGGAGCCGGATCCAACTCATAGCGACCCCTCTTTGGGTTTCTAAGGCAGTATCACTACAGAAGTAGATTGCCCAACCTCCTTCCGAGGAGTGGCTGGGGGGTTTGAACTGCCAGCCTTCTGGTTAGCAGTCAAACCCTTTAGGTGCTATGCCACCCGAGCTCCCATTTCTAACCCCAGGACAGTTCATTGTAATACTTTACTTTGTCCTCCCAAGCCACCCTTTGAAATCTTCTATTTTATCATTTCTTCCATTCACTTTGGCTATTCTCTGTTCAAGAGCAAGTTTCAGAGTCATTTCTGAAACTTTTGGTCTTTTTTTCCCATTTCTGTCTTCCTAATCACCTTTGATTTCTTCATATATGAAGTTCTTGATGTCATCTCACAACTCATCTGGTCTTTGGTCATTGGTTTAGTGTGGCAAATCTATTCTTTAGAGGATCTCTAAATTCAGGTGGGATATACTTGAGATCGTATTTTGGCTCTTGTGAACTTGTTTTAATTTTCTTCAGCTTCACTTTGAACTTGTATATGAACACCTGATGGTCTGTTCCACTGTCAGCTCCTTGCCTTGTTGTGACTGATGATACTGAGCTTCTCCATCACCTCTTTCCACAGATGTAGTCAATTTAGTTCCTGTGTATTCCATCTGGCAAGGTCCATATGTCTAGTCACCATTTATGTTGTTGAAAAAAAAATTTGCTACGAATAAGTCATTTGGTCTACCATGTGATCTTCCATGTTATTTCTATCACCAAGGGCATATTTTCCAACTACCAATGCTTCTTATTTCTCTCCAATTTTCACATTCCAATCACTAATAATTATTAAAACATCTTGATTATGTGTTTGGTCAATTTCAGACTGCAGAAACTGGTTAAAAAAAAAAAAAAAAAAAACTCCATTTTTCCATCTTTGTCTTTCGTGGTTGGTGCATTAATTTGAATAATAGTTGTATTAACTTGTCTTCCTTATTGGTATATGGATATTATCCTGTCCTGACAGCATTGGACTGCAGGATAGATTTTAAATTGTTTTTTTTTTTTTTTGACAATGAATATGATACCATTCCTCTTCTGTCATTGCCAGCATAATAGACCTTAAGATTGTCCAGGTCAAAACAGCCAATGCCAGATCATTTAGCTCACTAATGCCTAGGATAGTGATCTTTATATGTTCCGTTTCATTTTTCACAACTTCCAGTTTTCCTAGATTCATAGTTCATACATTCCTTGTTTCAATTATTAATGAATATTTGCTGCTGCTTCTTCTCATTTGAGTCATGCCACATCAGCAAATGAAGGTCCTGAAAGCTTTACTCCATCCACATCATTAAAGTCGACTCTATTTTGAGGAGGCAGCTCTTCCCTAGACATATTTGGAGTGCCTTCCAACCTGAGGGGCTCATCATCTGGCACTTTATCAGACAATGTTTCACTACTATCCATAAAGTTTTCCAGTACTATCTCAGACAGTGTCTCACTGCTATTCATAAGGTTTTCAGTGGCCAATTTTTTTCAGAAGTGGACTGCCATGTCCTTCTTCCTTCTCTGTCTTATTCTGGAAACTCTGCTGAAAACTATCCATCCTGAGTGACCCTAATGCTATTTGAAATACCGGTGGCATAGCTTCCAACATCACAGCAACACTCAAGCCACTATAGTACGACAAACTTACAGAGGAATGGTGTAGCCTGGGTAAATATGTATTATAATAGAATACCCCTAATACTAGTGGAATGCCCTAAGGTTCTGAAACAGAACTACTGTTATAGATGCTATTGTATTTACTTGGTGACCACAATAAACCAAGAACTGCAACAGACCCACCACAGGACAAATACAGATATAAGACCTACACCTCTGGAGAGGACGTAAGACATGCCATTATCACTATATTTTAGTTTTTAATTTTCTAAAAAACTTGGCAATACTTAGAGAAAACTAATGTAGTATTACCTGGGTCTTTAGATTAGTGTTTAACTCCAAACCCCATAATTGACTTACTGCAAAAAAGACAGTGAAAATTTCTTTTAAATTCCTACTAAAGTTTTGTTTTGAATTACTGTAAAATCTGCACCAAGTCACACAACCTTCCTACTAGGGAAGTGCTCGTGATAGAGTAATTGGATCCCTTCTAAGTAAGGGAATTTTAAAATGTAGATAATCATCTCATACCCTTAGTTTTATTTGCCAATGCAAATGAGTCAGAGGCTTTTCTTCAGACACTGAGTTAATTGTGTAACTCTACAGCAGAAAATGTCATTGGCGAGAACTTGCTGACCTCACAGCTGAAGAAACTATTTAAGAGAAGTGGAAACCAGATGTTTTAGTCACATTTCAACCACTACTCTGAGACTTTATCCTGTACAGCCCCTGACAGGCTGTTAACTGCTCTACAACCGACGCTATGGTCATCTTCATTTACTTACTTGTCTTACTATGCGAAGAGGCTCACGGATGGGGATTCAAGAATGGAATTTTTCACAACTCCATATGGCTTGGTAAGGAATTTCACTCATAATTTTCTTATTGGGAATGATATTTCTTTCAGATCATAAAGAAGGGAATCAAAGCAGTAAATTTTTCTGTTCTGTTCAAAGCTGATGTTTTCCAAGAAAATGCTCATGAAAGGTCTCCATTGCAATGCATATCTTCTTTTTTAAAAAGTGTTCCCACTGTCTAAAATTTAAAAATAGCTTTTTAAAAAAGTTAATTGCTTAGTAGAAAATAGTGGTTAATATTTGTATTCCATGTGAAAATATATTTAAAATTTTTCAAAGCAGAGGTGGGAATGTAGTGGGAGGGTGTTCCTTTGTCAAAAAACAATAAAACTACCAATATACTGTCTTGTTTTTATTTAAGTGCATTTACAGTCAGATCTCAGAATTGTAACAGGTAAATGGGAATATATAAAAATTTTATAATCACTGTTTCATGTGCTTTGACCTATTGAATATACCTTGGTTTTATCAACATCTTGACCATTTTGACAGTTAGCTTGCAATACAGAGAAAAATGAAAATGGTTTATATTTCTGAATGCATTCTTACCACTTGGCATTTCTTTATTTCCCCTTTTATCCATATAAATACTCTTCTAACCCTTTTGTTAGACAAAGAAAGTTTTTGTTTTGTTTCATTAAATGCAATTATGGCATAGGCCAAACTGAAGATAAACAATAGACTAGAAAACGCAAAACAAAGAAAACTCAAAAACATCTCTCATAGTACTTGAAACAATGCTTTAATTCTCATGATACAAACAAATTAATATTGTTCTGTGCCTATTTCTGTGTTTAATACTAGAAAATGTTTGAATTGCTTGAGCAGAAAATTGAGAATTTCTTGCGTAAGGTGAAGAAATAAAGAGAAAGCAAAAATTAACCTGATCTTGGTTTTATGCTTGGTAAGCAGCACACAGTTAGAGAAGAGTTCCCTTTCAGCATGTTCCTCTCTGGTAATAACTGCAGCCATGCGGATTTCATTAAAAAGCCCGATTTATAATGCACAGCTATGCTGCCTTTTTTCAGCTTGAGCCAGTGAACTAGTTTCATGCTGAACAGTGTGATTCATTTGGCCAAGAAAGGTTCTGGGATTTCCTACAGGAATGAGCAAATCTCTTTGTTTATTTTCATTGTACATCATCAAGCTTAGGAAATATATACATATTTGTCAGAAATGGAAAAAATGGCATAATGCTAGTATGAATTAAACCCACATGGATAAACTTTGAAATGCTGTCAAACTCTAAGCAAGTAATTTGGAGTTACTGTAGCTTGTTTTTCTTCTTAAGCGATGTTGTAGATTAAATATATATATATATATACACACACACACACACACGTGTGTGTGTGTGTGTACAAATTCACTGTTGTCGAGTCGATTCATCTCATAGTGACCCTTTCTTGTGTTTCTGAGGCAGTATCCTTATGGAAGGAGATTGCTCAATCTTCCTTCCTATATGTAAGCATGTATGTATGTAGAGAGAGAGAGAGAGAGAGAGAGAGAGCACTCTGGTAATGGAGTGCCTAAGGCATTTGACTGCTAACCAGATGGCTGGCAGTTCAAACCCACCAGCCAGTCCTCGGAAGGACGATTTTATGTATATGTATGAATGTACGTATGTATGTATGTGTATGTGTATATATAGCAGGGCTTTAGAAGTTCTACCAAGAGATACAGAGGAGTAATCCCAATCTTTGTTAATGAAACCAAATTCACTGTCATCAAGTTGATTCTGACTCATAGTGACCCCGTTGGGTTTTCAAGACTGTATATCTTTACATGGAGTGGCTGATGGGTTTGAACAGCCAAGTTTTTGGTTAACAGCCAAACTCTTTAACCACTACACCACCAGATCTCCTTTACCTTTGTTAACACCAAAAAAAAAAAAAAAACTTGCTGCCACCGAGTCGATTCTGGCTTATAGTGACCCCTCCTTAGGTTTCCAAGGTGGTATCTCTACCAAAGTAAATTACCCAGTCTTTCTTCTGAGGAGTTGCTGGTGGGTTTGAACCACTAGCCTTCTGGTTAGCAGTCAAATTGCCTTAGGCACTTCACCACTAGAGCTCCCTCTTTGTTAATGGTATGCTGCAAATCTGAGGCTTGGGATAACTTCAAATTGCTTCAATCTGGAACAAATAATTGGCTAGTCAACCCAGCACAAATGATTTACAGTTGGTTGGATCAATATAATATTAGACACTATTTAGGGGGGAAAGAAAGTGAGATTAGAAGTCAAAAATATGCTAGTAACTCCCAAGAATAAATCACTTTAAACTCTCTAGGTCTTCATTTCCTCACTGGTAAAATGAGAGGGTTAAGTAGAGCATCTCTAAAGTTTATTTTAAATGCAGTATCCTCTAAAGGAGCTCTGGTAGCATAGTGGCTAAGACACTTGCCTGCTAACCAGACAGCTGGCGGTTCAAACCCACCAGCCACTCCTCGGAAGGAAGGTTGGGCAATCCTACTTCCGTAGTGATACTGCCTCGGAAACCCTAGGAGGGGTCACTATGAGTCAGGTTTGACTTGACGGCACATAACAACAACAATCCTCTAAATTCTTAATGTTGTTGTTGTTATGTGCTGTTGAGTGGGACCCAACTCACAGCGACCCCTCCTTGGGTTTCTGAAACAGTATCACTACAGAAGTAGATTGCCCCTTCTTCCTTCCGAGGAGTGGCTGGTGGATTTGAACAGCCAGCCTTCTGGTTAGCAGTCAAGTGCCTTAGGCACTATGCTACCAGAGCTCCTACATTCTTAATAGTAATTTAAAAAAAAAAAAAAAATCTTAAGGACAAGAGATTTCAACTAGTAAAAATTGATTATGAAAATTGAAAATGCTCCAATAAATGATTCTTTTCAGTGAATCTGAAAAAGGAGAGGAGAAATTTTGAAAAGTAATATAAAATATCTGAGTTCCTGTAAGATCCAGAAGTTATGCTTATCAGTTTTAATGTTTTATTTCCAAAAAGAATAATAATACTAAAATAACTATCAATATTTCCATTTGATAGAGGAAGAAACTGAGTGAGACTCAGGCAGTGATTTATTTGTGCGAGGTCATGCAATTCATCCATGGTAGAACCAGGACAAAAAATGTGATCCAACAGGATTCTGTGGCTACTTGCCAAAAGGAAAAAAAGGATTGGTTCAACAGATTTTCCATTTTAATGACTACAGACTCAAAAAATTAATATTCTTTCTTCTGAGTGATAAGGCTTTTAAAATTCGGATTCATTGTAGAAAGGCCCATCTCAATAGTTTAAAATTCTGAATTGAGGGATACTTTAAAATAAATGCCTTATTTAAAATTGTCAAATATATACAAGAGTTCTCAGCTGTTCAAAAGGCAAGACTTGCAAGGTTAATACTCTGACAAACAATGTGGAATATTAATATTATATAGTAAATTAAATTAAATATTATAACATAAATTTAGCTATTTCAGTTGCTATCAAATTATTAGACATTTCAGCAGGTACCAAAAGTTAAAGAAAAATTATTTTAAAATCTGTTAGGTTTTTTTTTTTTTCCTGCAGACATCATACTTCAATTTTAGAATAAATTACTGAGGAAATCATAGTTTGAGAAACTTTGGCACACATTAAAATAATTCCCACAAAACTATTTTTTCAAGGTAAGATCTTTTAAAGCTATTATTCTTACAGAATAGATACAATTTTAATGTTCTTAATAACTAACAACAATCTCTATTACATCATATAAGTATGTAAAGCACATCTTGAGTGGTGCAAACAGTTAACATGCTAGGCTACTAACCAAAACGTTGGCAGTTCAAGCCTACCCAGAGGTTCCTTAAGAAAAAAAACTGGTAATCTTTATTAATACCAATAAAGAACATTAATATTCCACAAAAATCAGCCATTGAAAAGCTTATGGTACCCAGGTCTACTCTGACACACATAGGGTCACAATGAATGGGAATCAATGTGAAGGCAGCTGACTTTAGGTTTCTTTCTCCGTTAAAAGCCCTAGTATTCCTCTCAAAGATACAAGTACTTATGTTGTTCACTAATGTCCAAGTTCCTTGAAGGCAGGACTTGATTAACAGTGCTTGGTAAAAAACTTCATGATACTTTCTCAAAACAACAAAACTAGGAACTATGAAAGTTAATGAGGCTTTAGCACTTTAAGGACACTTGGGTATTAGGTGATTCAAAGGGGGGAAATACCTTGACTGGTTATGATTTGATGTTCTTGGTGTTCCCTGACCCATGAGCCTCAAGTTGACTAAGGTCCTATGCTTATGAGTAATGGACCTTTATCAAATAAGGTATAAGAGCAGGATCCTTTGGATAAACAGGAAAAAGTGCCCAACACCATCCCCCATTAAAATGTGGCAGCATCAGCTTCAGCTTGGGAAGGAAAACAAGGAAATATATACATATATATTTTTTTCTATTGTGATTTGGGTGAAAGTTTACACAGCCAATTCATTTTCTAAGCAGCAGTTAATACACATTTTGTTTCATGACATTAATGGCAATCCCCTTAATATAACACTCTCTTCCCACTTCCTCCCTGTGGGTACCTTTCCGTGTCCCAAATACTGCCCTTCTGATCTTCCATGATTGACTGTTCTAAGGAGTGTACCTAGTGCTCACTTCTGCAGCACATATACTAAAATTGAAACAATACAGAGAAGATTCACGTAGCCCCTCTGCAAAGATGACATGCAAATTTGAGAAGCGTTCCATTAAAAAAAAAAAAAAAAAACATACCTACCTGATGTAAATTGTTCACCTTATATGCCTGTCTATTGTCTGGCTGGAAGCCATGGGAATGAGTTCAATTCCAAGTCCAAAGGGTGACTATGGACCATAGTCTTGGGGATTTCACCAGCCTCTCTCAAATCAGTAATCCTGGTCTTTATGATTTTGAGTTTTGTCCCACATTTTTCTCCCACTCTATCCAGGATCTCCTGCCTTGATCCCTATATTCTTAATATTGCTGGATTCATGTTATGCTGCATGCCAAGGAATGTATCTTCTCATTAGAAATGTCCGTAGGGTAGCTGACTGCACAGGTCAGGATACAAAGATTTAACTATAATCTGGCAGACTACATAAAACTATTAGAGCTAAAATTGCAATTATTGTCCTGGGAATCTTCATACTGTTTCTATGGCAAAAGGCATTCCAAACTCAAAACAATGAATTAAACAGTGATCTACTGGAAGGCAACTCATATATGACTTAACACTGCCTAAAATATGTTGGGAACAACATGTGAACTAAAAAAGACAGATCAGATCAAGAATTTAGGAATTGGTAGTTAGTGTCCAGTTATTTCTCCGCTGTATTTGAATCTATTTTTATTTTCTTCAATGCAGTATTTGTTTGCTTTGGATTTCTTCTTCTCAGTTTTTATTTGTTTACTAAATTCTCAATTATACTGCTTTAGTCATTTCCCTCAAATGGTTATGTTGGTTTATTTTTCTCCATCACTGTGAGTCTACATGATGGATCAATTTTCACTGGTTTCTATTTCTTTCATCTCCTTTTTTTCTCTCTCACTTATCTAGAAAAGTTTTTATATGACTTAAAGCCAAAAGAGAGTGAAGTCTTTATCACCTTTGAATAATATAGAATGACAAAGTTGTATTAAAACTTTTTCTTTCACGCTATCAGTTCAGAAACATAATTCAGCCTCAATTTTCGGTCTATGCCCCCAAATTCCCCTAAAATTCCCCATTCATACTTTTTTCCAAAGCTTTCTAACAATGAAAACGTAGCTCCCCAAGGCGGATGTCCTAGGGAAATTCTTTGGCAGCAACAATAGCTGATGCAATTTTCCAGCTGAGGCCACAAAATTTCCCTCTGTTTTGCAAAAATGGATAATAGTGAGTTCATGATGTTTTATGATTTCACAGAGCAAGCAGCGGGAGTATATCACAGAGAAGCACGGTCTGGCAAATACAGGCTCACCTACTCAGAAGCCAAGGCAGTGTGTGAATACGAAGGTGGGCGCCTTGCCACCTACAAGCAGCTAGAGGCAGCCAGGAAAATTGGTATGTAATTTGACAGTGATTTTTATACTCTCTCAACCTTGGGGGGGCAATAAATCCACCTTTCCTTTAACCCTTTAATAAATTTTTTTCTCCAGCCTCTTCTGATAGTTCTCTAAGCCACATCCATGATACCTTGGCTCTCTTGCTGTTCTGGTTCTCTCTGCATAGAGCTGGTAGAAAGTTCCTAGTAGTAGCAACTTACATAACCCGTAGTGAGCTAAAGAAAGAAAGAAAAGTCATAAGAAAATAAAAACCTCATTATCTCAGCATCATTTAATTTCTTTATTAATTTAAAAATCATTGCTATTCATTTTCAACATGGTTCTTCCTCTTCTTGATTCTGAGTATGAATTATACAGTTATGTTGAGTCTTACAAGAAAATTTACTGAATAGGAGAAGTATTGAATTTATTGGCTTTCTTTTTTCCATTAAAAAAAATTAAAAAGCAAAATGTATTTGTATGTTATGAACAAAAGCTATGAGGAAAAGGAGGATAAGCAGTTTGTAAGATGGCAGGAAAAAGAAACTGGGAAGGTGATGTCAGGAGACCTGGTGAAAAATCCAGTAATTAACTGGTGCTATTTGCTTCTTTGGGATCCCTGGGTGGTACAAACAACACCTCAACTGCTAACCAAAAGTCCACCCAGAGGTGCCTTGGGATAAAGGCCTGGCAATCTACTTCTGAAAAATAATCAGCCTTTGAGAACTCTATGGAGTACAGTTCTACTCTGACATACAGGAGGTTGTCATGAACCAGAGTTGGCTCAACAGTAACTGGTAGTAATACCCCTTCCTGGACTTTTAAGAGAACCCCTATGGCCACCCCCATAAGAAATTCTCTTCTCTACTGAAGAAATACTTTTGCTGACAGGAAAGTACCAGGCAAGGCTTATGCTATTATTATATATTATTCAACACAGAACTAAAGGTGTTCAAAAAATACTGTTCTACATTCTACTTTGGTGAGTAGCAACTGGGGTATTAAAAGTTTACAAGCAGCCATTTAGATATAACAATGGATCTCTCCTCATCCAGTACAAAGAAGAATGAAGAAAACCAAAAGTGCATAGAAAAACAATTAGTCCAAGAGACTAGTGGACCATGTGAACCTCAGCCTATATGACCATGAGACCAGAAGAACTAGATGGTGCCCAGCTACCACTGTCAACCACTAGGAAAGGAATCAGTACAGGAGATCCTGGAGAGATTGAGAGAACAATGTGGAACAAAACTCAAGTTCATAAAAAAGACCAGGTTTCCTGGTCTGGTAGAAGCTGATGAGACCCCTGAGACCATGGCCCCTAGATACCTTTCAGGTCCAGAACTGAATTTACTCCTGTGGCTTCCAGCCAAACAACAGACAGGCATATAGGGTGAATATTTACATCAAGTACATACACTCCTTAGAACAATCAATCATGGGAGAACAGAAAGGTAGTATTTGCACAGGGAGATAGTTCAGGGGACAGGAATGTATAGCAAAGAAGGACACAGGGATGAAGTGGGAAGAGAACTGCTACATTGTGGGAACTGAAGTCAATGTCATGAAACAAAATGTGTATGAACTGCTGTATGGAAAATGAATTTGCTCTGTAAACTGTCACCCAAATCACAATAAAAATTTTTAAAAGAAAAAAACTTAAGGTGTTCTCTGAAATGCTGTGAAGCCCCCCAACCTGCTGAGATGACTGCACTTAGTATAAACTCAAAGGCATCTGTAAGGTGCAGGAATTAGAATGATGAATACCCAAGTCACACATCCTGGACTGCTAGTAAATCACCCCAGGATGGTTTGTTTTCATATACACAATTTCTAGTCCATCTGCATCTTTTTTTTTTCAGGATGCAATTTTCTAGTAAAAGTCAAATGTGATATTTTATATATGAACAATATATACCTATATTTACAGCATGCCCTTTTTTTTTTTTTTTTTTTTTAAAGAGAACATTTGTTGTCCTCCTATGTAAAATGAGTTTGGGCAGTTGATGAACTATCATTGTTGAAAAGGGTCATGTTTGTTAAAATGACCTTTCCTCAGCTGAGTTTACAAGTTAATCCTATAGGCCTTTCTTCCCTCCGCAGGATTTCATGTGTGTGCTGCTGGATGGATGGCCAAGGGCAGAGTTGGATATCCTATCGTGAAGCCAGGGCCCAACTGTGGATTTGGAAAAACTGGTATTATTGATTATGGAGTCCGTCTTAATAGGAGCGAAAGATGGGATGCCTATTGCTACAATCCTCATGGTATGTTTAAAGAATTATTTTATAAGTTTTGTAAGAATATTTACATGCTACTAAGAAGTCTTTTTAAAAAGGAAATGGTATTTTCCTCCAAATATAATTCATTTTGGCAATGATAATTATTAATAATAACTATATTTATAAAAAGGAGCTTTGGTGGTGTGGTGGTTAAGGCATTTAGCTGTTAACTAAAAAAGGTCAATGGTTCAAACCCACCAGATGCTCCACAGAAGAAAGACGAGGCAGTCTGCCTCCGTAAAGATTTACAGCATTGGAAACCCAGTGGGGGTCACTATGAGTTGGAATCAACTCAGTGGCAATGTGGTTGGTTTGGTTTGTATTTATAAAGTGTCCGCCAGACATTGAGATGTATTTCTTCATCTACACTATGACTTAATCCCCACAACTCTACAAAGTGCTATTATACTCATTTTATAAACCAGGACATTGAGACTTAAAGAGGTCCAGTAATTTACCCAAAATCAGATGGCCAAAAATTAGTGGGCAGGGGAGATTGAGAACTCAGGTCTTTTCTGTGCCAGGGAAACTTCCTGGCCACAAAGTCAGAAAAAAACAACCCCCCCCAAAAAAAAAATAGGTTATAAAATAGCCATAGCTAATTAGCTTTAACAATGAAGTGATGTTATCGTATGCCAACTTTCAAAATTATCCCTTTGAAAGAATCACAAAAAGAAGACAGAATAAAATTCTGTCCTTGATTTCTTTTTTTGCATAAATGCTTAGACTTCCAAACTAAGTACTACTAAGTAAGTAACTTATTATTATTCTGTGGTTTGTTGAAACAATTATATGCTAGCTTTCATTATAGTATATTTGTATTCATATTTTTTCTTATGGTTGCGTGCAGATAGGGAATTTTAAGGAGAAAATTAACATACTGTAATTACCATCAAAAGTTATTCTTTCTTCAAGTTTTTGGAGGAAAAAAGTAGATTAAGTTCTTCATGAATATATTTCTTCCAGGACAATGTTACAAAATGGTGTAAGGTGTTAGACAATCCTTAAGGTATTTCTGAAAAGGTAAGGTCCCATTTGGCTCTACCCTGTAACAAATTCTGTAAATCTCTGATCCAAATGAGATCCTATCTTATAGTCTTGTAGGAGATGTATAGTGAAATTCTAGCACATTGTAGAGATTATTATTTAATAATATTAATCATTGAAGAACAGCTTTTCATATCCATAACTAACCTATGGAATTTTGCCTAGAACTGTCACCTAGTTTCGATTCCAACAAATGTGGATAAATGCTTACAATGCATCATAACTCGCAACCCAGTCTGACATATTTTCAGCATATTTAGTCCAGTACCTTATTATTAGTAAAACATATACATCCTCTCCTCCTTCTCTTTTGGTCTTGCTTCCTTTTTCTTTAATATACCTATACAGGCAATATTCTTTTTACTCTCAAGAGTAACTTTTATTTCCAATTACATTCTCTGATTCTTCTTTTGCTTGATAAACTTTAGGTACTCGAGCTCTGGTTCTCACCATTTCCACAGGTTAAAGACTAGGGAGATGGAGAAGTGCTGATGGAAGCATTCTTACAATATTTCATTGCCCTGTTACAAGAATGCCATCTTAACTTACCATTTTTATACGCTACTTTTCTTTTCTCAGGGAGGCTGAATATTTTTTACTCTGAGAGTATTTACAGAATCCTGGGAGACTGGCCTTTCCCCAATTCAAATGTATTTAGCTTGCTTTTGAATTTAGTGGTATGCTGATTGTTTAGGATGTGGTTAACCTAAAGGAGACAGGGGACTGCCTGAACTAGCATTAGGATAATAGTTCACTGAAAAACAATTGGAATGAAAAACTTATAACAGTGTCAAAAATAAAATAAAAATAAAGCAACTTATTAATCAATATCACCAAGTTGGAGCTGACTGAAGAAAGAATAGGGTCATGAAATATTTTGGAAGCAAACTTGCTCATTTCAGCTTCTGAATGTATTAAATGATGTTGACGGTCTTTATATAAGAATACTTTCAATCATTTAACAGTTCTCAGAGACCCAGTGAGCTCTGTGAATCTGTCATTTTCTAAATAAGCAATAGAGGGAATATATTATATGTACTATAAAGTACAGAGCTGAATAGGTATAGCTGAGTAGGCAACTATGAAATATACAACAAAGATAGGTGGCTATGGGACAGAGCAAATCACTCCAAAACCACACTGTATGCATTTATGTACACATGTAAGCTATATATTGTATATTTAATTATGCAATATGAATAGCCTACATTTGCATAAACTCTTAAGTTTATCTTGTATATTTTATCCTCAGACTAGTCTTGTGAGGTAGGTAATAGCAGAAGCATGATTATTTTTATTTTAACAAGGAAGAAATTGAGGTAGAAAGTGGCCACAGAGCTCAGACTTGGTCCCTGATCTTTTTCTTTCTCCATTTTCTGTCTTGGGGAGGTAATTCCTTAACTTCCATGGCATTAAGAGTTCTAGTACAATTTTTTTTAAAAGAGCTATTTTAAAATAGGTTATTGCTGGGAAAAGTCTGTAACTGATATAAAGAAAAATATTTTCAGAAGTTTCATCATGCCCACCACCACCACACAGGTTATTTGTGGTGCAAACGGTTAAGTGCTTGACTACTAGCCAAAAGGTTAGCACTTGGAACACCCAGAGGCACCTCAGAAGACAGGCCTGGTGATCTGTTTCTGAAAGTTCACGGCCTTGAAAACCTTATGGAGCACATCTACTCTGCACACATGGGATCACCAGGAGTCTTGACTGACTTAATGGCAAACAACAACCACAACCCTTTTTCTAGACACTATTCACTTACGAGATGGGAAAAGGGCGCGAAGGGGGCATTTTCCTCTGACCTCCTCTAACTTCACAAGGAGGAGAGAGAATGATCAATACCAACAGCCCAAAGCTGATTCCTATGAGGTCAGACATGCAGCCACCCTCTAACCTTTTTACCAATTTTTACACTAAGTCATCCCTCCCACTGCACTCTCTACTTCTTTGCTGGGTTTGATAACTCATTGCAGTGGCCACACAGAACTCACAGACAATACTCATGATCATGGAGTTTATTAGGGGAATAACAGGTTAAAATTCAGGTTCAGGAATGCTTAGGATACAATTCTTCAATCAGGGCAGCCTCCCCTCTGCTATGCCCTCAGGCACACCTCTCTGGCCCTTGGCCTCTTGGCCTGCCTCTACCCTTCTTGAGTAAATTACAAAGCTCTTTTATCTCTGCCAATAGGGGCACCTAGATGCACCCCACTCCAGAAGCAAGCCTACTGCCTAAAGGCACTCAGGTTTCTCACTCCATGGGCTGGTGACCCCACAAATTTATCTTATGCCTCTTGGTTCTGCTACCACCATCTCTCTGCTGGTCATCTTACAGGTTGTCTCAGGTCATCTCTGCCAAGGAGATCGAGGGCAAAAATCTTGGGTCTAAGGACATGTTTCATTCCATCTCCGGCTCTTTTCTCTTGACGGCAATAAGATCCCCCCCTTCTGCCTCTAGGAGATCTCATTTTAAGCCTTGTGAGATGATAAAACTGACCAATCCTTACATTAGGGTTCCATACACCTTATTTGCATGGTCCCACCCCCACAAGAGTGCCACGTACCTTATTTACATTGTGTTTGTTGTTGTTTACATTACTAACCAGCTATACAATCCCCTTGGTAAACCACAAGCACTTTGTATTTGCATAGTGCCACCCAGTAATCTGGTAGGTGGCACAAAGACCATAGCTAGGAGAGCCATACCAAGTAACTCACTGCACCATACATACCTGATGTGGAATGAAAATTGACCAGAGCCCTTTCACATCTTTCCCTCTAGGTCATATTTACAAACTACTAGTTCTGGCAACAGTTCATGCACCTTTTGTTTCATGACATTGATTGCAGTACCCATAATGTAACACCTCTTATTCCACTTCCTCCTTGTGGTTAACTTTTTCTGTGTCCCTCTTTCCTATGCATTCTTGCCTTCTGAGCTATCTCACTGTGCAAATACTGCCCGTCTGATCTCCCGTAGTTGATTGTTCTGAGGAGTGTACCTACCTGGCATAAATGTTTACCATATATGCCTGTCTATTCTTTAGCTGGAAACCATGGAGTGATTTCAATTCCAGGCCTGAAGGGTGACGAGGGACCATAGTCTCAGAGGTTTTACCAGTCTCTATCAGACCAGTAAGCCTAGTCTTTTTTACCATGACAGTTACAACTTGACTGATATATATATATATATATATATTTATTTTTTGCATAAATGCTTAGACTTCCATACTAAGTACTACTAAGTAAGTAACTTATTATTAT
>NW_006921610.1:5330397-5347574 GCF_000298275.1 Orycteropus afer afer | reverse complement strand
AGACAAAGTATATGTGAACTGCTGTATGAAAAGTGAATTTACTCTGTAAATCTTCACCCAAATCCAAATAAAATTTAAAAAAAAAAATGTATATATTCTTTAAATGAAGAAAACCAAAGATGCATGGAAACAATTAGTCTGAGGGACTGGTGGACCATGCAAAACTTAGCTTATATGACCATGAGACTAGAAGAATGAGGTGGTGTCTAGCTACCACTGTCAACCACTAGGAAAGGAATCAGTACAGAGATCCTGGATAGAGTGGTAGAACAATGTGGAACAAAACTCAAAAATCATAAAAAAATGACCAGCTTTACAGGTCTGATAGGACCTGGTGAGATCCCTGAGACTATGGCCCCTAGTTACCCTTCAGGTCTGGAATTGAACTCACTCCTGTGGCTTCCAACCAAACAATAGACAGGCATATAGGGTGAACACTGATACATTCCTTAGAAAGAATCAAGCACAGGAGAACAGAAGGGCACTATTTGATTAGAGAGATAGCCCAGGGGGTAGGAATGCATAGGAAAGAAGGACACAGAGAAGCAGTAACTACAGGGAGGAAGTGGGAAGAGAGCTGTTACATTGTGTGGAATTGCAGTCAATATCATGAAACAAAATGTATATGAACTGCTATATAGAAAATGAATTTGCTCTGTTAACTTTCACCCAAATCACAATAAAATAAGAAAGAATACATTTATTCTTTAGCAATAAGTTACTTACTATAGTATATACCAGTTGCCAGCAAGTCTGTTTCCACTCTTGGCAAGCCCAAGCATGACAGAGTAGAACTGTGCTCCACAGGGTTTTCAATGACTGAGTTTTTGGAAGTAGGTTTCCAGGCCTTTCTTTCATATCAAGAATATATTGCGCCAATTCTTTACTATGGCACAAATAGCAATAAATACATGGAAACTAAAATGTAAATATCATGTTAAGACAAAGTTTTCTTTTTCTTTTTTCCTAATACTCTTTCTTCTCCTCCACCTTCCCCCCATTTCAGCAAAGGAGTGTGGTGGTGTCTTTACAGATCCAAGACGAATTTTTAAATCTCCAGGCTTCCCAAATGAATATGAAGATAACCAAATCTGCTATTGGCACATTAGACTCAAGTATGGTCAGCGTATTCACCTGAGTTTTTTGGACTTTGACCTTGAAGATGATATAGCTTGTTTGGCTGACTATGTCGAGATATATGACAGTTACGATGATGTCCATGGCTTTGTGGGAAGGTACGTGTGGTTTCCCCATACAAGAAGTTAAATGAACATCTGGAATTTTGTTTGATGTTATTTGATTAATTTTACCCCATTGTCTCCACAGCAGTGCATTGCGTTGCACTACGTCCCTACAATATTAATTTTCTAGTATTTCTACACTCCTATAACACCATAGCTTTTTAAGAAAGATTTTTTAGACTTAAAATTTTTCTTAACATGGTAAGTCATAGCTGCTGCTACCTGTACTTATTAAAATAGTACTCCAAAATAGTACTAGCTGTCCTTTAAAGGGGAGCTCTGGGGGCATAGTACCTAAGGCATTTGACTGCTAACCAGAAGGCTGGCCATTCAAACCCACCAGCCGCTCATCGGAAGGAAGGCTGGGCAATCTACTTCCATTGAGATACCATCTGGGAAACCTAAGAAGGGGTTGAAGACTCTGGTGGTGTAATGGATAAGGCA
Source organism: Orycteropus afer afer (assembly GCF_000298275.1). Lineage (NCBI taxonomy): Eukaryota > Metazoa > Chordata > Mammalia > Tubulidentata > Orycteropodidae > Orycteropus > Orycteropus afer. Next base: position 5,345,889 of record NW_006921610.1, on the reverse strand, counting down.
TTTGGCTGCTAACCAGAAAGAAGGTCAGTGGTTCAAACCCACCAGCCACTCTGTGGAAAGAAGGTGGGGCAGTATATTTCCCTAAGGATTTACAGCCTTGGAAACCCAGTGGGGGTTGCTATGAGTCGGAATCAATTCGATGGTACTGAGTTTTGTTTTGGTAGCTGTCCTTTAATTATTGCTAAGTTTCAAGAGAGAGCCCTGGTGGTGTAGTGTGTAAGGCATTTGACTGCTAACCAGAAGGCTGGTGGTTCAAACCCACCAGCCACTCCACGGAAGAAAGATTGGGCAATCTACTTCTGTAGAGATACTGCCTCAGAAATCCGAGGAAGGGTCATTAGGAGTGGATAGCAGTGAGGCTGGTTTTTATTTTTTGTAAGTTATAGGAATTAGTTAAATCATCTATTTATAAAAGCCTCATGATTTGGCTAATAATAGAAGGAAAAGAGATGTGTAAATTGGAAAGTTTGTTGGGGTTTTCAAGCATTTTAATTTCTGTCATTCTCTTTAAAATGATTATAAATTCAGTAATTATTATCTTTCTTCCATGTACAAAGCATTTGCTAAGCATTATGGATGCGAGGTAAATAAGCAAAGTAGAGTACCTTTTCTCAATAAATTTGGCTAAATCTAAACCAAACCCACTGCCCTCAAGTCGATTCTGACTGACAGCGATCCTGTGGCACAAACTGGAACTGCTCCATTTGAGTTTCCAAGGGTGTAAATCTTTACGGAAGCAGACTGCCTCATCTTTCTCCTGTGGAATGGCTGGTGGATTCAAAGTACTAGCCTTTTGATTAACAATCTAATGCTGTAACCACTATGCCAGCAGAGCTCCCTAATTTAGCTAAAGAACCAATTAAAAGATATGTTTAAAAATAGGTTTCTATTCTATAAAGAAGTGAGCTCTGGTAGCATAGTGCCTAAGGCACTTGACTGCCAAGCAGAAGGCTGGGGTTCAAACCCACCAGCCACTCCTTGGAAGGAAGGTTGGGCAATCTATTTCCATAGTGATACCGCCTCGGGAACCCAAGGGGGGGTCGCTATGAGTCGGTCCGACTCCACGGCACATAACAACAACAATGCTATAAAGAACAAGTGCTGCCTTCTTCAATATTTTCTTTTGGGTTTTCACCACACTGGTTCACAGTCTTTTTGTATTCCCATCTCAAGTCTTAGTGTTAATAAATTTAAAATTTTGAATGCCTTAAAAATACTGCAAAATTGAAGACTATTAGGTATTTTATATAGTTAAGTCTCCATTTAACCCATACTTCAGACTGTTATCAATTTTCTATTATCCATGATAGTAATTTAATAGAAAGATTTTGTAGTAGAGACAATTAAAAATGATATATTTAACAGCTTTTTATGTTGATTTTGAAACTTGTAAATTAAAAAAAGGCAATTTTTGGAGGGAAAGTAGTTTTTGTTTTGTTTCGTTCTTTAGCTTACAGAATACTGGTAAGGGAAGAAATATAAATAATTCTTGTAAATAGTTTTAAGAAGTCATGAAGTAAAAGGGAAATGGTGACCACAGGAAGGAAGTGGGAAGAGAGCTGTTGCATTATGGGGATTGTAATCAATGTCATGAAACAGGGTTTGTGTGGACTGCTGTATGGAAGATGAATTTGCTTTGTAAATTCTCACCCAAATCACGATTGAAAAAAAAAGTCACAAGTAGGTTTGGAAGAATGAAGAATAAGGTATTTTTTTGAAAGAGTGAATCTCTTACCTTGGGAATTAGGATAACATTTTTAGGTTTTGATGTTTTAAACCTAGTTTCAAAAAAAATCAATTACACTCCTACATAAAATAGTAAAATTTTTTTTTTTTTTTTTGCAGGGGGTGATGATTTTCAACAGGCTAGTTATTTGTTAGATTTATGTGATGTAATTTACCTTTATAGTAGACTTTTCTTCTTTGGAATGAATTATGTTTTAAAAACTGATATTTTCCCTTATATTTTATATAATACATGAGGGAGTTCCTTTAAAGCCATGATTCAGATAAAAATCGAACAATTTTTTGTCTGTAAGGTCCACATAATTTTTCCATGTTCAAGTTACCCCACCTTGGGATTCAGAATATTAATACCACCAACCATACATCCATTCTCCTTTAACTATGAAGACAATTTGTTTTAATCAGAAACAATTTTTTTTTATTTTTCCAAGTACATTCAAGTTATCCATTACATAAATAGTTATGGAACTACATAACATGGAAATGCCATACATCCTTTCTTAAGACTCCCATTCATATGGTGAGAAGGTTAATTCAAACAACAAATTTGATCTTAACCTCTCTTCTCCATTACAAAGAAAGCAATAAAAAGTGAAAAAAAAATAAGCCTTTACTTAGGGAAATAAAGCATTTAATTATCAGTAAGGCACGCTGGTGGCATAGTGCCTAAGGCATTTGACTGCTAACCAGAAGGTTGGCAGTTCAAACCCACCACCCACTCCACGGAAGGAAGACAGGGCAATCTACTTCTGTAAAGATGTGTAACATCAGAAACCCAATGCAGGGTCCCTATGAATCAGAATCAACTCGATGGCAGTGTGTTTGGTTTTGGTTTTTCGGAAGGGCTGCTTGCAATAGCTGTATAATATTCATACATGTGACTTCTCTTTTTAAAAATTCTCTTTCAGATACTGTGGAGATGAGCTGCCAGAAGATATCATTAGTACAGGTAATGTTCTAACCTGAGGAGCAAGACTGTAATTTGTTTTCTCATCCCTAATAGTGAAGACACAGTAGTTATTCACTTTTTAAATTTGAGAGAACTGAGGTCTGTTAGCTTGTAAAATGCAAAGAAGTGTTTGCTTATTTATACTTGTAAAAAGACTTGTACCAACTCCTTGCATTAAAACTGTGGAGACTCTTGTTATTTGAAGGAGATGCAGTCTGCGATAGACTTAAATCTACAAATTCATAAATAGTACTGTAGCTTATGAGTTTCATAGAATGTACATATAAATGGCTGAACATTTTAATTGATAAAGGACTGAATTTATAAAGTTGTTAAAAAATACCATCTGTCACTAAAAAATTTTTACATTTATTACATTTTTACCTTAATATAGCACTCCCCAGAGAGTGTTCTAAGGAATACTGTTCTGTGAGATGTTTTTTAATAGGTGATTGCATGAGAAAAAGAATCTAAGGTCAAGTAAATTTGGAAAACACTGCGTTAAATAATGTTAAACAGATTTCTTTATTGGAGGACTTCATGAAGTTTTTAATATGCTAATTAACACTGTAATTCTTAAAAGACTAAATATAACAGGCAATATTTGCAAAACTTTTCCCCCTGTAAATTATTTTGTGGGATTTTGTTCCATGAAATATACCCCAAGAAATGTGTTTATAGTACATAAATTTATCTCAGTAAGTGATATCACCCTAAGTTATCTCAAATTCTATTTTCTAAGAATCTTCACTTTCTTAGATATCTTCATTCTCTCTTTCTAGTTTCAACATCAGCACTAGCAGTTGGTTTTCTTCTATGTTCTATTTTTTCCTTCATGTCATAAAATTATCACCATGCTTCTCCAGCTAAAAACAACAAAGCTATCCTTTACCAACAAGTTGATTCCAACTCATAGGGACTCTAAAAGACAGAGTAAAACTGACCCATAGTGTTTCCAAAGTTGTAATCTTTACGGAAGTTGGCTGCCACAACCTTCTCCAGAAGAGTGGCTGGTGGGTTGGAATCATAAATGTTTTTAGTTAATAGCTGAATGCTTAACCACTGCAACACCAGGGTTCCTAACAAAGCTATACAGATATTACTAGTTAAATACCTCCTACACCTCAGGCTCGTAGTGCAATCAATTCTAATTTATATCTCCATTATTATCTTTTAACAATCAAACAATGATTGATTGGAAGTTCCATCTCTTTGAAGATGGATTTTCCAATCAATCCTTGAATGATTAATGCATCAAGCTTATTAACTCATTACTCTGTTATGAAGAATGCTAAGAAGGCTAATTTATTTAGCCTTTTGTTTATATCTTAGTTTTGTTTTTTTGAGAACATATTTTATGTCAACAGAAAGTAGAAAGAAAAAATCTTATAAGCTGTGGGAGGTAGTTGGGGGATGAGAATTCTGTTTTATAAAAGGGAGTCAAGATGTCTGAAAACATGCTTTGTCTATAACAGACAAAACTTACTCCAATAGTAATCAAATCAGTATTTTTCTTACAAAACTGAAGAAACTGGAAAACACACACATACACAACTTATTATTCAAAGAAAAACAAATCACAGAAATGGAAATAGTTGAACACACTAGCCAAAGGTTTAGCAAAAGTAGCAAATAGGAAATAGATACAAAGGAATAGAAAGAAAAAGAAGACATCCTTTTAACAAGTAACCCTGTAAATCAAGCATAATCCTGTTAACATGTTGAACTAATTTTCTTTTGAGTGTGTACTTACTTACCCCAAGATATTTATATTAAATATATGAATAAATAAACTAAAAACTACCCATAATCTCACCATTTTAATAAAAGGTATATACAAAGTAAGAATATGTCCACTCTTTTCTTGTCTCCTATTCTACCCTAGAAAGGCATTTGCTAACTGTGTAATGACCATTTTTCTAGGTGTTTTGCTATATACATGAACACCATGAACATAATTTCAAGTCAAAATATGATATTTAGATCATTCTAATTATCTTTAATGACTGGCTAAATAGACCACTGTAATAGAACTACCATAATTGGTCATTCTATTCAGTATTTTAATTAGCATTTTTTAACCTTCACTTTTACATATTAGGTTTTTTGTTTGTTTCCCCCACACACTTCATTCCTAAAGTAAAACTTTAGGGTCAGGAGATAAGCATTCTATACGTTGATAGATGCTACCAAATTGCCACAAGCCCTGCACCAACAATTTGCATTTTAACCAGAATAGTATTCTCCACTTTCTTTCCCAATATAACAGCAAAAACATGGTATTGTTGGTCTAATTTGCATTTCTTTATAGTGCATTTTTAGTATCTTTTATATATTTATTGTCCCTTTATATTCCTTCTTTAAATTGCTTATTTATGGCCTTTGCATATTCTTTGGAGCTCTTCTTTTTTCATTTCTAGAAACTCTTTGTATATTAAGGAAATTAATACTTTATTTCCTCTGTCTTTTGCTCTATACCTTTAGTATCTTTCACCGTACCCCAAATAAATTTTTTTTGAGGCAAATCTTCCAAGTATATGAAAAGTAGAGTGGATAAGACCATGAATTCTGGAGTCATGCTGCCCAGACTCAAACCCTAATTCTGCCACTTTATCTCTGTGGCCTTGAATAAGATACTCAGGCTTTCTGTGTCTCTGTTTCACATCTGTAAAATGACCCTTCCTCATAGTGTTGCAGTAGGGATTAATACATGAGTTACTAGTTGAAATGCATTTAAAACTATGCTTGGCATACATTAGCATTCAATATATGCAAAAACTCACTGCTGTCAAGTTGATTCCAACTCAAAGAGACCCCTCCTTGGGTTTCCAAGGCAGTGTCTCTATGAAAGTAGATTATCCAGTATTTTAATTAGCATTTTTTAACCTTCACTTTTATATATTAGATACTATTCCAAGGAGTGGCTGGTGGGTTTGAACTGCCAGTCTTCTGGTTAGCAGTCAAATGCCTTAGGCACTATACCACCAGAGCTCCCTCAATATATGTAAGGCTTTTTTTAAAAAAATTTTTTTCTAAATGAATCCTGAATTTGTGATCTTGATTAAGAACAACTTTCACTCTTAAACAAACAAACAAAAAAAATCACTATTATCAAAGAAGAAAATCTCATACTCTGCTAGGAGTGAAAGAAATAGAATTTTATTGAGGAATAATACAGCTCTCCACCATTCAAGTGGAGAGAGGGATCTATGTACATAGAGAACAAAGGAAAAGTAGGGTGTTAGTGATTGATTATAGGTAAGATCAGCTTGAAGTGCTTTGAAATGTAAAGGCCATCCACTTGGCAAGGAGGGAGACAGTTATCAGCAGCCATATTTTTCTGGGAATAAATTGTTTATATCTTGAAACATTCTTCCCATAAGCAAATTATTTACATCCTGACCTTTTGCTTCCTGTGAATGCATGTTGGTCCCTCTTTCTTATGTCTGACTTAAGTGCTTCCAGTTTGAAACTTTTTGTTTACATTTCTCCCTTTTGATCAATCCTAGCTAGGCTGGAGGTGGAGGAGAATAGTACCTAAAGCCTAGTACCTAAAGTATTATGGGGGTGGGGGGAGAATAGTACCTAAAGCCATAGTACCTAAAGCATTTGAGTGCTAACCAGAAGGCCGGTGGTTCAAACCCACCAGCCACTCCTCAGAAGGAAGATTGGGCACTCTATTTCTGTAGTGATACTGCCTCAGAAACCCAAGAAGGGATTGCTATGAGTCGGATCTGGCTCGATGGCAGTGAGTTTGGTTTGTTTTAACACTACTGGGCATTGATCATCTACAGTGAGTAGACTTCTTCTGAAAGGACTTTTTCTGATTTCCTGAGGAACTTTGGTTAATAAGAATTGTTTTCTTCATCTTGCTAGCTAATAGGCCTCATCTTCAGAGTCAGTAGGCTTTATGGGGAACATCTTAACAAACAAGGCCACATTCAAGGAAGAGATATATCTCATTCAGGAAAGAATGATAGAGTTAAAGATGAAACATACCCAGGAACACAAAAGGGAATTGATTGAACAACATGATCATTGGTGAAAGCCTAAGAAACCAGCATGATTTTATGTGAAGGGTCAAATGGTTTTAGCATTTCATGGATAAAATATATTAAACCAAAACAAAACAGTATTTTTTAATTATAATAGAAGAGATTATGAGAAATATAAAGACTACAAAATGTAGTAGTAATGTGCTATGCCATTCATTCCAGAAAGAAAATAAATTATTTATATCAGTTATGGAAGGAACAGGATTGTCCCAATGAGATACTATATGTTGCAAATGACTAACATAGAGTATAATATTAGCACTACTGTCAGGAACATAAACTAGATTTTATTACTGCAAAGGTGTCTCCTTGGGCTGTAGTGAGAATGTCAAGGGCCAATCTATTTTGGAGTACTACTTTTCTTATCAATGCCATTTTGGTATTCATCTCCAGAAGCCCGTGGACACTATCATTTAGGGCAGTTTGTATATATTAGGTTAATATTTCTATATGTCCCCTAACATCTTCATTCTTATCAGAGGTGAGAATACTACCACTAGACGATTAATCCAATGAAACACTGATAACGTCAAGCTCTTGATATGACTACGTTAGCTGGTAAAGAGAGTTCAGTTAAAATATGTCCTTGAGTCTAGGTCAGGCCCACAGTACATCTTCCAATAGGGCATTAGTGGGAGCTAGGGACAAAGGTTGGTTCCACATAGCCAAAAGTTGCTTTTAGGTACTATCCAATAGATACCTAAGTGTCATAGTCAGTCAATGGTGAACTAATCAGTAGCCTGTAATACTATAATTGATGCACATTCAGACACTGGAGACCATCCCCTAGGTCTGGTGATGGTGGGGTTATATGAATAATTCCCAGCAAAGGGGCGCAACTTGACGTAGCATCCTCTCTTGGGGAGTTGACAGATGAATCCATCCCACAGTTGTTGATTTGGATCTACCATACAAAAATACTATTTGTGGGTTTGGAAGATTCTTTAGTTAACTCTTCCTGGGCAATTTCATTTAGTAAAGTAAGGATTATGTTAATACTAAAGGTTAATATTCTGGTTACCTAGTGTTGCTCTTATAAGAATATATCACACATGGGATGCTTGAACAAACAGGAGTTTATTCTCTTACATTTTGGAGGCTTTAAGTCTGAGTTTAAAGTACCAGGCTCTAGGGCCTGGGTGAAAACCCCTCAACCTTGGGCTTCAGCTCTGCCTCCTGTGACCGGCTCACTGGAGCTAGAGGCTTTTCTTCACCAAGACAGATGCTGGCTGCTGTGGTTGACAAGCCCAAGGTTCACAAGTAAAAAGTCACAGTCCTGATGTTACCCAACCACATGGCAGGCCATTAACTCAAGTCCACTGAAATCCCAAGGTTGGCAGAGCAATGACAACACAGCTACATGCAGGGTTCAAGCATGCCATAAGCTAAGACCATTCTCAAAGCCTCTTTTTATATATGTGAAGCAGACCACATCCCTAAAGCAGCTACTCAGCTACTCCAATGCATTCCACCATGGACTTAATTACCAATCTTATCATGGGGAATAACATCCAGCTGCCCAGCCACTCAACCAGACCCAATCAAGTTGACACACAAACTTAACTACCACAATTAAGTTATGGTCTAAGTTTCATTCAGATCCAAAAGTAGGCCATTTGTCAATGGAAAATCTAGAAATAGTCATTTCCTGCAGTACTGAACTATTTATTTTTGCTCTTGTATCCATAGATCAAGAGCAACCCAATCAGATCCCTGTAGTGGAAGGGAAGGCCAGACTGACTTGAGGCTAGGAGGGCAGCACATGTCCAACAATTAAACCTCTTTAAATGGTGAGCATAAGCATCTGCCCAGTCTAGGAAAATATTAATAGAGGCATAACTTTAACAAAGGTAAAATGAAAACAAGATAACGAGGTGAATTTTCAACCTTAGTCTAGGGTCTTGGGTGAGCCATCTACCTCAGATGTCATCTGCTTCTGGCCACAGGGGCATTTAAATATAACCTTCAATTCTCCGGTAGGTTGGCTAATTCAAAGAAGAGTCTTAAGCCTTTTTTAACCATTACAAATAGATCTAAGATGTTCTTCCTCTAATTTGGCTGCACATGGATTGGTGAGGATAACTAAGTATGGTCCCTTTCAATGAAATTCTAATGAGTCTTTTATTTGATGTCTCTTCCAATAATAGATAGTCTCTTGGAATGATGTTAGGCATAATTTGGGAGTCTAGTTTCTGTTCACCAAAGGCTTTTCTAATCTGTGAAAGATATTCTTTAGAACACTGGATTAAAGACTTGCAACATTTCAATAATTCAGATTGAACAATGTTTGGGTCAGTGAAGGCAACATAAGGACCGTGGGTCTCCTAATAACTGTGTCATAAGACGTAAGCTTGTGAAACTTGCTCTTTAACATACTGTAGCTAAAGCAAATGGAAGAAATGATAAAGTAAAAAGCTGAACAGAAGATTTCAAAGGGTAGCTCAAGAAGATAAAGTAAACTATGATAATGAAATGTGCAAAAACCTGAAGCTAGAAACAAAAAGGGAAGAACATGATCAGTGCTTCTCAACCTGAAAGAACTGAAGAAAAAATTCAAGCTTCGAGTTGGAATACTGAAGTATTCTACAGGCAAAATATTGAACAATGCAAGCATCAAAAGAAGATGAAAAGATACACAGTCACTGTACCAAAAAGCACTACTCAGTGCTTTTCAGGAGGCAGCATATGATCAAGAACCAAGGGTAATGAAGGAAGAAGTCCAAGACACATTGATGTCACTGGCAAAAAACAAGACTCCAGGCATTGATGGAAAACCAATTGAGATGTTTCAACAAATGAATGCAGTGCTGGAAGTGCTCACTTTCTATGCCAAGAAATTTGGAAGACAGCTACCTAGCCAACTGACTGAAAAAGACCCATATTTGTGCCCATTCCAAAGAAAGCTATTTGAATGAAATGCAGAAATTATCAAACAACATCATTAACATCACACATAAGTAAAACTTGCTTAGGATAATTCAAAAATGGTTGCAGCAGCACATTGACAAGGAACTGCCAGAAATTCAAGCCAGATTCAGAAGAAGGTGTGGAACAATGGGTAGCATTGTTGATGTCAGATGAATCTTGGATGAAAGCAGAGAAAACCAGAAAGATATTTACCTGTTTTTTATCAACTATACAAAGGCACTGGACTGTGTGGATCATAACAAATTTATATTTGCCATAAAAACATGGCAAAGAATGGGAGTTCCAGAACACTTTATTGTACTGATGTAGAATCTGTATTTAGACTAAAAGGCAGTCATTTGAACAGAACAGGGGTATACTGCATGGTTTAAAATCAGGAAACCTTGTGTCAGTGTTGTATCCTTTCACCGTACTTATTTTATATGTATGTTTAGCAAAAAATCTGAGAAACTGCGTTATATGAAGAAAAACACAGCATCAGGATTGGAGAAAGACTCATTAACAATGTATGATATGCAGGTGACACAACCTTGCTGGCTAAAAGTGAAGAAGATTTGAAGTACTTACTGATGAAGATCAAAAACTACAGCCTTCAGTATGGATTACACTTCAACATAACAAAAACAAAAATCCTCACAACTGGACCAATAAGCAACATCATGATCAATGGAGAAAAATTTGAAGTTGTCAAGGATTTAATTTTACTTGGATTTACAATCAATGCCTGTGGAAACAGCAGTCAAGAAATTAAATGACATATTGTACTGGGCAAATCTGCTGCATAAGACATCTCTAAAATATATTTTTAAAAAATAATGAAGATGTCACTTTGAGGACTAAGATGCCCCTGACTCAAGCCATAGTATTTTCAGTCACCACATATGCAAACAAAAGGTGGAAGATAAAAGGAAAATGAATACCTTTCAATTATTGTGCTAGGAAAGAATACTAAATATACCATGGACTGCCAGAACAAACAAAAATATCTTAGAAAAAGTAGAGCCAGAATGCTCCTTAGAAATAAAGATGGTGAGACTTCACCTCAGATACTTTGGGCATGTTATCAGGAGGGACCAGACTCTGGAGAAGGGCATCATGCCTGGCAAGGAAATGGGTCAGTGAAATAGAAGAAGAACCCTGATGAGATGGATTGAGTGGCTGCATTAATGGGCTTAAACATAGCAACAATTGTGAGGATGGTGCAGGATCGGTCAGTGATTCATTCTGTTACACATGGGGTTGCTATGAGTCAGAACCAAATCGTTATCACCTAACAAAAACAAGTTTGTGAGATCCAAATGATGTGGGCCTCAGATTTCAAAGAAGTAAGAGAAGGACCTTAGTCCAGGATAAATTTAAAGTTTCACATAGTTTTGCTATTTGGGTCTTTATTATTCCATTAGTCCAGAAGACTGAGGATTATAGGAGCAATATATCCTTTGATAAATGGAAGAAACTCGACAAAGATATTGGATGACTTGACCAGAGAAATGAATTCCCCAATCACTACAGAGTTTTTGGTGCTCCCCTGGTGGGCATGAGGTTATCAAGAAGTTTCTTTGCCACAAAGCCTGCAGTAGCAAAATGGTAGGGGAAGGCTTCTACCCAATGTGAAAATCCTCAGTCTTGTGCACCATTACTAATACACATTTATAATCATTTGAGGGTGAAAGTTAAATAAAATCTATTTGCCATTCAAGCACAAGCTCAGAAAGTAAAGGGTATTGTCCAGGTAGGACTTCAATGTATTTCCCAGGATTTTAATGAGGGCAAATAGGACAATGAGTGGTAGGTAACATGTTCAACAGCCTCAAAAATTTTCCCCACCAATATTCCTTAAATGTCTTAATCATTTTATCTCGTCCCATGTGGGAACTTTCACATATAGCCTGAATCATAGGAACATGCAGCATATTAGGTAAACCAATTATCTTCATTTTGTTTATAAGAGTGAATTTTATCCAATCAATTAGTGGAGAAAAGGCCTTTGGGATAGCCTCTAGCAATATTTTACTCAAGGCCTAATAGTCTTCCAACAGCTCCGTGGCTATTTTATCAATATGTAAGACTAAAATGTCCTTGGAATTCTTCTGTCTGTTCCAGCCATGACTGGGCTTCCCCTGGGCCAGTAATCATGTGAACAAGCTGATATAAATAAGGGAGCCCAGGCTGGTAGGTTTTAACAAGGAATTTAAATTCTTCAAAAAAGTTTGTAGGAGTTATCATGGAGTATAGGAAGATCTTTCACAATAGCATGTAATTGTGATCTTGGCCTCCAGGCAAAAGTGATACAAGGGGAATCTTTAGCATCACTGCTGGGTGAATTTTAAAGGACATTTCAGGCTAGGTGCTGTTTTTTTTAGGGAAAAAGGAAGTTCAAATAAAGTGTTATTAGAGCAGTAGGAAGGAAAAGAAGGGTATAAAGAGGTAGCAGTTGGCAGAGAAAAGAAGGGAGGGAAGCTGAAATTGGACATTTGAATTATTTGCCCTGCTTAATTTGTAGACTGTGTCCTGCAGGGAAGTAATTTTACTGTTTAAATTTCCTTTATGTACAAATATACAAATGAAAATAGGCATCCCACTGGCACTGTTTAGGAACTTCAGTTCTATAACTTACTGAACAGAAAAGTTAATTTAAAGAGATCAAAACAACCCCAAAGTGGCCACTGATTTTCCAAATTGTCTTGAGTGAGCTTATGCCAGACATACAAGAATATGCACAATAAAAGAACCTGATGCTTATTCATGTGGTGAGCAGGAGTCCCAAAAGGTGGCTCTAAATGTCTTTTTGACATGGAATGCCCCATTTTTATAATGACAGTTACAACAAAACAAACTTTTACTTGCAAGAACCAAAACAAATCCATGATAAAACTCAAAGAGCTATCAATACAAGGGAGCAGAGTTCAAAATCTAAGGTTCTGTTTGTTTGTTTGTTTTTTAACCATAAATGATTCCCAAGAAGTAGAGAGCCCAAAGCAACTCAGCAGGTGCCGTGTGTATGTCCAGATGCCCCGGGGATCATCAAAGATATTGCACCTTCAAAATCCTGCTTCTGACACTAGAAATGTCAAAAAATAAAAACTAATACTCTATTAAAAGGGAAAGAAATGGAGTTTTATTGAGGAATAATACAGCTTGATCTGAATAGTGCAAAGTAAAAATACAAAGCACTCCACCAATCAGTGGAGAGAGGGTTCTATATACATAGAGAATAAAGGAAAGGTTGGGAGCTAATGACAGATTATAGATAAAATCAGCTTCAGCTTGAAGTCTTTTGAAATGTAAAGGTTAGCCACTTGGCTAGGAGGAAATGAGTTACCACCTCAGTGGCACCAGAAGGTTTGGTTATACACACTTGCAGTCACAAACACATTTTTCCCTGAGAACAAATTATTTACATCTTGACATGTTCTTCCTACAAACAAAAGGTTTGCATCCTGATCTTTTGCTTCCTGGCAATGCATGTTGGACCCATCATTCCTATGTCTGACATGAGTACCTCTAGTTTGAAACTTTTCAGTTTGCATTATATTTCATTTTATACAATAATGATTTTCCCTTCATTTTCAGTACATTTTGATCTTTACTGCAGGTAAAATGTATTTAGGTATTCTGTGTATAAAGCAGGGATCTAGTTTAATTTCTTACATATGTAAACTTGTTGTCCTGTAACATTATTGAGTAAATAGTGCATCCATACCTCACTAAGGATCCCTGCTGCCACAATGATTAAGTGCTCAGGTACTAACTTAAAAGGTCAGAAGTTCAAACCTACCATCTTTTCCATGGGAGAAAAGACCTGCCAATCTGCTCTCACAGAGTTTTTAGTCCCATGGGACAATTCTATTCTGCCTCATAGTGTTGTTGTGAGTTAGAATCAACTCCATGGCACACAACAACAACATACCACCTAGGTCTCAATTGCCTGCATACTCCTTTCATTCTGTGGATGTTCCTTCTAGAAAGAGTGCCTTTTAAAACAGGATAGATAAAACTTCCCATAGGACAGGTTGCAAGACCAGAGAAAAAATTAATGTCTCCTGCCCTATTCCATTTGGCAATGAAACCACAACTTCTTTGTTTAAGAATCCAGTTCTGAATTCTGGGATTCTTTCTCATGAATTCTTATATTCTCCCATGAGTACAGTGAGTCTTTGAATTGTCTACCAAATTGAAGGAGTAATAACTTTGTTCTTTCATAACCTTCCCCCCACAGGAAATGTTATGACCTTGAAGTTTCTAAGTGATGCTTCAGTAACAGCAGGAGGTTTCCAAATCAAATATGTTGCAGTGGATCCTGTATCCAAATCCAGTCATGGAAAAAATACAAGTACTATTTCCACCGGAAATAAAAACTTTTTAGCTGGAAGATTTAGCCATTTGTAAAACAAAAGAAGAACATTCAGAATATATAGAGTTCACATTTGCATCTTCTGGAATCACTTCAATCTCATTTTTATATTATTATTATTATTAACATTTATTTATTATTTTTAAAAGGTGAAAGCAATATCTGATGATTTTGGTAAATGCAGAAAAATTTAAATGAGAAAAAGTCTCTCATAACCCCCACTAAATTAAAATAACAACCATTAATATTTTTATATTTTTTTAGTCATTTTTCTATTTGTAATGTATGTATATATGCATCTATATGTATTTGTGTTTGAAATTTTGGAATCTTGCTTCAGGTACAGTTTTACAATCTCGTTTTTCTATCCTTGAACTTTAGAGCATAAACATTTTCTGATATCATTGAATATTCATAAAAATATGATTTGGGACATCTGTATAATATCCTATTCTATGATTGCTCCATATTTTATTTAAGCCTTTCTATGTGGTTGAAATTTTGGGTTATTTTCATAAATATTACTACAATAAACATCTTTGTACATATATATTTGTGCAGCTCTTCAGTTATTTGGAATAGTGTTCTAGAAGTAGAATTACTGAATCAAAGGTTAATTAAAATAGTTTCCCTTTTGATAGGCAAAATGAACATTTCATTGTAGTTTAAATTTTCACTTTATTAGTAACATGACCATCACATTATATATTTTTGGCTAATTTTATTTCTTTTGTGAATTGTTTTTCCATGTCTTTCACCCATTTTTTTTTCACTAGTATGATTTTTAATTGATTTATAAGAAATCATTTGTTCTGGTTACCTAGTACCATTCTGACAAGAATATACCACAAATGGGATGGCTTGAAGAAACAGGAGTTTATTCTCTTACAGTTTGGAGGCTTTAAGTCCGAGTTCAAAGTGCCAGGCTATAGGGCCTGGGTGATGTTACCAAACCACATAGCAGGCCATTAATTCAAGTCCATTGAAAGTCCCAAGGTCGGCAGAGCATGGCAGACTGGTGAACAATGACATGGCTACATGCAGGGTTCAAGTGTGCCATAATCTAGAGACAATTCCCCAAGACTTCTTATATACAGGAGCAGACCACATCCCTAAAGCAGCTACTCAGCTGCTCACAGTAGATTCTACCATGGATTTGATTGCCAGTCTCATCATGGGGAATACTACATCCAGCTGCCCAGCCACTAAACCAGGCCCAGCCAAGTTGACACACAAATTTAACTACCACATCATTATATATTAGATATAAAATTCCACATCTAGCACATATATTACAGTTTCATTTGAAGTTTATATTTGCCTTTTACTTATACAGCATTTTTAAAAAATATACTAAAGGTTAAAATAGGAGCTCTGGTAGCATAGTGCCTAAGGCACTTGACTGCTAACCAGAAGGCTGGCGGTTCAAACCCACCAGCCACTCCTCGAAAGGAAGGTTG
>NW_006921610.1:5317602-5326597 GCF_000298275.1 Orycteropus afer afer | reverse complement strand
AGAAGAGTTGATGCTTTTGAGTTGTGGTGCTGGCGAAGAATGCTGAACGTACCATGGACTGCTAAAAGAACTAACAGATCTGTCCTGGAGGAAGTGCACCTGAAATGTTCCTCGGAAGCAAGAATGGCCAGACTTCATCTCACCTATTTTGGTCATGTTGTCAGAAGGGAACATTCCCTGGAGAAGGATGTCATGCTTAGTACGGTGGAGGGTCGATGAAAGGGGGGGAGGCCTTCAATGAGATGGATTGACACAGTGGCTGTGATGATGGGCTCAAGTATAGCAGGGATTGTGGGGTTGGCGCAGGACCGGGCAGTGTTTCGTTCTGCTGTGCATGGGGTCACTATGAGTGGGAAACGACTTGACAGCACTTAACAACAACAACATAAATTAATAAACTACGTGTTAGAAATAGGTTAGAAAGTAGTACATGTTAATTTACTAATAGAATAAGTACAGATAAAAGTCTAAGCTGAGCCCAGGAGTTGAATTAGGAAGAAAATCACTTGGGTGCTGGAAACCAAATGGCAAACATACACAGGAGGAAGGAACAATCAATGACATGAAAAACTATCAGTAGATCTAAGAAATGAATCCTGAGAATTATGACTTGGTTTAGCAATATGAAAATCATCAGTGATCTTGAAGAGCATTTCCAGTGAGGTGGATCAGAGAAAGTCTCAACTGGAGTGTGTTTAAGATGAATTAGACAAGAGGTATTCGGTATCCTAATGAACTGAGAGCCAGGACAAGAACAGATATATGCACACCCATGTTCATTGCAGCACTATTTACAATAGCAAAATGATGGAAACAACCTAGGTGCCCAGCCCATCAACAGAAAAATGGATAACTAAACTTTTGTACATGCACACCATGGAATACTATGCAACACTAAAGAATAAAGAATCTGCACAACACCGCATAACATGGATGAACATGGAGGACATTATGCTGAGTGAGTGAAGTAAGTCAATCACAAAAGGACAAATATTGTATTCCTTATAGTTAAAAGTCAAGGAAAGGTTTATATATGGAAGGAAACTTTCTTTGCTGGTTATCAGGGGTGGGAAGGGAGGGGAGGAAACACTGCAAAAATTTAAAAAAAAAAGTTAAATTAAAAATAAATTTAGATTAAAAAACATTGTGTTCTTTGAAAAAAAGAGAATGAATTAGAATTGGGGATTGAGAGGGACTGAGAGCAAATATGGCTGTCAAAGAGATTGAAAGAACGTTTTCTTTCATAAATTGGTTGATTTAATAGCATGTGCTATTTTAATGAGAATGAGCTTAGAAGGAGAAGGGACAGCTGCTGGGATCATTGAGTCTGTGCAGTATTCAGGGTACTACAGGAAGCAGATGGTGCACTCAACAGAGGAAGACTAAAGAGGTTTTCCACAGAGATGTGGGCTGCCTTAAGGGAAGTTCACAAGGGAAGTGAATTGCCTGGTGCTCACCACAGCAGGAGGGCTGCCTGAAGAGGCAAAATCAGGGGCAGTTATCTGAGCCCAGAGAAGTAGGAGAGAGGTGTCCAATGAAATCTAGAACAGAACTTCTAACAACCCAAGGCTGCAGGGATGGAACTATGGGTAGGTACTTGAAATTCTCCCTCTTCTCCTACCCTTTTCTGTTTTGCCAGTGCCTCTCATTGTTTGAAAGAGCTCTGATGGTGTAGTGCCTAAGGCACTTGACTGCTAACCAGAAGGCTGGTGGTTGAAACCCACCAGCCACTCCTTGGAAGGAAGGTTGGGCAATCTACTTCCATAGTGATACTGCCTCAGAAACCCAAGGAGGGGTCACTATGAGTCAGATCCAACTTGATGGCAGTGAGTTTGGTTTGGTTTTGATTTTCCCATTGTCTGAACCCAAGCAGAAGTCACAACACCAGGGAATCTGGTTGATGCTGTCCACAGAAGTTAGCACCAGGCTCCACAGTGGAGAGGAAAAGATAGGGAATAGATAAACGCACTGCCGTGGAGTCAGATCTGACTCAGCGACTCCTCCTTGGGTTTTTGAGGTGGTATCACTACGGAAGTAGATTGCCCAACCTTTCTTCCGAGGAGTGGCTGGTGGGTTTGAACCGCCAGCCTTCTGGTTAGCAGTCAAAAATGCCTCAGACACTATTCCATGGGAGGGGCAAAAGGAGGATAACTGAAATAGTGGGTGAAGGGATGAGATCTAGTGCACAAATATGAGAACTGGTTTTGGATAGGGGCAGGGACAGTACATCTACAGGAGGGGTTCTTAAACCTTTTATGCCATGAATCCTTTGATAGGTGAAATCTATGGATATTTCTAAGAATAATATTTTTTATGCATAAAATACATAACAGTACAAAGAAAATAAATTATATTGAATTTTTATTATTTGTCAAATCAAATGTGTGATGTATTAATGCATGTGCTTCTTTATTAATGCCACAAATAATAAAATCTAGCAATGAGTTCAATAACTACCATAATTTCAAAGTAGTGATACATGTGTACAATATTACAAGATATCTGCAAAAGCTGTTTCATGATGTAACAATATCTATAATGTGTATTGGTGACAAAAATGTAAGTACTGTGGCTTATCACCTACAGTCAAGTGAAGAAAATGCTAGATATCAATGAAAGGTTAGTGAAAATAAAGATGCGTTGCCCCATGTAATATCTCTGATCCCAACTTTCAGCCAAAACACAATAAAAATTTAAAAAAAGATCTCTGAACCCCTGGATCCATAGAAGGAAGGGAGATTAGTAAAGACAAAGATGATTAACAGGTGGGCTCCCTTGTGCTTGCTTTGCATTTCTTAGTAAAGCAAGATCGAGTCATAATCCAAAAATTAGCATGGACAAGATGATAGAAAAGGTTTGAGAAGAAAGGAGAAGGCATGAAATAGTCTTCTCAGAAAGTGGGTAAGGAAATGGACCAGGAGAATAGCCTGTGGTTACCAACCAGCATTAAGAGACTGTTTGAAATCCGTGGTCATAGACTGTAATAGGAGACAGGCCAGTAAAGCTGTATTTTTCTCCATCCATGTGAAGGTTCACATGAGTAGACACATTAGGTAGAAAGTTGGGTTAACTAGGGAATTAACAAGACAATTATCACAAGAGAGAGGCAGAGGAATAGAGGGTATTTGTAATGGAATGATTGTAATGATCAGCCATATAATTTAGTTTGATAAGAGATGGACAGACATTGAAGAAACAAGGGACAGTGAAAAGGTGGTAGACTTGATGATGTGCAGATCTCACAGGGCTCAAAAGATTAAGGAATCAGAATATTAGAGGAAATGGACTGGAGAGGTAGGAAGTAGTGGACTGAGAATGGAATTTTATATAGAACAGAATAATGCACCCCTTGACCCAAAGATATCCACATACTAATCCTTGGAATCTGTGAATGTTACCTTACATGGCAAAAGACTTTGGAGATGCGATTAAGGACCTTGAGATGAGGGAGTTCTTTAGGATTATCTAAATGGGCCCAAGGTAATCATAAATGTCCTTAAAAGTAAGTGAGAGAGTATATTATGTGAACTGCTGTATGAAAAGTGAATTTACTCTGTAAATCTTCACCCAAATCAAAATAAAATTTAAAAAAAAAAAAAGGAAATGAGAGAGATAGAAGAAGAAGAGTCAGAGAAAGATAAGGTGATGGAAGCAGGGCCAGAGAGAAGCTGTATTTTTTGCTTTGAAGATGGAGGAAGGGGACCATCAGTCAAGGAATATTGAGGCAATCTGCTTCCGTAAAGATTTACGGCCTTGGAAAGCCTGTGGGGCAGTTCTACTTTGTCCTAAAGAGTCACTGTGAGTTGGAATCAACCAAATGGCAGTAGGTTTTTTTTTTTTTTTTTTAATGTTACCTACATAAAAAGTATTTGGAAAAGGTTATATTTCCAACCCTTAAGCTGTATTCCTAGAGGAGTGTATGTCATAAATTGATACATTGTTATACTGAGAAACTATCTGAAAAATGATAGCATCATGGTATTTGGACTTCCTAGGGGTGAAAATGTCACCTGAGCTCTGAATATAGTAGGAAACTCATTCAAAGTTTATAAGTGGTAGCTTATAAAAGAAATAAATGAACTGCTCAGGAATAGTAAGTTTAAGTGTAAAAGGATAAAAGGCCAGGTTGATCAAAGAAGACTATTTAAAACTAGAAACACTTAATGTTATCTGCAACACTTAAAAATACATCATATGTTATTCTTGGTGGAAAATATCCATATTTGAATTAAAGTAATAAAAAATTGCTTAAAATATTAAGACAAGTGGTACTTCAAACAGCAGTCTAAGATATCCAATTAAAAGAGACTATTGGTCCATTAGAATTGCATCAGGCATGAAAATTGCCTGTTTTCTCCTAATTTAAATTTAATTTGCTGTTTGTTTTTAATCCAAAATTAGTGTTCTTAGATAAGGCTGCTGAACATTCTCTTCCAAGGGTTCTCAATCAAGTTGTATTCAAAACATTTCATAACAGAATCCTACAAAGTTCTCCCTTAATAAGGGTTTATTCAAGATGTAAAAGGCATAAAATAAAAAAATAAAAATAAATTGGCTGCTGTCAAGTAGAACACCTCCCGTAAAGGCCTGGAGATCTACTTTTGAAAAATCAACCACTGAAAACCCTAAGGACCACAATTCTAATCTGACAAACATGAGCCACCACGAGTTGCTTGACAGCAACTGGCTTTGATCTTTCATTTAGCCTAATGGTTTTGAGATTCATCCATGTTGTTGCTTACATTCATTTTTATTACAGAGTACTATTCCATTGCATGCCACAATTTGTTAACATGACCAATGTATCGAAGAAAACCTTTCAACCCACTTCTCCTGACAACTACCACTTCTTTGATAGCTATACTCATTGTCTCAATTCTCCTCCAGTTTACTCTTAAGGAGCTCTGGTAGCATAGTGCCTAAGTCATTTGACTGCTGACAAGAAGGCTGGTGGTTCAAACCCACCAGCCGCTCCTCAGAAGGAAGATTGGGTGATCTACTTCCATGGTGATACCACCTTGGAAACCCAAGGAGGGGTCACTATGAGTTGGCTCTGACTTCATGGCAGTGAATTTGGTTTTTGGTTTTTTAGTTTACTCTTAAATATACCAGTTGAGACTTTGCCCTCTCTAACCCACTGACAGACAGGTAGTGACTGCACTTGAAGTGCACTGACTGAGAGTCAAACCTGGGTCTCCCACACAGGTTTTCTACAACTGAACCATCACTGCCTCCTATTCTTTTTTTTTTCCTGGGGGTGGGGGCGGGGATAATTTATTTATTTTTTATTGTGATTTGGGTGAAAATTTACAGAGCAAATTCATTTTCTATACAATAGTCCATATACATTTTGTTCCATGACATTGATTGCAATCTCTATCATGTAAACACTCTCTTCCCACTTCCTACCTGTGGTTATCTTTTCCCAGTGTCCTTCTTTCCTATGCATTCCTGCCCTCTGAGCTATTTCCCTGTGCAAATACTGCCTTTTAGCTCCCATAGCTGACTATTCTAAGGAATGTACCTACCTGATGTAAATGTCCACCTTATATGCTGGTCTATTGTTTGGTTGGAAGCCATGGGAGTAAGTTCAATTCCAGGCCTGAAGAGCAAGTAGCAGCCATAGTTTTGGGGGTTTCACCAGTCTCTGTCAGACCAGCAAGCCTAGTCTTTTTTATGATTTTGAGTTTTGTTCCACATTTATCTCTCATTCTATCTGTTGTTGTTGTTACTTGCTGTCGAGTCGGACCTGACTCATAGCGACCCCTTCTTAGGTTTCCAAGGTGGTATCACTACAGAAGTAGATTGTCCAACCTTCCTTCCGAGAGTGGCTGGTGGGTTTGAACTGCCAGGCTTCTGGTGAGCAGTCAAGTGCCTTAGGCACTACACTTCTATCTAGGATCTCCTAATTTGATCCCTTTCTGAGTGGTTGACAGTGGGAGCCAGACAACATCTAGTTCTTCTGGTTTCAGGATTATATAGGTTGAAGTTTTCATCATTCACTAGTCACTAGGACTAATTGTTTCCATGTGCCTTTGGTTTTCTTCGTTCTTCCTTGCTCTGGATGAAGAGACCAATTGTTGCATCTTAGATGACTGCTTGCCAGCTTTTAAGACCCCAGTTGCTATTCACCAAAGTAGGATGGAGAGCAATGTTTTTGTGTAGTATGTTATGCCAATTGAGTTTGATGTCACTTGTGACCCTGATGCCAAACATACAGGGCCAACAACTTACTCCCTCTGGCTGGTTGGCTATGGCTAAGAAGTTATCATATCTTTGGCCCCTGTTAGCTCTAATACATATATATAGACGTTGTTAAAGCACATACAAATACCTATGTAGAAATGTCATCTGCCAAGCTTATAAATGGTCATGGGTATGTGGCCCTTATTCTTTAGATAATGGTATATAGAAATTTTCACTACATATGGATCTACTAAACCAAGATAGATAAAGTTTATTTCTCCTTATGATGTTTATACTTAAATTTGTCTTTTTTTTTAAAAAAAAAACCATCTTTCAGAGTCTGTCATTTTTACTAAAATTCACTAAAAGTCAATTTGCCCATTTATTTTATTTTTAGATAAATTTAAAATTTTACTCTGCCAGTTGTCGTCAAGTCAACTCTGACTCATAGCTACCCTGTGTTCCATAAGGTTTTCAATGGCTGATTTTGCTGAAGTATACTACCAGCTCTATTTGTTGTTGTTGTTGTTGTTGTTGAGGCTCCTCCTGATGACCTCAAAGCTCCAACATGCACTAACTGTTTACACCATCCAGGGACTCTACTCTGCTGAAAAGGTAGAATTATGGTAGGATAAAATGGCACCCACTTATAAAGAGGAAAGCTGTATTGTTCTCTTTGGAAATTAGACCAAGGACTGTGAATTGTTGGATGCTAATGTCTCTGGTAACATAGTGGCTAAGGCACTTGACTGCTAACCAGAAGGCTGGCGGTTCAAACCGCTCCTCGGAAGGAAGATGGGGCAATCTACTTCCATAGTGATACTACCTCGGAAACCCAAGGAGGGGTCACTATGAGTCGGGTCTGACTTGACAGCACATAACAACAACAACAACAATGTCTCCCTTGGAACTATGTTACTGGATATATTTTTGGATAGTTAACACAGTTTTTTTTGTTTGTTTGTTTCCTTAGTGGCCCTTCTGCTAAGTAATTATATTTACAAGTATTCTTATCTCCAGGCTCTCAAATCTAATTAGTCAGTTGTCATTTTTATGTTTGTTCTTATGGACACATTGTATCTTCTTACTGTGGCTGCTTTTGGGGGATTTCTACTTTATCACTGGTTTTTAATAATTTGATTATAATATGCCTTTGCATGTTAGTTTCTTTCTGAGGTTAGGAAATATTCTAAAATTGATTTACTGAACTATACAGTATATTAATTTCCTAAGGGAGAATCCTTCCTTGCCTCTTCTAGCTTATGGTAACCCAGATGTTTCCGGGCTTGTGGCAACATAACTCCAACCTCTGCTTCCATTTTCACATGCTATCTTTCCTTGTATCTCTGTCTCCTCTCTTCTTACAAGGACACCAGTCAAACTGGATTAGAGTCCTCCCTAATTTAGTATGACCTCATCTTAAGTTGATTAAATCTGCAAAAATGATGTTTCTAAATAAAGTTACATTCACAGGTACCAGGGGTTAGGGTTTCAGCATATATTTTGGGGAAACACAATTCAACTCATAATATATGTTATGTGAATTATATCTCAATCAAAAAAAAAAAGGAATGAGAGACATGACAACTGTTTCACAGATGAGGAAACATATATGGTCAACAAATACAAAGAGATGCTCAAATTCACTATCATAGAAATGAAGATCAAGAGCACCAAACCAAACCAAACCCACTACAATTTAATTAACTCAGACTCATACTGACCCTGCAGGACAGTGTAGAACTGCCCCATAGGATTTCCAAGACTAAATATTTATGGAAGGAGATTTCCACATCTTTCTCCTGCAGAGGAGCTGATGGGTAAGCATAATTGACCTTCTCATTAGCAGATGAGCACTTTAACCACGTTGCCACCAGAGCTCCTTATCAAGACCACAATGAGATTCTATTTTACACCACTGTGATTAGTTAAAAATAAGACTATCAAGTGTTTTTAAAAAATGTGGATCAATGAAATCCCTCATAAAATTGCTCTTGGGATTGTTAATTAAGACCACTGAATTGGAAAATAAGCTGGCAGTTTTATCAAGTTGAACTTTCACAAGCCCTATGGCCCAGAAATTCTACTGCTATGTACATACCAACAGAAAGATCTTTCCGATTTCATCAGTGGTGACATTAATTAATGCAATATATGGTATGGTATAATGCAATGTGTCAACATTTGCATAATCTCCCTAACTCAGTGATGCAGTATTTTTCATATGACCAATGTAGAATGGTACAAAATCATTCATAGGTGTGAAACAAAAAAAATCCATTCAAAATGCAAGAAATACAAATGAAAATTCATTGATATGATTTCAGATTCCACATTGCAACTAATCTTTTAAAAAAACTACTGCTAGTCAGATTGTGACATGGCCTGCTCCCCTCCTGAGGTTAAAACCCAAAACCAAACTCATTGCCATCAAGTCAATTCCAACTCATAGTGACTCCCTGTTGGGTTTCCAAGGCTCTAAATCTTTACAGAAGCAGACTGCCTCATCTTTCTTCTGATGAGGATTCAAACAACCAACCTTTTGGTTAGCAGTGAAACGCCTTAACCACTATACCACCAGAGCTCCTTAGAGTTCCTGAGGTTAATTGCCAGGTAATGAGTTGAAAAGTAATAACTTTCCCTTGTTACCCTCCCGAGAGGGACAGGGTCTCCGGGAGCAAGGTAAGCATGGGCGGGCTTGTGCTTGCTCACTGATCTGCACTGAACACTTTCCCTTGTTACCCTCCCGAGAGGGACCAGGTCTCCGGGAGCAAGGTAAGCACAGGCGTAGCACAGAGTAGCAGGCCGG
>NW_006921610.1:5316386-5317502 GCF_000298275.1 Orycteropus afer afer | reverse complement strand
TGTAGTGATACTGCCTCGGAAACCCAAGGAGGGGTCGCTATGAGTCGGGGCCGACTCGAAGGCACATAATAACAACAACAACAAAGGTTAAAATATATAGCAGTCAAGATATCAGACATCATATAGAATTGGGCAAATCTGCTGCAAGGGACCTCTTTCAAGTGATGAAGAGCAAAGATGTCTCCTTTAAGACTAAGGTGCACTTGACACAAGCCATGGTATTTTCAATAGCCTCATATGCATGTGAGAGCTGGACAATGAAAGAGGAAGACTGAAGAAGAGTCAATGATCTTGAGTTGTGGTCCTGGAGAAGAATGCTGAAAATACCATGTATTGCTAAAAGAACTAACAAATCTGTCCTAGAAAGAGTGCAGCCAGAATGCTCCTTGGAAGTGATAATGGCCAAACTTCGTTTCACCTACTTTGGTCATGTTGTCAGAAGGGACCATTCCCTAGAGAAGGATATCATGCTTGGCAAAGTGGAGGCACAGTGAAAAAGGGGAAGGCCCTCAACGAGATGGATTGACACAGTGGCTACAACGATGGGCTCAGGTATAGCAAGGATTGTGGGGCTGGCACAGGACCAGGCAGTGTTTTGTTCTGTTGTGCATGAGGTCACTATGAGTTGGAGATGACTCAACAGCACCTAACAACAACTTATTGTTTTTGTTTTGATTTTCCTGTTTTTATGCTTCAGGTGACTAGTCCTATTACAAGATTTCATATTTATTCATTTATATTTTATTCTTTCTTTAGGGGGGAAAGGCATAGTTGTCACTCTATATATGAGGGGCAGTTGTCACCATCTAATTGAATTAAATGAAAATATACACAGCAGGCATTGTTCTAAAAGTGAAAGCAATATCTGATGATTTTGGGAAATACCAGGAAACTAAATGAACAGAGATCTGTACACTTGAAAATGTTTATATTCTAATGTGGATAGACAAACAATAATTAACAAATATTATAATATATATAATATAATATATAAAAGCCCCAGGGATAAAGGTGAGGAGAGACAACTCAGGGATGCCCAAGGCAGCAGGCCAGAAGAGCAGGACAAAGGGAATTAAAAGCCAGGAAGCCAGAGAGAGGAACAGTCAGCCACAGGGA
>NW_006921610.1:5284340-5291532 GCF_000298275.1 Orycteropus afer afer | reverse complement strand
AAGGCCTCTCTGTGGTTGAGTGTTGTTTTAAGAGATGGCAAGGTCTCTCTCACCATTAAATACATAATTGGCAAAGAATCAAAGTATTAAAAGTAGATGTTATTCTCCATTTTTTTTTTTTACCTTATTGGGATGTTTCATACTTTGGGTCACTGTGTCCTAGTAAATATTTATCATTTTACACTTCTTATCCAGAGAAGACTTCTGTGATTGCTTTAATGACCAACTGTTGTCCTTGAGCACGTAGAGGAGTAAAACTTTAACTCTGTAGAGAATAAGCTGATTGTATGACTTGCAAGACTAATTATGTAACCATGTACAAACATATAAATAAAGTAGAACAAAGGCATCAGGGGTAGCTCTTGTAGAACATGCAGGGCATCCACCTGGTCCCCGTTTCTTAATAAATAATAATAAAGAAAACTATTAATCCTTTCCTGTCACTTCATTTCGTGACTTGTGTGGTTTGGCCAGACACAGCAATTTCCCAAATGCCATAATGCATAATTGGAATAGATATACTCAGCAATTGGCAGAACTCCCACATTGGGTCCCTGACATGTGGAGTAAGGGATATTATGGTAGGAAAAGCTGAGTGGAAGCCATCAGAACTGCCTCTACCTACAAAAATAGTAAATCAAAAGCAGTACTACATCCCTGGAGGGGTTGCAGAGATTACTGCCACCACTGAGGACTTGAAGGATGCAGGGGTAGTGATTCCCACCACATCCTCATTTAGTCCACCTACTTGGCCTGTGCAAAAAACAGATGGATCTTGGAGAATGACAGTAGATTATTGTAAACTTAATCAGGTGATGACTCCAATTGAAGCTGCTGTTCCTGATGTGCTTTCATTGCTTGAGCAAATGAGTACATCTCCTGGTACTATGCAGCTATTGATCTGGCCAATGCCTTTTTCTCGATACCAATTTCAAAAGACCATCAGAAGCAGTTTGTCTTGAGCTGGCAAGGCCAACAGTATACTTTTACAGTCCTTCCTCAGGGGTGTATCAACTCCCCAGCACTATGCATTAATTTAGTCTGTAAAGACCTTGATCGCCTTTTGCTTCCACAAGACATCACACTGGTCCATTATATTGATGACATTATGCTGATTGGACCTAGTAAAGAAGAAGTATCGATGATTCTAGACTTACTGGTGAGACATATGCGTACTAGAAGTTGGGAAATTAACCCAACAAAAATTCAGGCATCTTCCACCTCAGTGAAATTTCTAGGGGTCCAATGGTGTGGGGCATGTCGAGACATTCCTACTAAAGTGAAGGATAAGTTATTGTATCTGGCTTCTCCCACAACTAAAAAGGAGGCACAAAGTCTAGTAGGCCTCTTTGGATTTTGGAGGCAACATATCCCTCATTTGGGTGTGTTTCTGCTGCCTATTTATCAAGTGACTCAGAAAGCTGCTAGGTTTGAGTGGGGCCCAGAACAGCAAAAGGCTCTGCAACAGGTTCAGGCTGCCGTGTAGGCTGCTCTGCCACTTGGGGCATATGATCCAGCTGATCCAATGGTGCTTGAAGTGTCTGTAGTAGATAGAGATGCTGTTTGGAGTCTTTGGCAGGTCCCTATTGGTGAATTGCAATGCAGACCCTTGGGGTTTTGGAGCAAAGCCCTGCCATCCTTTGCAGATAACTACTCTCCTTTTGAGAAACAGCTTTTGGCTTGTTGCTGGGCTTTAGTAGAGACTGAATACCTAACCATGGGCCACCAAGTCACCATGAGGCCTGAGCTGCCCACCATGAACTGGGTGTTGTCTGACCCACAGAGTCATAATGTTGGACATGCACAGCAGCACTCCATCATTAAGTGGTATATCAGAGATCGGGCTCAAGCAGGACCTGAAGGCACAAGTAAGTTGCATGAAGAAGTGGCCCAAATGCCTGTGGTCTCCACTCCAGTCACATTACCTTCCCTGTCCCACTCTGCACATATGGCCTCATGGGGAGTACCTTATGATCAGTTGACTGAGGAAGAGAAAACTCATGCCTGGTTTACAGATGGTTCTGCATGATATGCAGGCACCACTCGAAAGTGCAGTGACACTGCAGCCCCTTTCTGGGAATTCCTTAAAGGACAGTGGTAAAGGGAAATCTTCCCAATGGGCAGAACTTCGAGCTGTGCATACGGCTGTTCACTTTGCATGGACTAAGAAATGGCCAGATGTGTGATTATATATGGATTCATGGGCTGTGGCTAATGTCTTAGCTGGATAGTCTGGGACTTGGAAGGAGCATGATTGGAAGATTGGTGATAAGGATGTATGGGGAAGAGGTATGTGAATATATCTCTCTGTATGGGCCAAAGGAGTAAAGGTATTTGTGTCTCATGTGAATGCCCACCAGAAGATGACCTCAGCAGAGAAGGACTTTAACAATCAGGTGGATAGGATGACACATTCAGTGGAAACCAGCCATCCTTTTTCCCCAGCTACTCCTGTCATTGCTCAATGGGCTCATGAACAAAGTGGCCATGGTGGCAGGGATGGAGGTTATGCATGGGCTCAACAACATGGACTCCTGCTTACCAAGGCTAATTTGGCTACCGCCACTGCTGAGTGCCCAATCTGCCAACAGCAGAGACCAACACTGAGTCCGTGATATGGAACCATTCCTCAGGGTGATCAGCCAGCAACGTGGTGGCAGGTTGATTACATTGGACCACTTCCATCATGGAAAAGACAGCGTTTTGTTCTTACTAGAATAGATACTTATTCTGGATATGGATTCACCTTCCCTACACGCAATGCTTCTGCTAAAACTACCATCTGTGGATTTACAGAATGCCGTATCCACTGTCATGGTATCCCACACAGCATTGCTTCAGATCAAGGGACTCATTTCACAGCAAATGAAGTGTGGCAATGGGCTTATGCTCATGTAATTCACTTGCCTTACCATGTTCTCCATCATCCTGAAGCAGCTGGCTTGATAGAATGATGGAATAGCCTCTTAAAAACACAAATACGGTGCCAGCTAGGTGGCAATACCTTGAAGGGTTGGGGCAACGTTCTCCAGGAGACTGTATATGCTCTAAACCAGCGTCCAATATATGGTGCTGTTTCTCCAATAGCCAGGATTCACGGGTCCAGGAACCAAGGGTACCTTGGTACCACTCACTATTACCCCTAGTGACTCACTCAAAAAATTTCTGCTTCCTGTCTCTGCTACTCTATGCTCTGTGGGTCAGGAGATCTTAGTCCCAAAGGGAGGAACACTCCCACCTGGAGACACAATACTGATTGCATTGAACTGGAAATTAAGAATGCCACTGGCCATTTTGGCTTCCTCATGCCTCTGGATCAACAGACAAAGAAGGCCATTACTGTACTATCTAGTGTGATAGATCCTGATTACCAAGGGAAAATTGGATTGGCTTTACATAATGGAGGTAAAGAAGAATATGTGTGGAATACAGGAGATTCTTTAGGATGCCTCTTAGTACTACCATGCCCTGTGATTAAAGTCAATGGAAAATTACAGCAACCCAATTCTGATATGACTGCTAATGACCCAAACCCTTCAGGAATGAAGGTTTGGGTCACCCCACCAGGCAAAGAACCATGACCAGCTGAGGTGCTTGCTAAGGGCAAGGGAAATACAGAATAGGTGGTGGAAGAAGGTAGTTCTGAATATCAGCTATGACCACATGACCAGTTGCAGAAATGAGGACTGTGGTTGTTATATTTCTTCATTGTGTATGTGCACCAAACATTTTTGTTTCCTTCTGTTATGAACTGTGAAATGTAAATAAGGTTAATGTGTTTCGGTTGTATATGTGTTAACGTATTGTGTTAGGTGCAAATATGACTTTATAATTGTCCTTATTTAGAGATTATATATGGTTAAGAAGATGTGTACAACTGCCAAGTTGACAAGGGGTGGAATGTGATAGTTGGAGCTGTGTGTCAACTTGGCTAGACCACAATTCTATGTGGTTTATGCAGTTGTAATGTGGTTATTCCCATGATGGGATCAGATGTATATGTTTTGAGCAGTGAATCTGTTGAAAGGAAGTTTCCCTAGGGGTGTGGCCTGCTTCCAGTATATTTATGGACATCCAGGGAAAAGAGACACTCTTCTGTGGATCGGCATTCTGTTGTGCTGTCTACAACTGTCCATGAGTGAACAATCCACCATTCAGCCTGGAGATCTTGGATTCAACATTCATTGGAGTCATCAGCCAATATACTGTCTGCCAACCTTGAGGTCCTCAGCCCCAGTAGCTGCATTAGTTGGGAAAAGCCTCCAGCTTGACGTTTGATCCAAGAACTTTGGCCTTGCCAGCTTCTCTAAGTGTGTTAGCCATTTTCCGAAGATAAATTTCTCTTTCTCTCTCTCTCTATATACACTTTACTGGCTTTGTTTCTCTAGAGAACCCAATCTAATACAACCAGCAAAGAGATTGCTGAAAAAGAAATAAGGAAATCAATACCATTTATAATAGCAAAAAAATAAAATACTTGGGAATAAATCTTACCAGGGACACAAAAGACCTGTAAAAAGAAAACTATAAAAACTACTTCAAGAAACCATAAGAGACCTACATAAATGAAAGAACATACCATGTTCATGGATAGGCGGTCTGAACATTGCCAAAATGTCAATTCTACCCAAAGCAATCTATACATTCAATGCGATCCCAATCCAGATCCCATCAACAGTTTTTAAAGATATGGAAAAACCAATCACTAACTTTATATGAAAAGGAAAGAGACCTCGGATAAGCAAAGCACTATTGAAGAAGAAGAACAAAGTGGGAGGTCTCACACTGCCAGATCTCAAAACTTACTATGCAGCCACAGTAGCCAAAACTGCCTGGTATCAGTACAATGACAGACATATAGACCAATGGAATAGAATTGAGAACTCAGAAATAGATCCATGGACCTATGGTCAGCTGTTCTTTGACAAAGGGTTGAAATTCATTAAATGGGAAAAAGAGTGTTTGTTTAATAAATGGTGCTGGCAAAACTGAATATCCATTTGCAGAAAAATGAAACAAGATCTGTACCTCACACCATACACAAAAACGAACTCCAGATGGATCAAAGACTTAAATGTGAAACCTAAAACTATAAAGTTCCTCAAGGAAAAACTAGGGTCAAATTTAGGGTCCCTAATATAACCCAAGTATAACCCAAAATGCACAAACAGCAGAAGAGAAACTAAACGAATGGGACCTTCTAAAAATCAAATTTTTATGTGCTTCAAAAGACTTCTCCAAAAGACTCAAAAGAGAACCTACAGATTAGGAAAAAATATTTGGCAATAACATATCTGACAAGGGACTTAAATCTATAATTTAAAGAAAACTCCAACACCTCAGTAACAAAAAGACAAATAATCCAATTAAAAAATAGGCAGAAGACATGAATAGACACTTCACCAAGGAGGATATTCAGGCAGCCAACAAACATATGAAGAAATGCTCATCATCATTAGCCAGTAGAGAGATGCAATTCAAAACAACAAGATACCATCTTGCCCTAGCACTAGTAGCAAAGTTCAACAAGACAGAAAATAACAAATGTTGGTGAGGATGTGGAAAGATTGGGACTCTCATACAATGCTGGTGGGACTGTAAAATGGTACAACCACTGTGGAAAGTAGTATGGTGATTCCTTCAAAAGTTGGAAATAGAAATACCATTTGAACCAGCCATTCCATTACTAGGTATACATCCGAAAGAAGTGAGAGCCATGACAAGAACAGACATATGCACACCCATGTTCATAGCAGCACTATTTACAATAGCCAAAAGATGGAAACAACCTAGGTGGCCATCAACTGAGGAATGGTTAACCAAACTATGGTACATACACACAATGGAATACTATGCAACCCTAAAGAATAACCTAAAATCTGCAAAACACTGCATAATGTAGATGAACTTGAAAGACATTATGCTGAGTAAAATAAGTCAATCACAGAAGGACAAATATTGCATTAGTCCATTATTGTAAAAGTCAAGGAAAGATTTAGATATGGAAGGACATTTTCTTTGTTGGTTACCAAGGGTGGTAGGGTAGGGTAGGGAACACTGTTAGATAGGTAGAGATAGGTATTGATTTGGGTGAAGAGAAGTGCAATGTACCAAATGTTAGTGATCAACATGGTGGCTTTGAGGAAAAGGAAGACATAGAGAGGTACATGGGAGGTACAGACAACAAAGATGAACCCTTTTGCACATACTGTACTGTACTGTCAGTGAAGGCAAACAAGGACATACAAGTGGATAGATGGGTGGACAGGCTAAACTATTAGGTATGTCTATGTAGCAGGGAGTGTACCCAAGACCATGTATAGGGTTGGTAGACAATGGTCCTATAAGTGTATTTGTATGTTCTGTAAGAATTCCCAGGTATCTAGTGGAGCTGACAAGGGGCAAGGTTGTAGTCACTTTTTGGTCACAGCCAGCTTCCCAGAGGGACCTAGTAGTTGAACCTGTGGGCTCCGGACCATAGTCACAGGGGACATCAAGCTCAATTGGCATGACATACTACAGAAAACATTGTTCCACCTCCTACTTTGGTGAGTAGCGACTAGGATCTTAAAAGCTTGCAAGCAGCCACCTAGATGCAATGATGGGTCTCTCCTCATCTGGAGCAAAGAAGAATGAAGAAAACCAGATTCATGGAAACAATTAGTCCTGGTGACTGTTACACCATGCAATCCACAGCCTATGCTACTATGAGACCAGAAGAACTAGGTGGTTCCCAGCTACCACTGTCAACCACTCAGAGGGGGATCTATGTAGGAGATCCTGGATAGAAAGGGAGAAAAATGTGGAAGAAAACTGAAAATCATTTGGAAGATAAAAAAAACAAGTGGGGTGGGGACCAGGTTTGCTGGTCTGATAGAGCTTGATGGAACCACTGAGACTATGACCCCTATCTGCCCTTCAGGTCTGGAATTGAACCCGCACCTGTGGCTTCCAGCCAAATAAAAGACAGGCATATAAGTTGAACATTTACCTCAAGTAGATACACTCCTTGGAGAGAACAATCATGGGAGAAAGAAGGGCTGTTTATGCACAGGGAGACAGCTCAGGGGGTAGGAGTGCATGGAGGGATGGACACAAGGAAGAGGTAACAATGGGGAGGAAGTGTGAGGGGAGCTGTTGCATTGTGGTAAACTGTGGTCAATGTCATGAGACAAAGTATATGTGAACTGCT
>NW_006921610.1:5283233-5283870 GCF_000298275.1 Orycteropus afer afer | reverse complement strand
GGAAACCCAAGGAGGGGCCTCTATGAGTTGGGGCCGACTCGACAGCACATAACAACAACAACATCTAATCAATTACCTCGTATTAACTTAGCTACTCCTCACAAGCCTATGAGGTAAGTGCTTTTATTTAGCCCAATTTTACAGGTGAAGAAGCTGAGGTATGGTGGTAGATTGAGTAATTTGCCATAGTCCCTTAGTTAATAAGTGGCGGAATCAGGATTCAAAGCCTATTAGTCAGGCTTCAGGTTTAACTATTACACTACTTTGACTCTCTCATTTCATTTGCACTCAAAAGGGCTCTATTTTCTCATCTAAAAAGAAGCCAAAACCAAACCAAACTAACTGCCATCCAATCATAATCCAACTCTTAGCAACCCCTCCTTGGGTTTCCGAGGCAGTATCACTACGGAAGTAGATTGCCCAACCTTCCTTCCGAGGAGTGGCTTGTGGGTTTGAGCCACCAGTCTTCTGGTTAGTAGTCAATACCTTAGGCACTATGCCACCAGAGCTCCCTAAAAAAGAAGTGGCTAGGTCATAAATAGGATCTCTGGTAGCATAGTGGCTAAAAGCAGTTGACTGCTAACCAGAAGGCTGGCGGTTCAAACCCACCAGCCACTCCTCGGAAGGAAGGTTGGGC
>NW_006921610.1:5243416-5282663 GCF_000298275.1 Orycteropus afer afer | reverse complement strand
TGTTGTTGTTGTTATGTGCCGTCCAGTCGGCCCCGACTCATAGCGACCCCTCCTTGGGTTTCCGAGGCAGTATCACTACGGAAGTAGGATTACCCAACCTTCCTTCTGAGGAGTGGCTGGTGGGTTTGAACTGCCAGCCGTCTGGTTAGCAGGCAAGTGTCTTAGCCACTATGCTACCACAGCTCCCATATATAATATATACATATATATTATATATATATATAATATATATATTATATATATTATATATTATATATATACGTGATTTTTTTTTAATTGTGCTTTCGGTGCAAATTTACAAAGCAGATGTTTTGCATTCAACAGTTCATGCAGATTTGATTTCCCAGCCCTGATTACCATCCCCAATCATAAAAAACTTTCCTCCACTCTCCTCCCTTCTTATCTACACATTCTTGTCTGTCCAGCTTTCTCTTTATGGGAATGCTACCCCTTTCATGTCTCATGGTTGACTGATCTAAGGGGTGCATCTCCTTAGGGTAGGTGGGTGCATCGCCCTGTAGTAGATGTTCTGCATGTAGGTCTTTCTGCTGTTGGGCTGAGAGCTAACCCATGGAAGTGAGTTCATTTGTAGGCCCAAAGGGTAACCAGGGGCCATAGTCTCAGGGATTCCACCAGTGTCTATATGACCAGTAATACTGGTCATTTTTATGTTTTTGAATTTTGTTGCACATTTTTCCTCCCACTCTATCCAGAATCTCCAATTTTGATCCTTTTCCAAGTGGTTGGCATTGGTAGCTAGGCATCACCTAGTTCTTCTGGTCTTAGGGTCATGAAGGCTAAGGTCCTTGTGGACTAACTGTTTCCCAATGACTTTGATTTTCTTCACTCTTATTTGCTCCACATGAGAGGAGATCAATAGTTGCATGTTACATGGCTGCTTGAAAGTTTTTAAGACCCCTTGTGGGTATGTTGATACA
The DNA here is from genome assembly GCF_000298275.1 of Orycteropus afer afer. NCBI lineage: Eukaryota > Metazoa > Chordata > Mammalia > Tubulidentata > Orycteropodidae > Orycteropus > Orycteropus afer. Next base: position 5,281,725 of record NW_006921610.1, on the reverse strand, counting down.
TGCAAGCTGGCCATAAGAAAAATGTGTTTGTTGTTATAACTAATTACTGGGATAATTTTATTAAAAAGTAATAAATTTCTGCTTAAACACTGCACAAAAATTTTATAGACATTTTAGTGTCACCCCTTTTGACAAGTGTCACTCAATGTGGTCAACACTCCTTCACCTGCATCCCCCTTAGTGACACCACTGATTTGGAAAGGAAAGAAAATAATAAATAAAAAATTGTGTATTGGTTGAATGAATGGCTGAAGGGATGAGTCAATTATACATAAACAAATTAACTCAAAATATATTTATTGGGTGCCAGATACTATGAATTCACTGGCCAGTGAGAGCAGTTCCATGGTGTTGGATCCAAAATTTCTATGAAAGGGAAGCTTGAGGCTAACAATTTCGTTGAAAGATGTGTGGATAGAGGTGTGAGGGGAAAGGGATTAGTCTCGGATGCTCAGTACTCATCTCTTCAGTACTTTTGATAAGATTGAGAACGTCTATTGTAAAATATCAAAGAACAGGGTGGGCACGGAGATTATGGTTGGAACTAATTGCTCCCAGGCTAGCCTTCAACTTTGTCCCTATAGATATATAATGTTGTTGTTGTGGTTGTTGTTATTGCCGTCAAGTCGGACCGACACATAGCGACCCCTCCTTGGGTTTCCGAGGCAGTATCACTACGGAAGTAGATTGCCCCATCTTCCTTATGAGGAATGGCTGGTGGGTTTGAACCGCCAGGCTTCTGGTTAGCAGTCAAGTGCCTTAGGCACTACGCTACCAGAGCTCCCAGATATATAACGAGGCCCTGGTTATTATTGCAAACTGTTAAATGCTTTACAATCAGCAAGAGGTTGGTGGTTCCAACCTACCCAGAGACTCCTTGGGAAACAGGCCTAGCAATCTGCTCAATCAAATATTTAATACATTTGGAAGGTAACAACCTTATAAACCCTGTGAAGCAGTTCTACTGGGCACATGAGGTCTCCACGAGTCAGAAACAACTCCACAGCAGCTAACAACAAGAAGCATACATAACCAAACAATAATAAGTTAATGAGATACTTATTTTAACAGATATGCATACAAACAGTAGGAGCTCTACTCCTACTAGGTGATGTGTTGTTGTTGTTATGTGCCATCGAGTAGGACCTGACTCATAGCGACCCCTCCTTGGGCTTCTGAGGCAGTATCACTACGGATATAGATTGCCCAACTTCTGAGGAGTGGCTGGTGGGTTTAAACCACCAGCCTTCTAGTTAGCAGTCAAGTGCCTCAGGCACTATGCTACCAGAGCTCCCTCTGGTGGTATAGCCAAAGGTATAAACTCACCATCTGCTCTGTGGGATGAAGATGAGGCATCTGCTTCCGGAAAGATTTACAGCTTAAAAACCCAATAGAGGTCGCTATGAGTCAGAATCAACTCAATGGCAGTGGGTTTGTCGTTGTTGTTGCTAGGTGCTGTTGAATTGTCTCTGACTCATAGCGACCCTATACACATCAGAAAGAAACACTGCCTGGTCTTGTAACCTGAGCCCATGGTTGTAGCCACTGTGTCTTCCCCTTCTTCGTTGACCCTCCACTTTACCAAGCATGATATCCTTCTCCAGGGAATGGTCCCTTCTGACAACATGACCAAAGTAGGTGAGATGAAGTCTGGTCATTCTCGCTTCCAAGGCGCATTGAGGCTGCCCTTCTTCCAGAACAGATTTGTTGGTTCTTTTAGCAGACTTCTCTATGCTAAATGCTAGTGCTCTATTCTAAATGCTAGTACTCTTAGCATTCTTCTCCAACCCCACAACTCAAAACCATCAACTCTTCTTTGGTATTCCTTATTCATTGTCCAGCTCTCACATGCATAAGAAGCGATTGAAAATACCATGTTTTGGGTTAGATGCATCTTAATCTTCAAGGAGACATCTTTGCTCTTCATCACTTTCAAGAGGTCTTTTGCAGCAGATTTGCCCAATGAATACGTCATCTAATGTCCTGACTGCTGCTTCCATTGATGTTGATTGTAGAACCAAGTGACATGAAATCCTTGACAATTTCAATCTTTTCTCCATCCACCATGAAGGTGTTTATTGGACCAGTTGTGAGGATTTTTGTTTTCTTTATATTGAGATGTAATCCATACTGCAGACTGTAGTCTTTGATCTTCATCGGTAAATGCTTCAAGACATCCTCACTTTCAGCAAGCAAAGTTGTGTCATCTGCATATGTTGTTAATGAGTCTTCCTACAATCCTGATGCCACATTATTTTTCATATAGTCCAGTTTCTTGGATTATTTGCTCAGCATACAGATTGAATATTTATGGTCCAAGGACACAACCCATCTTGATTTTGAATCATGCAGTATCTATCCCTGTGTTCTTTTCGAATGACAGCCTCCTGATCTATGTACAGGTTCCTCTTGAGTACAATCAAGTATTCTGGAATTCCCATTCTTCTCAATGTTATCCACAATTTGTTATGATCCACACAATCAAATGCTTTTGCATAGTCAATAAAACATAAATAAACATCTTTTTGGTATTCTTTGCTTTCAGCTAAGACCCATCTGACATCAGCAATGATACGTCTCATTCCACATCCTCTTCTGAATCCAGCTTGCATTTCTGGAAGCTCTCCATCAATAAACTGCTGCAACCGTTTTGGATTATCTTCATTAAGATTTTGCTTGCATGTGATATTAGTGATATTGTTCGAAAATTTCCACATTCTGTGGGATCACCTTTCAATTCTCCCAGGGAGGGGAGGAGTGTATAGGAGAGTAGATCAGGGACGGATTTCACAAAAAGGTGTAATTGTAGTTGTGTCTTATTCACAACTCTTGAACAAGGGAATTAACATACCAAACACAATGAATAATATAGACCTTCAAAGACAAAAGAGTAAGAGCTTGGTTGATTGTTCTGGACCTGGCTGAAGTGGAGTCAGGCTGGAGGTGAAAGGTGAGCAGTGTCCCAATCATAACAGGCTTGTGTCTCAGGCCAAGAGCTTTGAAATTCATCCTGTATTTGATGGGAACCACTGAAGGATTTTTGGAATGCAAATGACAATGATATTATGTAACATTTTAGAAAGATAATAGAACTACACATTAGAAAGAGATGAACAAAGCATTACCAGTGTAAACTCTTCTTTGTAATTGAGAACTTATGAAAGCACTAAGACAAAGTTCCTACCTTCATGAAATTTACTTTCTAGTGGGATGAGGCAGACAATAAAAATAGACATAATATCATGTAGTGATAATGGTTGAAGAAAGAATAAAGTAAGGTAAGGAACAAAATGATTGTGTGGGGGTAACTGTTTTAAGGCAAATTCAATGTTTTTTCTACTAACTCTCACAGCCATTATAGAAAGTAATGGTGTTTCAATACCCTCTCTCACTTTTCAACACAATATAGTAAAATCCAAATGTTGCAAATTTGTCCCTACATTTTATTCACTGTCTACTAACTTCTTTTGTCAAATATCTTTATTGCCTTCCCATTGGCCAGAAAATCAGGAGCACATTCCCCTCTGAAGGTTAAAAAACATATTATCAGGATACACTGAAAAGGTTTCTCTACTATTATTTCCAGATGGTCTTATTTCACCTGTACACAACTCCTAACCATTCTTTAGTCTTTAATTTTTATAGTCTGGCTTGAAAGACCTTGTATGACTTCCTCCTTCAAGATCTTCATTTATTCATTTAAGAAACATCATGTATTGAGTGCTTGGTTTGGCAGACACTTTTGCTAGATGTAGACCACAGAGAACAAAAAGCACACCTGGTCTCTAGAGCTGGTAGTTCCCTGTGTGGGCAAGTGGGGACTGAAGTCAGGGCCTGGAAGTGGGCCAACATAGAAAAATGCAGAGCCCTGAGAGCATCTTAAGTCAAGTGAATCACAATGTCTAAGGGCAGGGCCAGCAATCTGCAGTTTGATAAAAGATATTCCAAGGTCATTGTTATGTGCACTTAAAATTTGAATACCAGTAGTCTCTCTTTATCATTCCCCACTTTACCGCCTGAAATAGGCACTAATATTATCCCCATTTTACAGAGGAGGAAATTGAGGAATAAAAAGATTAACTTGCTAGTGTCACACAGCCAATGTTGGAAGCTAGACCTACTTGAGGTGCTGTTCTCAGTCTTAAACGTGTTGTTAGTTGCCATGGAGTTAATTCTAACTCGGGGCGACCACATGTGTCCAGCTGAACCTCCCCCATAGGGTTTTGAAGATTGTAAACTTTGGCAAACATATCGCTAGATCTATCTCAGACAGAGCCTCTAGGGATAAGTTGGAACTGCCATTCTTTCGGTTACTATTAGAGTGCTTAAGTGCTTGCAGTACCCAAAACACAGACAAAAAAACAAACCCACTGCCATCCAGTCGATTTAGACTCATGGCTACCCCCATTGGATTTCCGAGGCGGTAAATCTTTACAGAAGTAGATTGCCCAATCTTCCTTCCCAGGAGTGGCTGGTGGGTTTGAACCACCAACCTTCTGGTTTGGCAGTGTGCTACCAGAACTCCTTTTCCAACACCCAGGGACTCTTAAACACGAAGTATGGTATAACCGTTTGATAAATGATGTGTTGCTATTAGTATTACTTATTATTATACTTATTATTAGTATTACAAGTATTACTTGAATGAGTACTATTAAATTTAGTCTAGTAAATCTGGGCGATTCAGTCCCATTGTTTGTTTTCAATATTTCCCTGGGCGAACATGAAGCTAAACACACACCACCTCGGGGACTGCACCAGGGGCTGGGCGGCTCGGGGGGCGGGGCGGCGCAGCAGGGCAGGGAAGGGAGGTGATCGATGACTCCGGTACGCCTCAGCCTGTTGGATTGGCTCTAGCCTCTCCCGCCAGGCCTGCCCTACTCCCGCGCGCTCCTGAGCCCGCCCCTACCGCCATCTTGGTCTTGGAAGGAGTGGGCCGCACGCGTGAGTAAACAGCACTAGAAAGAAAAGTCGAGATCTGGTTACGTCTGGGTACCACGGGGTAGTGGCAGAGATAACGCAGTCCTATCTTCATACGTGGGGGTAAGTGTCGGGGTTCCGGTGCTAGGCCGCTGGGAGTCGTCAGTCTGGTGCAGCCTCCGCCCCCTCGCGGCAAGACGCATCTTTCCTCGTGCATCTCCCGCCCCCCCGCCGGTCTCCTCCCCCTGTTGAAAGCTGCCCGGGAAAGTGGTGGCGGGAGCGGCCCAGAACGCTGCGTGGGCCCGGATGCATGCGGCGGGGCGAAGGAGGTTAGGGTCTTGGGGTTGTGCGTCAAGAATCAAGGGTGTACATACGTCGGGGCTATGAGGTCGGGGCAAGCACGCAGATCTGGGGGCTGGACTCGCGCTGGGCCGTCGCGGGGCTGTTCCATCGGTCACTGGTTTTTCTCTTCCGGTCCGCGTCTCAGTGTGGCCGACATGACGGCCCCAGGTCAGAGCCCCCTAGCACCGCTGTTGGAGATTTTGGAAGACCCTTCCACCTCCCATGGAGAGCAGACTGACGCTTACCTGACTCTGGCCAGGTAAGGCCCGCTGGTGTGTGTGTTTTCGGGGGGCCGGTGCTTGGGGAGGGACGCGTAGAATGAGTTTGTGTATTCTAGAAGTTTGGTAGCTGTGAGGACTACTCTAGAAGTCTGGTAGCTGTGGGGTCGCAAGTGGGGGTGGGGGAAGGGTGCGTGGTTAGTGACATTCCTTGGTGTTGCTACTGTAGTAGTTAAGATACATGTATGTTTGGAATGAGGGAGCCTGCACGCATGTTCTGCAAGAAAGGGATTTTTAAAGTTTTATGTTGAAGTGGGGCATGCAGGAGGAGTGGTTTTCAGTGTAAATGTGCCGTGTATTGGAGAAAATGGGGTTACTGCAAAATGGCTTTTTAATGTAGAGCAATAACCCGATTTTTATCTTAATTGAAAAATGTTTCGGTCTTTTTTCCTGCATATCATATTTTTTGGAAATCTAGTTATTTAGAACTGTGGGAAAGGGGTAACAAGTGGCATAAAGCTATAAGGTTTAGTAAATTTTCAGTGATTTGTAATTAGGTATAGGTATCCCTGTTCAGTCTTAAAACTGAAACTGTCAAAGCTTATTTGTGTACACTGGGTGCAAAAAGTTACTTTGAGGATATTGTTTCTGGGGGTTTTTTTTGCATTTATACAAGATGTACATGTTGTATTATATAGTCTATATAACCTTAAGTATCTTAATAGGTAATATATTTGCAAAAGTTTTAAAATGTAAGCATTTTAAGTAGTGATTGTAACTTTTTTGTCTACTTATGCATAAACTTGTGTTCTTTGGTTTTTAAGTCGGATGAGTGGAGAAGAAGGAAAAGAAGTCATTATAGAAGTTGAGAAAAAGCTTTCTCGATTATACAAAGTTTTTAAGGTATGTGTTTTTGTTAGTTATTAAATAATTGCTGGTTTTGGTGTTTTTTAATCACCTGATTCTGTAACATCTTTGAATCTGAAATAAAATGGCATCAACAATATTGATTGGATTATTATAAAACCATTTATTGTGTCAAATGCTATAATTTATCTTACATACATCTTGTCCATATTTCTTTAAAACCACACCAAATTCCCTGCCATTGAGTTGATTCCAACTTATAGTGACTCCCATCAGATTTCCAAGGCTGCAAATTTTTAAGGGAACCAGACCGCTTCTGTGTAGCATCTGGTGGGATCAAACCTCTTGACTAGCAGCCAAACGCCTTGCCCATTACAGTGTCATAGATCCTTATATCTCTGTGAGGTTACTGTAATCCCTGGTTTGCATATGAAGCAATTGGTTTAATTTACCTAAGGTTCCCCATCAGGTTCGTGGTTCAAACCCACCAGCTGCTCTGTGGAAGAAAGATGAGGCCATCTCCTTCTGTAAAGATTTACAGCCTTGGAAACCAATTGTAGTCACTATAAATTGGAATTGACTCAATGGCAGTGAGTTTGGTTTGGTTAATGTTCCCTGTAGCCATTTGAATTACACAAAAGCGGTCAGAAATTAATCTGTTGACTCTCTGGTGGCTCAGTGGTTAAGACGTTCAGTTGCTAATCCAAAGGATGGCAGTTTGAGGCAGTCTGCTTCTGTAAAGACTTAACAGTCTTGGAGACCCTATGAGGCAGTTCTACTTTTCTATAGGGTCACTATGAATCAGAATCAACTTGCTGGCAGTGGATTTTGTTTTTTGTTTTTTCCTTTTGTAGGAATGTATTTCTAAGTATATGATTGTAAAATTTTAATCTCCTTTGGTCTACCTTGTGGGTGTTACATACACTTTTTATCTTCTCTCACCCTTAATTTTTGCTACTCTTAGTTTAAAAAAAAAAAAAAAAAACTTACGGTTATCTTTTTTTTGGTTGGTGTAGTTTAACAGCAGACTGAAGACCTGTGTTCTTGTCTCTACTCGATTACTCTTTGTGACCTTTCTTAGCACATAACTTTTGAATTTCTCTATTTTTAGAATAAAGAGGTTGAACTAAATCTCTGGTCTTTGAGTGCCTATTTTATAAACTTTGCTGTGATTTGAAATATAAGTATTCCACCAAAGTATTCATTGTATGTTTCAGCATGCTTTCAGGTTGAGGCATTTGAGATACTGTTTATGCTTTACTATTCCTATCAGTCATCAATGCTTTTTGTTCATGTAAGCAGGAACCTTATTGTGTGGTAGAGACTTCATTATCACGTTTCAGATTCCATCAGTATATTTGATGTGATGAAGATGTGCATTTTTTTGTATTTGTATTTAAGAACATGTAGGAATTTTATAATCCATTGCTGTCAAGTCGGATCCGACTCATAGTGACCCCTCCTTGGGTTTCCAAGGCAGTATCACTATGGAAGTAGATTGCCCCATCTTCCTTCCAAGAGTGGCTGGTGGGTTTGAACCTCCAGCCTTCTGGTTAGCAGTCAAATGCCTTAGGCACTATGCCACCAGAGCTCCCAGGAATTTTATAGCATACATTTTGTAAATAGGGTTTGTGAGTAATTCTCGGTGAATAATGTGAAAGGTTGATGAAAGGAAAACCAGGTTTCTTTGTGAATTATTAAACAATGAAAGGATAATTGAATTTCAAAACAGGGCTACACCAGGTTTAAACAACATATTTCTGTGTTACTTTTAGGAGCTCTGGTGGTGAGTGGTTAAAGCATTCCACTAACCAAAAGGTCAGCTGTTCAAACTCACCAGTTGCTCTGCTGGAGAAAGATGAGGCAGTCTTGTTTCCATAAAGATTTATAGCTTTCTACAGTACGGTTTTACTCTGTCCTGTTCAGATCACTGTGAGTCTGAATTGACTCAGTTGTAGTGCGTTTGGTTTGGTTTTGGCTATGTAACTGTTTAGAATCCTGTCTCTAGAAACCCACAACATTCTTAAAGATAAAACATACTACTGTTGAAGGTACTCTTTCAATTAATACATGTTTAATAACATCTGATCGCAGACAGGTATTAGTTATTATCCAGAAGGTGATGATAGTTCTGAGAATCTTCTACTTTAGTCTGGTTATCTGAACTGGTGGTTTTAATAGCCCTTATATCCCAGATGGTTTTTAAAAATTCACTATAAAAGGGATGCTCTGGTGAAGTGTCCAGGTATTTGACTATAAACATTTGTTCTTGTTGCTTGAGAATAACAAATAGCCAAGGACTCCTTCGTTACTTAGTTCTGAGAAATGCAGAGTTTTGAAGATAAAACACTTTGAGAGAAGAAATGTTAGGAGGAAAGGTTCAGGGTTACAAATCAGTTTGTGATTAAGGGATATAGTGAGAATATCTTTGACAGGTTTGGACTGTTCAGCTTTTGTATATATCAGTATAGTTTGGGCTTTGGGTTTCAGATGGACAAGGATTAAAATTCTCTATAGAATGAATATCTTTTAAAAAGATTACTTAAGATCATGTTTAAATCTTACACTCACTTTTAAATGTTATATTCGAACCACTTCCCTATCCCAACCTCTGAGAAAAAGAGGTGTCATTCCACTCTAAAGCTAGGATGTCAGCTTTGCCTTTTGAGTTTTTTTTACTTACCATTTGTGGATAGGCCTTGCTCTTGTTTTTTTATTTTTATTTCCTATCCATTTTTTAGCTGCTCCTTCTTTGCTTTTAGATAGCTAGAGCTGTCCTTTATCTTTTAAGAAAATGTACTTTATTCTGTCAACTTTTGTGTAATTTTCCTCTTCCATTCATTTTGAAGCTTTATGTATTATCTCTTAGTTACTCTTCTTTTTTTTAAAAAAAAAAAAAACCTATTCTCAAAGGTTTGTGATTGATGGGATTAAAAAAATTATTTTACTTGTTTTTTATTCAAGTTTTGCTCTCGAAAAATTGATTTGCATTTGCACTTGTTTGTCTGTGGTAAACAATGCAAACAAATGTGATTTTGTTTTTGTAGACTCACATTTCCAGTCAAAACCCAGAGCTAAGTAGTGCTGCTCTACAGGCCTTGGGGTTTTGCTTATATAATCCCAAAATTTCCTCAGGATTATCAGGTAGTTAAATTTATTATGACTATTAATATTTGTAGAGTATATAAGTATAAATCATTTGATACTATTAAAAGAACTGTTTCTAGTGGATTAGTTTCATAATTTGTAGTTTAAGATTTGAAAAATGTTAAGATTGTCATTGTTGGAAGACTGCTTTTTCCTAGACATAGGTCTAACTTTGGTAACATTCACTCTTCCTAGAATTATTTGAAAGGGATTGCTATAAAAACTGAACCTTTTATAAAAATACATCTCTTGCTTTGGAAATAGTAATAATTTAGGTTGTCACTTCTAATTTTATTGAGACAAATGTACTAAGGTACATGTTGAATTAAAAAGTTGTTGTACATAGTTGTGAATGTGGGATAATTTGGAGCTATCAAGTTTTCAGGTAGTCTGTTGCTTAGTAGTTAGTAGTTTTCCATTGTAAAGGGAAGCTAGGAGATGATTCCTAGAGAGGGGAAATTACTTTAAGTAATAATGATGCCAGAAAGCTATTACCATTTACTTTTTAAGGTAAAGTTGCTGCTTGTTCTTTTTTTTCATTTATAAAATGTTATAACTTAAAGCAGGAATTGTTCACTTTGGAGCAGAGTTCTCGGACTTACTACATTTTGCAAAAAATTATATATACAAAACTGCTTATAAAATTACTTTAATTTCAGAATATATGATTTGGAGTCTCACCATTTTTCTTTCAGTGTACCTTCCCATGTGATCTGAATTTTGTATTTTGGGAAGAAGATATAATAGCAGTGGTTCTATGATCCTTCTCAGTGCATATGCATTTTAATATTTTGGAAGTAAAGATTATGTTATTTTCCTTGATTCTTAAGAGATTTTAAAGGATATAAATTATTCTGCATAATTAAAATTAAACTTCTTGTTTTTTAGAAGCAAACATTCAAGAACTACTTTCAAAATTGAATGATATTGTTAAGACTTCAGACAAAAATGTACGTACTAGGGCACTTTGGGTGATATCCAAGCAGACATTTCCCACTGCTGTGGTTGCCAAAGTAGTAAGTATAGTTTTTGTATGTATTTTGTTCATCTATATGCCAAAAAAAAAAAAGTTTATTTGATTGGTTTTCATGTGGTTCTGTTTTCTAGGTATCCAGTATAATTGAAACATTAGAAATAGTGTTTAATAAAGGAGATATGCATTCTGCCATTGTTGATTATGAAGCATTAAATGTCATCATAAGGTATGCTTTAGGATGCTATGCAAATTGGAAGAATAGTTTCAGTAAATTTGAAATTTACTTCCAGGAATGAACTTTTAGGACTTGAATATGAGTTAGACGTTGAAAGAAAGGAATGTTTTCTAGACCAAGATTCTGAAGAAAAAATAGGTAACAGAAAGAAGAAAGTAGATGTGCCTGAGTTACTAGGTTTATGATTTTGTTTTGGCTGAGGCAGTCTCTTAAGTGAAATCTTGGTAATTCTGGTGGTAATACCACTATTCTGCTTTTAAAGAATTACCTTTGCTAAAGCTTTTGCAGGGGTTTAACAATAACAAACTCATAAGTAGGCTATAGAACGTATCTAGGAAGGCAGTAACAGCCTAGCCGCAGATGGAAGAACAGAAAAATTCTCTGCCTTCTCTATCTTTCCCTGATTTTTATTGAACATACTAGCAACAAACTTTTCACAGCATGATTTCTGTGTTTTTCACTCTTTAGTAAAGTTTTGTTCACCTGTTGAGCTGTTTGCTTTTAGTGTTCTGATGCCCTGATTGACACTCAGATTCTGTCATGGTTCTCTGGCTATTCTCGCCTTCTAAAAAAAAGTTGACTTGAATTGTGTGATGATAATTGGTATTTTAAAATTTTCTTCCTAGAGACAACATGTGCTCTCTATGTTTTAAAAATATATAGAAATAATACAGAAATACACAAAATAGCAAATAAAAATTCTTGAATCCTGGCCCCTTAAATAATGCTTGTTACCAGACTGATGACTGTACATGTACATATTTGTGTGTATATATATCCTAAAACATAAAAGAGTCATGTTGCTCACATTTCTTAACAAGACTTACTTTCCTGGTATATTACCCTTAAAAGTAAAGTCATACTATTCATTGATTTCTCTGTTGTAGGTTAATTGAACAGGCCCCAGTTCAGATGGGAGAAGAGTCAGTGAGGTGGGCAAAACTGGTCATCCCTTTAGTGGTTCATTCAGCACAAAAGGTACATCTGCGGGGTGCAACTGCACTTGAGATGGGAATGCCACTGTTGTTGCAGAAACAACATGAAATAGCATCTATTACAGAGCAGCTTATGACTACTGTAAGTATTTAAAGATTTTTTGGACATTTCATCTTATGATTCTGCACTCATCTTAGAATTTAAACTAGGTTCTTATTGATATAATTTGATAATTCCTATTATCTAGGAAACTCAGTTTTGTGAATTAAAATGAATTAATTGCAGTTAACATTGTTCCTACACTACAGTGAGGAAGGGAGCTGACTATCGGTTGCTACGATGTAGGCATTTTATCTCCTCCCTAGTAAATGGTGAGTAGGAAGGGACTACATTTCTGGAAGAGGGAGCACATTAATGATTCAGTGTCAAATAAGTTCTTTTAGCATAGCCCAGTAGATAAAAATTTAATGCACATAGGTATATTTAGTTTGTGTTATTTCCTAAAGTTGTTAGTGCTGTAGGTTTTAGGGTTTCCAGCCTCTGTTCTTAAATAATCCAAATATTGATTGAGCACCTACTGTATGTCAGAAATGTATTGCATTGAGAAGTTCTGGTGGTGCTTTGGTTAAAGCATTGGGCTGCTAACCAAAAGTCAGTGGTTCAAACACACTAACCACACTCTGCAGGAAAAAGCTGAGACAGTGTGCTTCCTTGGAAACCGGATGGGGTACTTCTACACTTTCCTGTCAGTTCACTATGAGTTGAAATTGACTTGGTGGCAGTGGGTTTGATTTTACTGTATGCCAGGCATTGCTCTAGCATATAACACTATGAATATAGCAGTGAACACAAGGGTCTTTTTCAGCTTATTTCCCGATGAGAAATAAAAAAATTACATAGTGTATTAAGTGCAAAGCACTGTAGATAACAGCAGAGTGAATAGAGAATGCCATTGGTGAAGAAGAAGTGTGATGGTCAGGGAAGGTCTCAAAAAGAATAAGACATTGTAACAGTGACTTGAAGATGGTCCACGAGTTGGTCATTTGATTAATGTGGGGAAAGCACATTTAAGTCAGGGGGCGGCTTGAAAGGTATGCCTTTTTGGTGTTTAGGGAACACTGAGGGCAGTATGATCAGAATGAAGTGAACGAGGAGGAGAAGAACATGATGATGTCAGGAACAGAAGGCCAAATCACATAGGATCTTGGGGATGGGACCATTATAAGAAATTTATTTTTCTCTGGGTTATATGGAAAGCCGTATTTGAAGGTTTTTAGCCTATGAGTAATAAGAGCTGACTGGTTCTAAAAGGAACAATTTGACTGTGTTGAAAACAGATTAGGGGGGCTAGTGCAGGAACATGGAGACTGGTTAGGAGATAATCCAGGCAATGGGGGAGCCCTTCTGATTCTGAAACCTAGGGCTTTGTTCTCGTTTTTTAAATTATCTCAGAAGGCTACATGGTAATGTTTAGAACATGATATTTAAAGTAATTTCATTATTACCTGTTTTCTACCTCTGGCCATAACAAAAACCGCAGGTGGATTACTTTAAAGAAGAGAAGTTTATTTCTGTACAGTTTTGGAGGCTAAAAGTCCAAAATGGGGTCTCAGACAAATAGACGCCTTGTAAAAAGCCTCTCCTAATTTTTGGTGTCTGCCAGCCATCCTTATCCTTGTTCTTCACCATTCTTCTTGTTTCTTGGTGTCCCCGTGTATATCTGTGTGTCTGTTCTCTATAATGAGATGATTAGGTTTAGGTTCTACCCTATTCTGGTATGGCCTCATTAACATAATAAAAGAAAACACCTATCTCCAGTCGGTTATATTTATAGGTCATGGAAAGCTAGGTAGCTAAGTAATAAAACAGATACAGTAAAACATTAATGGTAGACTCTACATGTTTGTATTTGAGTACTTACTATAAAATTACTTGGTTTTGCTACATGCTTGGAAGTTTTCCTAATAGAATATTGGGAGAACTCTTCTGAGGGAATCAGTCTTTGAAAATTACTTCTAAACTTTGATACTGGATGTTATTTTTATTTGCTTTTTCAAGAGTCTTTTTGGTAAATATTTTTGCTTATTTGCAGAAATTAATCTCAGAACTCCAAAAGCTATTTATGAGTAAAAATGAGACTTACGTATTGAAGTTATGGCCTTTGTTCGTCAGACTTCTTGGAAAGGTAAGGCCATAGTTAACGGTCTACAACTTTTACATGTTAGACCATTTCATGTCTTAGCTTTCTTTAGTATATAGTCTATCTTTACATATAAGCCTGTTGTTTTTTGTTATTACTTGTATTCTGTTCAGATTACATGTGGTTTGTAGTGTTTTAGGACTGCTAATGTTTTATCTCTGTTTTTTTCCCTTATGATCTGTTGTTTACTTGTCACTTAATCATTTTGTCCTTTTTCTTCTTTTTGTTTGACATTTGCATTTGGATCATATATAAATAATATTTGGAGGAATTTTGGAAGCCATCTAATTTTTGTCTTTTAAATTTTTTATGTGATTTTTTACCATCTTGTTAGCAGATATTACCATTTTCTGCATTTCTTTTTCTTTCATGAAGTTTTGGGTTTCTCTTAGCTAATTTTCTTGGATTTCTTGGCTTATTTGAAAAGGTTGCTTTTATATTTTTAGGGCTTAGAACTCTTGTTTTCTCTTTTAGTACTACATGTTTTCATATGAATACCTATTTTTTATATTATCTTCATAAAAATTTGAGTTCTATCTACCATCCCAATTTTCTCTTGACATTTTAGAAATGTTCTGCATCATGTGTTTCATGGAGCTTTATGTATTTTGTGATCTTGAATTCTGGAACAGACCTCAATACTTGAATTCCTGTAGCTATATAGAATCTATTATAACACTTCACATGTTTGTATTGTGGATAATTTGTCTCATCTCCCCTGTTTGATGATGGACTCCCTTAGAGTATATATTGAGTGAATAAATGCATGAGTGAAGGATAAAAGTGCCTGTGTTTTGTTTCGCGCAGGTGCAAAAACGGCGAGGAGGCCACATGTTCTGACCTCCTCTAATCTCATAGGAGGAAGACAGCATTACCAGCAGTAACCCAAGGCCTATTACTGCAAGGCCAGACATGCTGCCTCCCTCCAGCCCTTTCACCAACCATTCCTCCCAAAGCACCCACCACCTCTCTCCTGGGTTCGATAATTCACTGCAGTGGCCACACAGAACTCACAGATTACAGGGTTTATTAGGGAAGCACCAGGCTACAACTCAAGTTCAGGAAGAATGCTCAGTCTCTCTCCCAGCCCACCGTCCCTCAGCCAAGAGTCTCTCACAGTCTCTTTCCCAGCGGTGCTGGTCCCTCGGTGTCTCACTCAGCAATGCGTGTCTCTTGCATCTCTTTCCCAGCAACGCGTGTCTCAGGAGCCCATGTCTCTTTCAGCAGCACATCTTCCTCAACCAGCAGTCAGAGAGAGTTCTGCCTCCAGGAGATCTCCTTTAGAGCCCGCAGGGTGGTCAAACTAGCCAATTATAGCATCAGAACTCTAAGCACCTGAGAGAGAGTGGGCACCTCCCAGAACATTGTTTTGTGCCACTCCCAACAGAAATACTCCAGGTGGACACTTTCAGCAATCAGGAGCTCCTCAGTTGCTCATAGCAAATCCCACCTTGGAGTTTACAAAGACTTACGGGTAGAAAAGCCACACAAAGTAATTTACTGCACTGCAGCAGGTAAGTAACTTAATGATTTTTCCCTTTTTTAGACCTTGCATCGAAGCGGGAGTTTCATCAATTCTCTGTTACAGCTGGAAGAACTGGGATTTCGTAGCGGAGCACCCATGATTAAAAAAATAGCTTTTATTGCTTGGAAGAGTTTAATAGATAATTTTGCTTTAAATCCAGGTAAGTAAATTCTGTTCATAAATTTTTTATTTTCTGTGAATTCATTTTCATTGAAGATGAAAAATGAAGCTTTTCTGTGGATTTTATATTGAAACTGATTACTTAAATTTTTTTATTTTAAGGGAGTAAGAATAAATTTTTAGTTAGAATTCCAGAAGCAAGGCATTGTTGAAAATCACAAATATAAAATTTGTTATTTTTAAGACTGGGCAAAATGACTTACCGTTTATTACTTACTATATGTTGGCAGTGACTTGAACACTTTATGTACATCTCATTTAATTATCGTAATAGATTTGAGATGTAAGTATTATCCCTATTTCAGATAGACTAAGCAATTTATCAAAGGTTACACAACCAGCAGGTTATAGAAAACAATTGTGATTACCATAGAATAAAAATATCATTGACTGGTGACCTTTCTTCCTGCGAGTACTTTTACCAAAATGCATAATGGTAGATTGCTATTAATATGAAAATGATTCCTTTTGATTTATATTAAGCTTATCTTCCTATATTGTCCAGTGAAGGTGTTTGATGCATACCTGAGGAAGAATATTTAGCTGGGTTATTATGACTACTTAACGAGGCGGTTAATCTTAGGTTTGATTGATATTCTATTTACTATAATGCTAAGTAATGTTGATTTTCATTCTTGTGTTTTCCGCCCGCTCCCCACCCCCCGCGCGCGCCAAAGAGCATTAATAATTCTCATCCCTCTTTTAATGTATTTTGTGATTGTTTGTATTAACTATAAATTACTTTTGGTGGGGGAGGCTATTACATAGCCAGTAATTTTCCCACTCTGCCCCTCCCCTCCTTGGTAACCATCAAAGAATGTTTCTTTTTGTGTGTAAACTTTTCCTTAACTTTTTATAATGGCTAACTCATGCAGTGTTTGTCCTTTTATAATTGACTTATTTCACTCAGCATAGTGTCCTCCAAGTTCATCCACCTTATGAAATGTTTCACAGATTCTTCATTTTTCCTTAATGTTGACCGGGATCCCTTTGTATATATAGGACCATAGTTTATTTATCCAGTCATCTCTTGATGGGCATTTAGGTTGCTTCCAGCTGGAAATTACTTTTATATAAAATACTGGCAATAGTACATTTTCAGGCACAATTTTTAATTGGAAATATCTCTTTTTTAAATCTATTTATGAATTGCCAAATATTTGGGTGTATTATACCCAGTAGTGTGAGATAATGTTGGGGACTATATTTGTTGAAATTAATATATGGCTGCATGTTAAAACATAGGATAAGAATGGCTTAAAGACCTGTGAAGCAGTTGTGCTCTCCTATAAGGTAGCTATGAATTGGAATTGACTTGATGGCACACAATAACAGCAGTAATGTATCCAAATAGCCATAGTATTTTGTGTAAAGAAATATATTTACATTCTTTATAAAATTTGGTTAAAATTTTAAACTATGAATTAATACCTATACCTGGTTGAGTCTCTATTTTTGGCTTAAAATTCATAGGCAATTTTGAAATGTATATTTAGATTTCCGGACACATTTTTTAATTTCTTGTCTTTAAAGTCATCCACTTGTGGTATTTTTTGTTATACCAGCAATAGATAACTAATAAATAATGAAGGGTTCATGGCTGGTATGGTGGAATCAAGACATTCCTGTCATCAGGGAATGGAGTGCCTATCTTAAACTCTGCCATCTTCAGTATGCCTTCCTAGTAGACTGTAGGAAAGACGGAAGGCATAGAACAGAAAAGACTTTTTCTAGCTGAGTGGGCCTCCCTATCAGGAACCTCCGGGGAATCCCACACATACACTTCCAATTAAATCTCATTAGCTAGAATGGCTTAAATGGGAGACTAGAAAGAGAAATTAAAAACTGGGCACATTACTGTCCTGAGTAAAATCAATTCTTATAACTAAGACAATAGAATATTCCTTGGGAATTAGCAGTCTGCTGTGGGGATGCTGTTGTGGGGCCCCACGCTTAAACAGAAGAGTTCAAAAAGGGACGAATCTTGGACTGAAGTTATTCCCAAAGTGGCCTAAATTTATTTCCTTCTTATATAAATAGAGGTAATTAGCATTTAAATAGCTAAATGACCAAGTGGAGATAAGAAGCATTGATGGAAGCAATTTCTCCAATTATTTGGTTATGGTTTCAAAATCCTTTTCAAGATCTTTTGATATACTCTTTGAACATAGACTGTATCCTATTTTATATATACCTGATCCCGCTCATATGGTGTACATCTGATGTAAGTTTTTTACTTAAAAATTGGATTTATGTTACTAATTTTCACAGACTGATTGTTATTAATGTAACGTTAAGTCCAAGTCTTATGTGTATTTAGATACCCAAAAGCTAATTAATAGGCAGTCACCGTAGTGCAGCTGGGCTGTGTGAAGGAGCTTTGGTGGCGTAGTGCCTAAGGCAGTTGACTGCTAACCACAAGGCTGGCGGTTCAAACCCACCAGCCACTCCTTGGAAGGAAGGTTGGGCAATCTACTTCCATAGTGATACTGCCTCAGAAACCCAAGGAGGGTCGCTATGAGTCAGATCTGATTCCATGGCAGTGGTTGCATTTTTTTATTTTTTGTACTGTAATGATGTTTTAAAGAAGAAATTACTATTAGATGAAAAAAAATTGACAGCCTTTTGACAGAATGTAGAAATGCCTCCATTTATTCATTTGTAAATGAAGATAGGAGAATGCTTAAGTGGCTAGAATGGTTTTTTAGCCTTGGCACTATTGAATATTTAGGTTGGATAATTCTTGGTTATGGGAAAACTGCCCTGTGCATTATAGTAAGTTTAGCAGTATCCCTGGCTTCTATCCTCGAGATACTAATAGCATCTTCTCCCAAGCCCCCAATAATGGCAACCAAAAATATTTCTAAAAATTGTTAAGTGTTCCCTGGTATGCAAAGATGCCCCTGATGCAGTGTCTAATGAGTACTACCTATGCCTTTTATTTTTGTTGTCTTAAGGGTTTTGGTCCAACTGTAACTGGAGTTTGTCAAAAGTGAACATTTTGGGTCATGCAAGAGCAGCTTGGTGATTACTTTGAACATTCTTAGCCATTCTCTTTCTGTGGCAAAAGGAGACCATTACACATACCCCCTTTTAGAAATTTAATCCTAAGTTTTCAAGTCTTTTTACTGTGTGGTTCTTTATGTATTTATTTTTTAAGATATACTATGTAGCGCAAAAAGACTCAAGTTGTTAATGCAGCCATTGAGTTCCATCCACGTGAGAACAGAATCTCTAGCATTAACAAAACTAGAAGTCTGGTGGTATTTACTGATGAGACTTGGACCTCATCTTCCTGCTCATTTTGAACAGGTAACATTACAAGTGCTATTAATAATACTTTTCTAATTTTTTAATTGTGTTCTTAAATTCTTACCATGTAAATCTTTTAACATTATTTTTGCTGTGTATTCACAATATACCAAAGATCATTTTCCTGACCCAGACCTTGAGTTCATTTCCCTCAAAGGATGTCCTCTAGTTGCTAAAAATGGAGCCCTAAAGCCTTTTCAATAAGAAAGCCTTCAAGAATGTACTCTTACTCTGGCATTCTAGAGTCGTTATGAAAGACTATAAGGATTTTTTTTTTTTTTTCCACAAGGTTTAGAATGTAATTGGGACTAAAATTAGTATTTGTGAAAAAGAAATCTGTGAAGTGCTTCATTGGGTAGATAGAAAGTTGTATTCTTTTTGTTTCTCTGTAGTGGTAACAGCTTTTTTAGTTGTTACAAGTGATTTCAAAAAATTCTTTCGATTTTCCTGATTTTATCTATTTATCCTGTCATTGGTTTTCTGAAATTTTTCTCAGTTCTGTCAAAAAGGACTTCTTCTTACTTTTTAAATCTTCATTATTTTCTTGATTTTACTCTTGGATCTTTAGCACTTGTTTTATATTTGTGTACATAACTGGATAACACTGAATTCTTGAAAAGTGGGACTTAATAATTTATTTGAACCATATTTAGCAAGTTCTTAATTTTTTACCATATTAAGGTATTAAAACTTGAAATAGCATAACCTTTATCAAAATAGGTTTTGATACTAATATGTAATTGGGATTATAATGAGTTTTGCAAAATTCTACTATTAGAAGGTATTAGTAAGTTAATCATACCTAGTTGTCCAGCTCATTTGTTAGAGTAATTGATTCAGTCACTAGTACTGGAATGATTTTGGAAATGGGCTTTAAGTTACATTAGTTACTATTTTCTAGGATGTTTTTTAAAACGAGTTTACTAGTAACATGTAGAATTCAGGTAGACATTATTTACAGTAGTGTTCTATGTGTATAATTGTCTTTGGGATTTAAATTGAAATTTGTACAAAAAGCACACTTAGAAAGTACACAGTTGTAATAAAAATTTCCATTTCTTAAAAAATTTCAGTTTGTAGCCCATTTATGCATGGAAATAGCCAATAAACAAATTTCATGTGGAAAGAATTTACACTGCTTCAATTTTAACTGTATCTGAGACTTTTAAGAAACAAGACAATTAATTCTACATTTTGCAGATAGTTTCCCTTTTTTCATCTTAATAGGTTTGTGTGCCTCTGATTCAGAGTACAATAAGCATAGATTCTAATGCTTCACCTCAGGGCAGTTCATCTCGTGTAACTACTCCAACTGTAAATCCTATGACTCCTGTACACAAAGGTAAGAGGTAGACTTTCTTGTTTTTTCTTTTTTTAATAAAGGCTTCAAGTAAAGTTTTGCTAAGTGCTATTCACACGAGATGGAGCACTTTGTAATTTTGGGGCTCTTTACCAAAAAACTGGTCATATATTCTATTTTGTTTGGTTTTCTTTATGTGATAGTGTTTGCTATTTTAATGGTATTGTTGTGATTGGAAAAGATGGACTTTTTCCCCATTGTATTATGTGGGGTACATTGTAAGCAAACAACCATTTTGTTTGTTTCAGATCCAGAATTTTAGAGCTGTTATTAAAAACAAGTCTTAGCAGATGTAAGAAATGTTGCTTACTGTATACCATTGAAAGGCAATTGTTTGTTACCTGGAATTTCCTCTTATGTTTTACTGTATGTTAATAGATTAGTACTTTTATATTAGGTATTCTGGCTCTTGTAGACTTTATTTGTTATAAAAATGTCACATTAATATTTGTAAGTATGATATTTGAGATTTATCTTTATTTAAGTGGTATCTTATTCTCAGCCTCATGCAATTTAATTATTTGGGCTTTTAACCAAAAACTCCACTTGAGAAACAAAATTTATTTTTAAAGGTATGTTTTATTGAAATAAATAAAATAACTTACATAATTTATCACTTTTTTCTTTTAAGGTGCTTCCCCCTATGGAGCCCCTGTAACTCCTCGAATGAACTTGAGTTCAAATTTAGGCGGGATGGCCACAATCCCCTCCATTCAACTTTTGGGACTTGAAATGTTGCTTCATTTTTTGTTGGGTCCAGAAGTCTTAAGTTTTTCTAAGGAAAACAAACTTGCATTGAGTTTAGGTATTTTATTTTTAAACTATTTTTGTTATTAAAATAATCTGTAATTCATTGCATTGGGGTTGGGAGAGGTGTTATTGTCCCGGCACCCAAACTTCTGTATAATTGTGTATGGAATAAGTATAAATTTTTTTAGTAGAAAACACATGTAATAGAGTCTAAATTTTTATATTGAAAAGTTCATTTCATGAAGCCTTTGTTTTGCATAATATTTTTTATTCTCTCCCTTTTAGAGGCACTTGAGCATCCATTAATCATCAGCCCTTCTTTTTTTTGCAAACATGCAAGTACACTTATCACTGCTGTTCATGATAGCTTTGTTGCAGTTGGAAAAGATGCTTCTGGTAAATAAGTGAAGTTTTCTATTATTATTTGTTTAAACTTGTGTTTGAAGAGAAAATAAAAGATACATAGAAACACACATAGCTATTTAGTGCCATCTGTTGGCCAGATTGTACTTTAGGAGCTTTGCATATACTCATTTAATGTTTGTAAACTAACACCAAACCAAACACACTGTCATCAATTTGAACCTAACTCACAGTGACGCCTCCTTGGGTATCACTAGGGAAGTAGATTGCCCAACCTTCCTTCTGAGGAGTGGCTGGTGGGTTTGAACTGCCAGCCTTCTGGTTAGCAGTCAAATGCTTTAGATACTACACCACCTGAGCTCCCTTTAATCCTTGTAGCAACCTTTTATTTCAGTCCATTTCACACATGAGAAAACTTAGGAACAGTACAGTTAAATAACCTGTGCAAAGTTACATAGTAAGTGATAGAGCTGAGATTCAAACCCAGGCTCTGTGTTTCTAGCATCTCCAGCTAAACTGTGTTCTATAGCCTATTAAATAATAAAAAAACTAAACTCACTGCTGTCAAGTCGGATCCAACTCACAGCGGCCCTTCCTTGGATTTCCGAGGCTGTATCACTACAGAAGTAGATTGTTCAGTCTTCCTTCTGAGGAGCGGCTGGTGGGTTTGAACCACCAGCCTTCTGGTTAGCAGTCAAATGCCTTAGGCACTATGCTACCAGAGCTGCCTATTAAATAATAAGGCAAATAAGTTTCTAAAATTAACATTTGCTGTTTAAGTGGTTGGAAAATGAATTACATAATTTCCTATTGGTGGTTGTCAGGTATCCATGTAAACCTTTACTTTGTTTACCTCATCTCAAAAGTATAGGTGTTCTGTATAGAAAATCCAAAAAATATCAAAGAAGGGGAAAAAAGAATAATTAACCTCATTTACATGATCAAGTGTTAACATGTTGCAATCCTTTTTAAAAACCACAATTTCTATGAATGAGGTAGTAGTGTTTTTATAAATTAATTACAGGAATATATGTTACAAAGAGAGTTCTTAAATTGCAAAGTACTGCTCTATCTATATGTTATTTCTTTGGTGTAGACGGGAAAGGGGAGAGCTTTTGTAGTGAGATCTACTTCATTTCAAAAACACTTAAGTTATTTTGTTTGACAGATTCCGTTATCAATGCTATTTGGAAAGAACTGATTACCTTGGTGAAGTCAGTTACTGAGTCAGGTAAGGAAATCATAGAACAGCATTATTACACTGATCAGATTCTTTATTTAGTACTTGGAGTGTTTGGTTTTCATATGTAAAACATATTTAAGCCATTTTTGTAGTATAGCTTTTAATGCCTAAGTCTTCTAGACTTTAATTTACTTTAAATAAGCACTTATTGTTGATTTAGTAAAGAATACTTTTTCGTATCTTTAAAAATTTACATTTTCACCTCTAAAAATAGATGTATAGAACTTCACACCCTTTTTGCTTATTGGTAGGTAACAAAAAAGAGAGACCAGGTTCCGAAGTTTTGACTCTCTTGCTAAAATCTTTGGAAAGCATAGTAAAGTCGGAAGTATTTCCTGTATCAAAAACACTGGTAAGTATGACACTTATGTCTAAAATTTAGAAGCCATATTCCAAAATTGAATATTATTGAAAGTATTTGTGAAGATCAGGTCTTGGGAAGACATTTTTTTTATATTACGTATTTGTCTGCAATTTTGCCCTGTAATCAATGCCATTCTGTTGACTTTAGAGTCATATAATACCTTAATAATTGTAACAACTACAGAAATTCTCAACATGATAAGTATAAACCATACAGAGAAAGTGGAGTAAAGAATGTGAAACTTGAACTGAAAAACACAGCTGTCCAATGTCCTAAGACAGGACTGCAGAGCATCTCTGTTAGGTTGTATGTTGATTAAAAATATTTGTTCATAGTTTTTGCTTTTTAAGTTAACTCTTTAACCAAGATAATGATGATTTTTAGAGTCAGAAGCTTCCCAAAATAAGCTGGCAAATGGAACAAGCAATACCCTTAAATTTTTTCTATGTCTGTGACAGTTAATTATATGGTAGTTCAGCATAGTGGGTAATAGCAAGGGCTCTGGAGCAGACTTACCTTGGTGGGACTATTGGCCTACATGTTTATTAGCTGAGTGAACTCGGGCACCTTAACTATTCCCTACCTTTACTTCATTCCTAAAGAGGGGAGATAGTTGTAGTTGGTTAATGTGTTGATATATGCAAAGCATTATGAGTCAAGCACAGAATACAGGAGTTCCTAAATGCTACCGATTATTATTAGAATTTGTGTTTCAAATGAGAACATGTGAAAGCATAACTGACTTGTCATTTTGTTCACATCAGTTATGTACCTCAGGTTGATATGAATATAATACTTTTGTAACAAATATGTTTGTTGAATATAGTAATATGTTGAAGGACAATTGAGTATATGTTTGAATAAACATCCAGTTAGTAATCTTTTCATATACTGAACATATTGATGTAAAAACTCTAACATAATAAAATGAAGGTCAGTTGGACAGTATCTCACAGGATGTTATTAATGGTTTTAAAGAATATGTACATAGCAATTCTTGGTGACCCTGCTGGTATTTGATATACCGGTGGCCTAGCCTCCAGCCTCACAGCAACATGCAAGCCACCACAGTGCGACAGACTGACAGACAAGTGGTGTAACGTATGAGCATTACTTGTAATAAATTGTAAAAGTGTATAGTAGACTTTACTATATGATGGATGACTAATTTTATTTTAAAACTTTTATCTTTCATAGGTCCTCATGGAAATTACAATTAAAGGACTTCCCCAGAAAGTATTAGGTTCACCAGCATATCAGGTTGCTAATATGGATATTCTTAATGCAAGTATCTTAAATGTAATGATAAAATTAGGTCAGCCAAAAGAAGAAAAAAATCTGATAATTTCTCTTTATTATAAGGGGAAATCTAAATTTAGATTTAAAAATAAAAAAAGAAAAGAGTATTGGATTTTAAATATGTTGACCATGCTAAAGGAAAAAAAGCTTGATAAAAAAAAGTAATAGATAAAAAAATTAAATATAGCGCTATATGAGTAACAAAAATATCCTGGATTAAATTAAGGCTCCAGAGAACATTCTCTAGTTGCATAATCGTACTACTTACTATTAAAATTTTTGTTGTTGTTGATTGCCGTCAAGTCGGCCCCGACTCATAGTGACCCCTCCTTGGGTTTCCGAGGCAGTATCATTACGGAAGTAGGATTGCCCAACCTTCCTTCCGAGGAGTGGCTGGTGGGTTTGAACCGCCAGCCTTCTGGTGAGCAGTCAAGTGCCTTAGGCACTATGCTACCAGATTAAAATTTTTAGTCATTTAAAAACATTAATTATGTAAAATGGTCTTAAATATCTGCAAGAAGTAGGTATTGAGGTTCTAGCAAGTTTTAATTTAACTTTATATTTGGAGTCTCTAGTCATTACTCAGTTTCTCATGTAGGTGCCACAGCTATGATTACAGTATCAAGAGATTGATTTTTATGTGTATGTGATGGAAATGAATTTATTATCGTTATATTCTCAATAGTACCAAAGTTGATTTTTCTCACGCTAAAGAGATTGTATGTTGTACATAGTTGCTTATAGAAAAAAGTGTACTACTATTTGTAATGACAAGATTGACTGCATTTTCTGCCTTCTTTCTTCAGGGAACTCCTGCTTTGTTTTTAATTCAATTAATTTTCAACAATAATCTCTTGGAAGGTGGTATAACAAATGAAAGGTAAGTTTTTGTAATTTAAATAAACTTGCAGGTTATCTTTGATAGGTTAAATTAAGTTTGTTGTTTTCTGTAAAAAGTTCAGGTTAATGGATTGTTTGGTGGTGTTTTTTCTTCATTCAGGTTCTTTCTTAATCTGGAAACACTTGTAGGTTGTGTTCTCTCTGGTCCAACTTCACCATTAGCTTTCAGTGACTCTGTTTTAAATGTTATTAACCAAAATGCAAAGCAATTGGAAAACAAGGAGCATCTCTGGAGAATGTGGAGTATTATTGTCAACCCATTAACTGAAATGATTAATCAGGTATGGTACAAATCTGCACACTTCTCCCAAAATGTATTTATTTATTTATTTAGATGTCAGGAGTACTCATGGCCACCCCCATTGGGTTTTCAAGGCTGTAAATCTTTATGAAAGTAGATCGCCCTGTCTTCTGTGGATTTGAACTGCTGACCCTCTGGTTAGCAGCCCAGTGCTTTATCCAGTACACCACCAGAGTTCCTTAAATGATTAGCAGATATCTAATACATTTTTCTTGTGGGATTGGTAAATTTTTGTACTCTTTGGATGAGTTGATTATTTTTTTCATTGTATTTCTGCTTTATGCGTTCAAGAAAGTATAAGTAACTGGGAACAAATTAGCTCCGTTTTTCTCCGGTAACCAAATAAACCCAAACCCTCTGTGGTCAAGTCATTTGCAACTCATAGGGACCCTGTGTGATAGTAGAACTACCCCATAGGGTTTGAAAGGCTGTAAATCTTTACAGAAGCAGATACCACATCTCTATTCCAGGGAGCAGCTGGAGGGTTTGAACTGCCGACCTTTTTGGTTAATTGTCAGGAGTTTATTAACCACTGCGCCACCAGGGCTCCTTTTTCTTAATAGTGACTGTAAACCAGAAGACTCACAGATGATACATGGAAGTTTTTGTATTTGTGTCTTGAATTCTTTCTGTAGTTGTACTAATGGGGCATTATAATGGTAATCTTGACTAGGTTACATATTTCCATGGTCAAGGCATGTTGGGAAAGCCAAAGCATTCCCCTAAATCAGAACTCTGTTGAGAGTTGACTAACCCTCAAATTTAAACACTTATAAAAATGGCAGTATTAGAAGGATATAGAGCACAAATTTAATCACTATTCATGGTTTGTTGGCTGCTTTATCTTTAAATGGAAATATTTTCTAGGCTGGTTCTGCTATAACTCACAAATAAAAGGAAATAATTTATTAATGGATAGCACAGTAGTGCTTCTCAAGACTTCACACTAGTAAATATATTTTTCTGGAAGATACTTTGTTTACTTTCCTAAAAGTTTGAAGGATAGTAGAGACCCTTTGTATAAGTCCTTGAATTCTACTTTCTAGGTATATACTAGGAGCTCTGGTAGCATAGTTCCTAAGGCACTTGACTGCTAACCAGAAGGCTGGCGGTTCAAACCCACCAGCCACTCCTCGGAAGGAAGGTTGGGCATTCCTACTTCCATAGTGATACTGCCTCAGAAACCCAAGGAGGGGTCGCTATGAGTCGGGGCCAACTCGATGGCAAATAATAACAAAAACAATGTATATACTAAAAGATTTGACATTGTCACATAGTATTTGAATTAGATGGTAATTTGTCTAACTTCATTACTTTTCCTATTTCAGACCAATGAAGTGAATCAAGGTGATGCCTTAGAACATAATTTTAGTGCCATCTATGGTGCATTGATTATACCAATAAATCATATTTTTTCAGTACAGAAATTTCCAACGGTAAGACAGTGTCAAGTTTATTTTTGAAGAATTTGCATTTTTCTAAAGATTCTATTGTTTCACCCTTGATAATAAGCTTCTCCATGAAGATTTCCTAAAAGAAGACTTATTTAACTTGATGATTGATTTATTGGCTTACAGAATAGGAAATGGTGAAGGAAGAGAGAAGTTTCTTTTCATTTCTTTGATAACTGCTGGTTATTTCAGCATTATCACAATTAAAACTGGGGGAGATTGTCATATCCTACCTTAGTCTTTTCTATGACACATAAAATATTAGTACTTTCAAAAATGTTAATGGTGTATTCTTTTGGGTGTTTGATACATAGGTACACATTTTTAAAGTTTTTTATTTTATTGTTAGGCGACGATGATGATCTTACTTAGAACTTGGTCAGAATTATATCGAGCATTTGCTCGCTGTGCTGCTTTGGTGGCAACTGCAGAAGAGAATTTGTGCTGTGAGGAGCTTTCTTGCAAAATACTGTCCAGTTTGGATGATGAAGGCCTTTCGGTGAGTTTTGTCTCAACACTGACCTTTTTATTTAAAGGATTTTTTTTTTTTTTTAAAGTAAATAGAGATAACATTTGTGAAATACCATTTATTAATGCTTTTAATTTAATAAGTGACTACGTGTCTCAGTTACCTATTGCTGCTGTAACAAATACCACAAGTTGGGTGGCTTTAAAGAATCGGAATTTATTTTCTCTCAGTTTTGCTGGCTAAAAGTCCACATCAGTGTTTCAGCTACATAGATGCCTTCCTTGTTCGTAGCCCCAGGCATTCCTTAGTGTTCCGTGGCTTGTGGACCATCTTCATGTGATGTCTATCTTTACTTATGTCTTTGTCTATTCTGTTCTTTTTATAACTCAGAAATGGTTAGGTTTATATCTATTGTTATCTGGTTAATTAACATCACAAAGAAAATTCTGTTGACAAGTAAGATCACATCCACAGATACAGAGGCCAGGAATTCAGTACATGTTTTGGGGACACAATTCTATCTGTGACACTAATTTAATTTAGAAACAAGTACAGCTTTGTGAAATAAAGCTGTGTGCCTTGGGTCCATGCTTATAGGACCATTAATGGTGAGGCTTTTTTACTACTTTAGTTACTGTGTACCTCTTGTGCTGTGCTATTCTAGATTAATAATACCTAGGCCCTTGCAGTTGTGGACCTATGTTCTTCTGTGTGTTGTATCTCTAAGTGTAAGTTTTATTCATTTATTGAAGAAAAAGTTCAGTGCTAATTTTCAATTTTGGTGAAAGATGCTCTTGTATCTCAAAATTTATCCCTGGTACATTAGTTGACATTTTTGCTGGTATTTTCATTTTAATTATAAAAGTAATATTTGTTTGTTTAAAAAAAAAAAAAGAAGCCAATCTGTTTAGAAATTTGGGTATTAAAAATGTCAGTCTCTTTTCATTCTTCCTTTCAATAAAAAGGACAGCTATTATCAATACAGTGCATATCATTCTAGATACACCTTTGTATTTATGTGTTTAATTTACATATTAAAATTTGCATGTGTATACAAATATACAGTGTTCTTTCCAATGAAATCCTGTTGTATTTATTACTCTGAATCATGGTTTTTTTTCATAAAATACTGTGTTGACTTTCTTTGCCAGTCTACCCATATAGCACTATTATTCATTTCAGCTGCTTTGTGGTATTCTGTACTATGACTGTACCATAATTTGGAACTATTCCATTTTCAGAACATTTTGGTGGTTTCCAGTTATTCACTCCTATAAATATATTAGAGGATATATCCTTATAAATTGTCTTCACACATAAGCCATTGTTTTTCTGTGAACTTAACTAGCATTAGATTTGTTGTGCTTGTTTTCTCCACATTTTTGTTAATAATCTCTGGCACAGATTTTAATCTGAGGAATAAAGAGAAGTAAAATTATTTTTTATTAACTTCTTACTGTAAAAGATTCAGACAGCATTTTTCTTGGTACAGATTAAAATGTGTAAGTTCCCCTTCAAACCTACCTCTTCTCACCAGTGGTAAACACCTTTAATAGCTAAATGTTAGTTTCTGTCTTACCAAGTTGTTTTCTTCTTTTTGGCAATTATTTCAAAATTATTTGTTACTTTACCCACTCTCCATGCCTTTCTTGTATCCCTCTCCTCTATCTTGTACATGGACAGTCAATAAATAATTTTTTGAATGTTTTATAACTGGTGGGGAGAAAAATTGACCCTCAGTTTTGTCCTTTAAAAAAAAAAAAGTCTTTTTCACTAGTTTTGAGCCTTTGTTCCCTTCCCGAAGAAATTTAGAGTCTGGTCAAATTCTGTAGCCTGTTGAGATTTTGTTTGGCATTGATTGCACTGAATTCATAGATTAATTTGGGTAAGAATTACATTTTTATATTAAATTGCTCCATCCAGGAGTATTTGTTTTCATATATTCAGGTCTTTTTAAATTAATCTTATTTGAAAGATTTGTATTGAGATTTTAAGCTATTTTTCAGCTCTTATTAATAGTTTCATATCCTCAAACATTTTCTGCTTCGTTGTTGCTAGCTTGTAAAAGGTATTGTTAACATATTTCCTTAAATTGAACCAATCTTGTTTTCTTGGGATACCCGTCTTGATCACAGTGATATTCTTTTAAAACAATGTGGGATTAGTGTTTCATGGTTTTGGCATATGTGTTCCTCTGTGTGTGTCTGTCATTACTACCAGTACCAGGTAGTTTTGAGTACTGTGGCAGTATAGTGGGTTTTAAGATTCGGGAGTATGAGACCTTCTACTTTGTTGTTCTTCAGTAATGCTTTGCTTATCCGAGATCTCTTTCCTTTCCATATAAAATTAGTGATTGGTTTTTCTGTATCCTTAAAGAATGTTGATGGGATCTGGATTGGGATTGCATTGGGTAGAATTGACATTTTGGCAGTGCTCAATCTTCCTATCCACGAGCATGGTATGTTCTTCCCTTTATGTAGATCTTTTATGGTTTCTTGAAGTAGTCTTTTGTAGTTTTCTTTGTACAGGTCTTTTCTGTACCTGGTAAGATTTATTCCCAATGAAGAGAAGGGCAGTGTACCAAATGTGAGTGATCAGCATGGTGGCATTGAGGAAGACAGAGAGAGAGGTACATGGGAAGTACGGACAACAAAGATGAACCCTTTTGCACTGACAATACTGCGTTGTCAGTAAAGGCAAACATGGGTATATGGATGGATAGATGGGAGGACAGGCTGAACTATTAGGTATGTCTATGAAGTGGGGAATGTACCCAAGACCATGTATAGGATTGGCAGACAATGGTCCTATAAGTGTATTTGTATGATCTGTGAGAATTCTCAGGTGTATAGTAGAGCTGACAAGGGACAAGGTTGCAGTCACTTCTTGGTCACAGCCAGCTACCCAGAGGGACCGAGTAGTTAAACCTGTGGGCTCGGGACCATAGTTGCAGGGGACGCCAAGCTCAATTAGCATAACATACTACACAAAATGTTGTTCCACGTCCTACTTTGGTTAGTAGCAACTGGGATCTTAAAAGCTTCCTAGCAGCCATCTAGATGCAATGATGGGTCTTTCCTTGTCCGGAGCAAAGAAGAAAACCAAAGATTTGTGAAAACAATTAGTTCTAGCTACTTATGCACCATGCGATCCACAGCCTATATGACTATGAGACCAGAAGAACTAGGTGGTACCCGGCTACCACTGTCAACCACTCGGGGGATCTCTGAGGAGATCCTGGCTAGAGAGGGAGAATAATGTGGAACAAAACTCAAAATCATTTGGGGTAAAAGAGGGGGTTGGCGACCAGGTTTGCTGGTCTGATAGAGCCTGGTGGAACGTGAGACTATGGCCCGTAGCTGCTCTTAAGGTCTGGAATTGAACCCACACCTGTGGCTTCCAGCCAAACAAAGATAGTCATATGAGGTAAACATTTACCTGAGGTAGATACACTCCCTGGGGAGAGCAATCATGGGGGAAAGAAGGGCTGTTTATGCACAGGGAGACAGCTTGGGGCAGGCGCGCATGAAGTGATGGACACAGGGAAGAGGTAACTATTAGGAGGAAGTGGGAGGAGAGCTGTTGCGTTGGGGTAAATTATAGTCAATGTCATGAGACAAAGTGTGTGTGAACTGCTGTATGGAAGGTGAACTTGCTCTGTAAATTTTCACCCAAATCACAATTTAAAAAAAAAGATTTATTCCCAAATATGTTATTTTTTGATAATTATAGTAAATGGTATTGATTTCCTTATTTCTTTTTCAGCAGTCTCTTTGCTGGTTTAGAGGAATCCCACACTGATTTTTGGATGTTGGTATCATATCCTGCCATGATGCTAAATCTCTCAATTAGTTAAATTTTTTTACTGAGTCTCTTGGGTTTTCTAGGTATAGGTATAGGATCATACTATCAGCAAATAGGGGTAGTTGGACTTCTTCCTTACCAATTTGGATGCCTTGGACTTCGCTTTCTTGCCTTGTTGCCCTGGCTAGGACTTCCAATACAGTGTTGAATAGAAGTGGTGATAGAGGGCATCCTTGTCTGGTCCCTGTTTGCAAGGGGAATAGCTTCACTCTTTCTCCATTAAGAGTAATGTTAGCTGTTGGTTTTGCATAGGTACCCTTTATTATGTTGAGGAATGTCCCTTTATTCTTATTTTGCTGTGAAGTTTTTTGTTTGTTTTGTTTTGCTTTTTGATGTGAATTGTAAACTAGAAAGAAGAATATGGCTGGGGAGCCTGCCTGCGTGGTTTAGGAATATGACAAACCAAACGAGACTTGATGCCATGAATTCAAATCTGACTTTACAGTGACCCATCCTTGGGTTTCTGAGGCATTAACACTATGGAAGTGTATTGCCCAATCTTCCTTCCAAGGAGTGGCTGATGGGTTTAAACCACCAGCCTTCTGGTTAGCCGTCAAGTGCCTTAGGACCAGAACTCCTAGGAATATGACAGGAGGTGAAAAAGAGGGTCACAGGCCTGCAATGGGCAGAAAAAGGCTGTTTATGCTTGAGTTTCTCAATTTTGGCTTATTGACATTTTGGGTTAGATAATCTTTGCTGTGGGGGGCTGTTCTATGAATTGTAGGATGATTAACAGCATCCCTGGCTTTTCCACCTTTAGATGCCAGTAGCACCCCTTCCCCAGTTGTGACAATCAAAAATGTGTCCAGCTATAGCCATAAGTCCTCTGGGAAAAGTCACTCCCATTGTACAGTTACTGACCTATGCTAGGGTCTTCTGCTAATCTCTTGGTGTTTGCTGTGAGTTTTTACCAGGAATGGGTGTTGAATTTTATCAGATACCTTTTCTGCATTAATTGATAAGACCATGTAGTTCTTTTCCTTTGTTTTATTTACGTGGTGATGTTGTTTTTCTAATGTTGAACCATCCTTGCATACCTGATATGAACCCCACTTAGTCATAATGAATTATATTTTTGATAAACTCTTGGGAGTCTATTGGCTAGGATTTTGTTGAAGATTTTTGGTTTTATATTCAGGAGAGATATTGGTCTGTAGTTTTCCTTTTTAGTGATGTCCTTGCCTGGTTTGGGTATCGAGGTTATGCTTGCTTCATAAAATGAATTTGGGAGGATTCCATCCTTTTCTGTGTTCTGTAATAGTTTGAGTAGGATTGATGTCAGTTCTTCTCTGAAAGTTTGGTAGAATTCTCCAATGAAGCCATATGAGCCAGGACTTTTTTTTTTGTTGGTAATTTTTTAGTGACCTGTTCAGTTTCTTCTTTTGTTTTGGTTCTGTTCAAATTTTCCACCACAGTCTGTGTTAGTTTAGGTAAGTAGTGTGTTTCTAGAAATGTATCCATTGCTTCCAGATTTTCAAATTTGTTGGAATATAGTTCTTCATAGTATCCATATATTATCCCTTTTATTTCAGTTGATTCTGTTGTGATGTCACCCATTTCATTTCTTACTTGTGTTATATGTATTATCTCCCTCTTTTCCTTCGTTAAAATTGGCAGAGGTTGGTCAATTTTACTAATCTTTTCAAAAAATCAACTTCTAGTCTTACTGATTTTTCCATTATCTATTTTCTGTTTCATTGATTTCTGCTCGAATCTTTATTATTTCCTTTTCTCTGGTGACTTTTGGCTTTTCTTGCTGTTCTAAGTCTTGGAGACGTTTTAAAGTATTGATTTGGCTCGCTCTTCTTTTTTGCTGTGTGCATTTATTGCTATAAGTTGGCCTCTAGTCACTGCTTTTGCTGTGTCCCAAAGATTTTGGTATGTTGTGTTTTCCTTCTCGTTTGATTTGAGGAATTATTTAATTTCATATTTTATTACTTCTATTACCTAGTCATTCTTAAGGAGGATGTTGTTTAGTTTCCCTGTGTTTGCCCTTTTTCTGGTGATCTTCCTATTGTTGATAGCATTGTAATCTGAGAAGATGTTTAGCAGTATTTCAGTGTTTTTAAATTTACTAAGGCTTGCTTTATGGCCTAACATATGGTATATCATTGAGAATGTTCCATGTGCACTGGAAAACAATGTATGTTGTGCTCTTCTTGGATGGAGTGCTCTATACATGCCTGTAAGGTCAAGTTGATGAATTGTATTGTTTAGCTCTTCTGTGTCTTTGTTGAGTTTCTTTCCAGTTCTGTCTTTCATTTAAAGTATTGGGAGCTCTGGTAGCATAGTGGCTAAGGCACTTGACTGCTAACCAGAAGGCTGGCGGTTCAAACCCACCAGCCACTCCTCGGAAGGAAGATGGGGCAATCTACTTCCGTAGTGATACTGCCTCGGAAACCCAAGGAGGGGTCACTATGAGTCAGGTGTGACTCGACGGTACATAACAACAACAACAACAGTGTATTAAAGTCATTTATTTGCCTTTTCAGTTCTGTTGAAGTCTCTTACATATTTTGGGGCTCTTTCATTGGGTCCATAGATATTTATTATGTTTATATATGTTCAGTTGATCCTTTAATCATTGTATAATGTCCTTCCTTGTCTCTTATGGTGGTTATTGTCTTAAAGTCAGTTTGATCAGAATTTAATATTGCCATCCCTGCTCTTTTTTGGTTGCCATTTGCTTGATAAATCTTTCTCCAACCCTCAATTTTTAGTCCATTTTTGTCTTTCTCTTTATGGTATGTTTCTTGTAGACAGCATATTGATGGATTATGTTTTCTTATCCAGTCTGCAACTCTCTGTATTTTGAGTGGTGCATTTAATCCATTGACATTCAGTGTAATTATTGACAAGTATGAATTGGTTACTATCATTTTGTTAGTGTTTTTTTCATGGTGTTCCTGGTTTCTTTGTTTCATACAATTTTCTGTGCTGAGCTCATTTTGTTTATGGATTGTGTTATCATTTCCTTTGTGTCTATTGTTTTAGTATTTGCTGAATGTTTGTGCATGTCCTCTTTTTTATTGTGATGTGAAGTTTTATCATTTTTCTTTGAGGTTCCTGTGATTTATAATTTTCTCCCGAAGTTTAGAATAGTCCATTCTATCTTACCATTCTCTTGACTTTGCCATTTAGAAGTTCTGTAACTACATTGTTTTCCCCTCTTACTGGTTTGTAGTTGTCCTCATTTGCCAGTTGATGTCTCCAGTTCCCTGTTTATGATCTTGTAAGCTTATTTTACTTTGGATACTTCCATAGCTGTGTTGGTTTCTGGGTTTTATCATCTTGTATATTAATGGTCAGTTGTTACTTGCTATTATTGGTTCTCTGTTCAAAGGGCTCCCTTTAGTATCTCTTGTAAGTTTGGTCTGGTTTTTAACAAATTCCCTTAATTTTTGCCTGTCTGAACATGGCCTGATTTCACCAACATAGTTGAGGGGCAGTTTTGCCATGCCTAAGGCACTTGACTGCTAACCAGGAGGCTGGCAGTTCAAACCCACCAGCCATCCTCGAAAGGAAGGTTGGACGATCTACTTCCATAGTGACATTACCTCAGAAACCCAGGGAGGGGTCGCTATGAGTTGGATCCAACTCAACGGCAATATAACAACAACAACATAAAATTCTTGGTTGGAAATTTTTCTCTTTCGGGGTTTTATATATACCATCGCATTGCCTTCTTGCTTGCATGGTTTCTGCTGAGAAATCAGAGCTTATTTTCTTATGGTTGTCTTTTGTAGGTAACTTTCCGTTTTTCCTGTGCTGCTTTCAGGATTGTTTCTTTGTCTTTGTTTTAATGAATTTGATGATAACATGTCTTGGCGATTTTCTTTGGGGATCTGTCCTGTTTGAGGTTCATTGGACTTCCTGAATGGATATATTGATATCAGAGAAGTTCTCTTTCAACACATCTTGGACAGTTCTTTCAGTGGTTTTCTTTTTCTCTTCCTGTTCTGGAATTCCGATTACACATAAGTTATTCCTTTTGATAGTATCCCATGTGTACCTTAGGCTTTCTTGATTTTTTTTTTTTTTAATCTTTTTTCTGATTGATTCCTGTCCAAAGAAGTATTCAGGTATTTGTCTTCAATCTCGGCTTTCTTTATTTTATTTTGATATTTTTTCCGATTGATTTGGGTATTTGTCTTCAGTCTCATGAATTCTGTCTTCCATTGATTCAGTTCTACTTCTTTGCCCTTTCAATGTGTTATCTTTTTCTGAAAATTCAGTATTGATGTTCTGGATTTCTATCTGTAGATTTTGTATCATTTCTAATTTTTCATTTATTTTGTCATTTTGTTCTCGATTTTCTTCTGAAATCGTTCTACGGTTTTGTCTGTTTTCCTTCATTTTGTCAGTGTTTTTCTTGATCTTTCTCTCAATCTTTTGAAGATACCTAAGTATTACTCTTTTGAATTCCTTATCAGGGAGCTCCAGTGCTGCTGCTTTCTCAGGGATGTGTTCTGGGTCTGTATCCTACTCTCTTGTTTCTACCACTTTATCTTGTTTCCTTGTGTGGACTGTGATGGTATGAGGTCTCTGAGACATTGTGGTGATGTTGTATGTGGATCTCTATTAAGGGTGAGTCAGGCTTTTCTTGGTGGTCAGTTGTTGTTGGAAATGGTGGCTCTCACTCAGTAAGTGAAGCTGCAGGAGGTGCTCATGGGGTTGAGTCCTGTGAGCATGGTTGCTATCTCCCACTCAGACAAAAACAACAATAGAAAAACCATCAAAAAAAAAAAAGTAAAAGCATGTGGACAGAAAACACACTGCATAAACACACAGGAACAATCACCAAAAAAAGAAAAGAAAGGGGGAAAAAAAGTCTGCAGTATCTGGGGAGGGGGCAGTAAGAGAAAAGTGGTAGAGTCAGAGAATAATGAGGAAAAAAAGGGGAAAAATACAAAAAGAAAAACGGATGGGCTTAACCATGAGAAAGAAAAAAATGGGAATCAGGAACAGGGAGGAGAGAAAAAGCTGAAAGTGAGAACCTGGGAAGGGAGGAATAAAGAAGAATAATTAAAAGACAAAACAAAAAGGACTAATAATAATAATAATAATTTTAAAACAGACAAAAACAAACAGGAAGATAAAAACCTGGGCATGGGGGCCCAGAGCACCCCAGACTCCATCACAGCACACAGACTGGGATGGAATTCCTGCCAGCCCAGAAGGTGGGTGGGAGTGAGAGATGGCTGCACCTTGATTCACCAAGAGGCAATGGGGTATAAGAGTAACAAGGGGAATATCGTACCTTTCCAGTTGTTCATGTCCAGAATGTCCTTGCAGTTCCTGGCAAGTGGAGCTTATTCTTTGGCTCCCAGAGCCTGAGAGAACACTGCCACTTTAAATATCCACGATGGTTCAGCCGCTTGTAAACATTCAAAATGGCTGTGCCTTCCGCACAGGCAGAAGTCCATAGCTCAGCCTGCCTCCCTCTTAGCTGCCTCCCCTTTTATTCACCAGCCACTGGTGAGCGCACCCCTGCCTGGCAGGGCTGATTCTTAAGTTAATTCTTAGGTCTTAACACCACTTGGCAATATCCAAGCTGTCTGTGCTGTCAGGATCGCTGACAGACCGCAGCTCCATATGTCTCCTTTTTCAGTGCTTTCATGCAGGTTCTACTAGTTGGAGTTTAGGCCACTTATGTATCCTTCCTTTCAAAGCTCAGGGCTCCAGGATTATCTTAGTATCTTGTTAAATTGTTCCCCTTTGCTTTGTTGAAGAGGGTCTGTGTAGTTTGTCTCCTTACTCCACCATCTTACCAGAACTGCCCCTCTCCTCTCTTTTAAAGGTTTCTAGGAAGTCTTCAGTATGGCCATGGATTTGCTTTTATTTTCTGTTTGTTTGGTTTTATAATGCTGTGTTTTTGCTGAAACTACACAGCAAACAATTTCTGTACATACTGTTCAGTGACATTGGTTACATTTTCATTGTGGAACAGAGTCTCATTATTTGTGCTCTTACTGTTCTGTTTTCCATTAATCTAGCTTCCCTGCCCCCCATTCCTTCTCATCTTTGCTTTAGGGTAAATGTTGACCTTTGGTCTCATGAGATTATTTTGTAAAAGAGGTCAGTACACCTTGGTGATAATTTATTATATGATCTAGTCTGTTATTTAGCTGAAAGGTGACCTCTGGGAGTGGTTTCATTTCCAAAGTTAATAGATACCTCAGGGTGACAGTCTTGAGGCTTCCTCTAGTTTCTATCAGTCCAGTAAGTCTGGCCTTTGTAAAAGAATTTGAGTTTTGTTCTACATTTTTCTTCCATTCTATCTGATTTTTTTTTTTTTTTTTTTTTTTTTTTGTCCCTGGTCAGAATGGTTGGTAGTGGTAGCCGCACCCATCGAGTTCTTCTGGTCTTGGGATAGGTGAGAATGTTGTCTGGTGATTTATTAGTTCTATAGTTTCTTCTTTGAGTCCTTGGTTTCCTTATTTCTGTTTTTGCTCCAGACAAGTAGAAACCTACAGTTGTATCTCAGATGGAGCTTGTAATCTTTTAAGACCCTAGAAGCTATTCACTGGACTAAGATATAGAACATAAACTTTATATTCTGCCAAGTTGACCGAGTTGTCCCACAAGACCATGGTGTTAAGCCTTCAAACCAAGTAAAGCAATCTTGTGAGGTATTTGGTTATGTCTAAGAAGTATCCAGAATTGTGCCTCCTATGTGCTTTATTTTGCGTATGAATATGTGTGTAGCAGAAATGTATGTGTGTTTGTGTGTGTCTGCTGATACACCTATACCTTCACACACACACATATACTAATATATGCCTTCTTATACATATACAGGCACACACATCTGCTTCTGTAACCGCACATGTATCTTTTTTTTAAAAAAATTTTATTTTGATTTGGGTGAAGATTTACAGAGCAAATTCACTTTTCATACAGCGGTTCACATACACTTTTTTTCATGTCATTGACCACAATTTACCACAATGCAACAGCTCCCCTCCCACTTCCTCCCCATAGTTACCTCTTCCCAGTGTCCATCCCTCCATCCTCTCCTGCCACCTGAGCTGTCTCCCTGTGCATAAGCAGCCCTTACTTCTCCCATGATTGTTCTCTCCAGGGC
>NW_006921610.1:5202284-5239377 GCF_000298275.1 Orycteropus afer afer | reverse complement strand
GGATGATGTTGATTGTTTTTCTAATGTTGAACCATCCCTGCATACCTGGTATGAACCCCACTTGGTCATGATGAATGATTTTCTTGATATGTTGTTGAAGTTTGTTGGCTAGGATTTTGTTGAAGATTTTGCATCTATATTCATGAGGGATATTGGTCTGTAGTTTTCCTTTTGAGTGATGTCTTTTCTGGTTTTGATATTAAGGTTATGCTTGCTTCATAAAATGTGTTAGGGAGGATTCCATCCTTTTTTAGCACATGTATCTTTTAGTTGTTACTGGGGCTGTTACAAAATTGTATACATTACAGCATTTACCAAAAATGTCTCTTATTCTTGTGTATTTATTAGTGTCATCATTTACATTGGTCAGGTTATGCAGACTTTATCCCCATTAGTATTGCCTTTCCCATCACTGAAAATGACAACTGTACACTGTCTAGAAAGTGATTGTATCTCCCTTCCACACCTCCCCGAGTAACCACCAAAGAACACTGTTTTCTGTATGTATACCTGTTCTCATCTTTTTATAGAAAGTGGGATAGTATTTGTCTTTTTGTGATTGACTTGCTTCATTTGGCATAACTTCCTCCACATTCATCCATATTATGTTTCGGAAACTCATTGTTATCTGTAGCTGTGTAGGAGCTCTGGTGGTGTAGTGCCTAAGGCATTTGACCACTAACCAGAAGGCTGGCAGTTCAAACCCACCAGCCACTCTTCAGAAAGAAAGATTGGGCAATCTACTTCCGTAGTGATACCGCCTCGGAAACCCAAGAAGGGGTCGCTATAAGTCGGATCCAACTTGACAGCAGTGAGTTTGGTTTGGTTTTGGTAGTATTCCATTTTATTTATGTACCACAGTTAGTCATCCATTTATTCATTGAT
This sequence comes from Orycteropus afer afer, assembly GCF_000298275.1. NCBI lineage: Eukaryota > Metazoa > Chordata > Mammalia > Tubulidentata > Orycteropodidae > Orycteropus > Orycteropus afer. The sequence goes on along the minus strand of NW_006921610.1, from coordinate 5,238,492 downwards.
GGGCAATTAGGTTGTTCCCATCTTTTTGCTATTGTGAATAGTGCTGCAGTGAGCATAGGTGTGGTTATGTTTATTTGTGTCACTGCTGTTAGATCTCTAGGGTTTATACCTGGGAGTGGGATTGCTGGATCATACTCATTGCCATCAAGTCATATCTGACTCATAGCAACCCCTCCTAGGATTTCCGAGGCAGTATCTACTACAGAAGTACAGAAGTAGATTGTCCAGTCTTCCTTCCGGGGAATGTCTGGTGGATTTGAACCACCAGCCTTCTGGTTAGCAGTCTGGATTTGTGCTTTTGGAGCACAAGATACCCATATTTCTAGCTTTGAGGATGTGCCATTCTGCTTCCTATAGTGGTTGTGCCCTTTTATGATCTCACCAGCTAGGGGACAGGTTCCAATCTCCTCACAGCTTCACTAGCATTTATTGTTTTTGTTTTGTTGAACAATGCCATTTTTGCAGGGGTGAGATGTTATTACATTGTGGTTTTGATTTACTCTCTTATGGCTATCTTTTCATCTGGTTGTTGGCTGCTTGATTGTCCTGTTTGGTGAAGTGTCTGTTTATGTCCTTTGCCCATTTTTTATTTGGATTGTTTGACTTTTTGTTGTTGAGCTGTGGGAACTTTCTATATATTTTAGGGAATAGATCCTTATCAGATATGTCATTCCCAAAGAGTTTCCTAGTCTGAAGGATCTCTTACTACTCTTTTAGTAAAGTCTTTTAATGAGCCATAAATAATTTCGTTTTTAGAAGACCCCAGCTATCTAATTGGTTTTCTGTTGATGGTGGATTTGTAGTTGTATTTAAAAATCTTTTCCTAAAAAAATTTAGGTTCCATAGTTTTGTCCCTATGTTATCTTCCAGGAACTTTTTATTTTTAGTTTTAAAATGTTTAGGTCTTTGGTCCATTTTAAGTTAGTTTTTGTTTTTGGTGTGAATTATGGATCCTGTTTCATTTTTCTGCAAATGGATATCCAGTTTTGCCAGAATCATTTGTTAAAGAGACTGTTTATTCCTTATTAAATGGAAACCCTTGTCAAAAATCAGATGCCCATAGATGGATGGATTTCCTTCTGGGATCTCAATTCTATTCCAGTGGTGTCTGTGGCTGTCATTGAACCACTACCAGCCGGTTTTGATGATTGTGGCTATAATAGTATGTTTTCAGATCAGGAAGGATGAGGCCTCCTACTTTGTTGTTCTTCAATATTGTTTTGGCTATTCAGGGTCTTTTTCCCTTTCTGTGAATTTGTTTTTATTTCGTTTGCATTGGGGTGGAGCCTTTGGAGGAAAGGAAGGGAGCTGAGAGCTTAGCAACTTGTTTGTTTTTTGTTTCGTTTTCACTGGATGTATTAAGACATTTTTGTAATTTCAAGTTTATAAAAGAATCAACTATAGACATAATACTTTGTTCTCAATTTATTGGTTGATGTACTGAATTTTACTGGCATCTTAAAGTTGAATTATTTTCGTAAATGTAAAGAAACATAGTATTTGGTGCATAGCAGTTAACTGAGAAGTTTGCTCTATATAGTATAAATATGTGAGATTTTTGGTGCTCACTATGGTTGAATACTATGCCAGAGTTATTTTGAAAGTTTCTAATACAATACTTACTGTTTTTCCCTAGAATTTATTGTTTTTGGATAGACTTATTTATGTTATTACTGTAATGATTGATTGCATCGACTTTTCACCATATAATATTAAACATCAGCCTAAAGTTAAATGTAAGTATTTTTTACCTTCGTTTATTCATCCCAGATTTCATGAGCATAACTGAACAGTTGTTCTTTTGGCTTTTCCTGTCTCGTTTCGGTTACATTTTGTCTTTGTGAATTGTGTTGATTTACTATGCTAGTTCTCAGTGTGCGTATTGTGTGTGCATACACACACATACACAGAGTCTTCTAATAAAACAAGTGATTTCCTAATGATACAAGTTATTTTACTTAGGTTTAGGTTGAGTCTTTTTTGCCCAAGAATATATGTCTAGTAAGTCTCAGAGCTACTATTTGAAATTGCATTCAGGAAAAAAATCTTTGAGGGCTATTTTATTAAAGTACCGACATCTTCAGGATTCTATCCATATCAGATAGCATGGCTCTAACATATAGCAGGGAATTTTTTTTTCTTTTTAATTTTTATTTGTGATTTGGGTGAAAGTTTTCAAAGCAAATTCATTTTCCATGTAGCAATTCGTACACATTTTGTTTCATGACATTGACTGCCATTCCCCACACAGTAACAGCTTTCTTCCCACTTCCTCTCTGTAGTTACCTCTTCCCTATGTCCTTCCCTCCCATACACTACCACCCCCCTGAGCTCCCTCCCGGTGCCGGCACTGCCCTTCTGTTCTCCCATGATGGATCGCTGCAAGAAGTGTATCTACCTGATATAAATGTTCACCCCATATGGCTATCCATTGTTTGGCTGGAAGCCACATGAATGAATTCAGTTCCAGACCTGAAAGTACAAATTTAAATTGCTTAAAAATAAAAAGTTGTGCCCCTGTTGGATAAGTCTGAGGTACTGTGGTGAAATGGAAAGAGCATTGGCCTAGGAGAATTGAGCCCTAGATTCTACTGTTGATGTATTATTTTGAGCAAGCCACTTAACTTCCTTAGTCTTCATTTCCTCTTTCTGTGTTTATGCCTCCCTTCTTAAACCATAAGGAACTTGGTTCCCATTGCTCTTAATACAGTTTTTGACTAGTACCTTGTTTGTAACTATCTCCTGGCACCTGGCTGTCTCCTCAGTCTCGGCATCCGGGCCAAGAGTGTAGTAGTAGTTAGCTGTTGTTGAGTTGGTCCCTGACTTATGGCCATCTCACATGCAAGAGAACAGAGTGCTGCCAAGTCCTGCAAGATCCCCATGATTGGTTGTCAGTCATATTGTCATGATCCATCGGGCTTTCATTGGCTAATGTTTGAGAAGTTGGTCACCAGCCTTTTATCCCTAGTGCATCTTAGTCTGTAGAAGGTCCACAAAAGCCACTTAGCACCATAGCATGCAAATTTCGGCTGACAGTTTGGTATATTGGTTGTGTGTGAGGTGCATTGGTCAGGAATTAAATCCAGGTTTCCTGTGTAGAAGACAGAAATTCTGCCACCGAAGCACCAGTGCTTTTGCCAAAAATTACTGGGTAACTTTTCCAGGTTACTCCAAAACTGATAGTTGATTTCTTTTTAGTAGCAGCCGTTGGGGATTTTTGTTGTTGTTTTCATTTATTCACATAGCAGTAATTTTTAATTAACAAGTACTAAATAAGAGTTTTTTCTTAAGTCCAAGAGTTCTTACCTTAAAGCAATGAATTGTTTTGAAGGAAAGGCAAAGATAATTTGAAAAAGGTGTAATTTTCTTAGCAAGACTAATGTGGGTGTACATCAGCCATAGGTAGGTATCTGGAGAAAGATGGGGTCTAAAAAGGTACAAAGGAAAGTGGAAGAGTGCTTTTAAGAGATTGTTTTGTTTTGTTTAGGAAATATAGGTAGCAGGCTTCTTTTTCTGCCTTTTTCCCCCCTAGTATTTGGATCTTTGACGTATTACTTTTTTTATGTATAGGATTCATTGCATTATAGATGAGCCAGGAAATAATTATTTCTAATGGAAATGGTTACTTTTAAAAATTGTCTTTTATTTTTAAAAACAAAGGGGACCAGGTTTGCTGGTCTGATAGAGCCTGGTGGAACCACTGAGACTATGGCCCTTAACTGCCCTTCAGGTCTGGAATTGAACCCCCCACCTGTGGCTTCCAGCCAAACAAAAGACAGGCATATGAGTTGAACATTTATCCAAAGTAGATAAACTCCTTGGAGAGAACAATCATGGGAGAAAGAAGCGCTGTTTATGCACAGGGAGACAGCTCAGGGGGCAGGAGTGCATGGAGGGACAGACACAGGGAAGAGGTAACTATCAGGAGGAGGGGAGCTGTTGCATTGGGGTAAATTGTAGTCAGTGTCATGAGACAAAGTGTATGTGAACTGCTGTATGGAAAATGAATTTGCTCTGTAAACTTTCACCCAAATCACAATTTTAAAAAAAAATTTTGACTTTTATTTTTAGAACCTGTTTTACAATGTAGTACTATTCTATATTTGTTAAAATTCTGAGTAAGTAAAAAAAAATATGAAATGCATTTTATAATTTATTTAGAGAATTCATTTTTTGGATTCTTATTCTAAATCTAGCAAATAATTTTTCTGTTTCTGGTTGTCATTCTTCAAATAATGTTCTAGTGATGATTACATATTAATGGTAAATAATTTTAAGGTTTATTTTTGGATGTCACTACGAAAATACATGTATTAGACTATGTAGGTGTCATTTAAATGTCAGATATAAATTCTGAAGGTGGGCAGTGACAATGTTCTCTACTTGAGGTTTTAATCAATTGAATTTTATCTTAGCACCTCAGACATCTTCAGATTGGTCCAAAAAGAAGAAGGAGCCCCTGGGGAAGTTGGCTTCTTTATTTAAGCTTATTGTGAAAGTGATATTCTCTTTCCACGCTCTGAGCCTCAAGGAGGTACATTCTGATACTCTCCTTGCTGTTGGCCAGTCAATCATCAGTATTCTTTCCAACGTACTTGGACACATTTCTTTACCTTCTATGATCCGAAAAATATTTGCAACTTTGACAAGACCTATGGCATTATTATATGAAAACACAAAGTAAGTATTTAAAACTTTTGTAATAAATGTATACATTTTACAACTAGATTGTGGGTTCCTTACAACAGCTTTGTTATTCTGTAGATGGGTAATCTCTACAATTTAATATAGAGTATTTAGTGTGTGTGTATGTTAGATATTAAACTATGCTTCTGTAAAAAAGATAATTGAAATAGTACAGAATTATGAGGTAGAAATTGAAAAGCTCTTTTATTTTGCATGCTTATGTGTCATTTTTTTAATTTAGTACATATCTTCTCAGTATTGCTTATGTAAACAAGTATACCTGTTAAATGTATGCCATGTGAAAGTATACTTGACAAGCAGTTCTGCAGTTAATTATATGGTATTATGCACTTACTATATTGTATGAGTCTTTTACCATTCTTTTATGAGATAAGAATCTCACTCTTTTAAGTGTCTGCATCTTGTTGTCACTGTGTTAGTGTTTCTAGAGCTCCTGTAGTTCACTTATAAGAGTTTATCTTTTATAAATGAACTTACAGACCGTCTTAGGCAAAGATTTTATAAACCAAAAAATACGACTCCAAATTCCATTAACTTCTTTTTTTAAAAAAAAAAACTTTATTGTGATTTTGGTGACAGTTAACAGAACAAATTAGTTTTCTGATCAACAGTTTGTACACATTTTCTTTTGTGACATTGTTTGCAATTCCATTAACTTTTTGCAAATCTTTTTAATCCTTATTTCATCAAAATTAACTGATACTTTTAAAGAAAAATTAGGGGCAAGTAATTAGTAATTTGAGGTCTGTTTCTAATGGTTTTCTATGATTAATTTTTTTTAATGCATTTTATTGCAATATAATTTATGTACAGTGAAATACACAAAACTAAAGTGACATGGGTCAATGCATTGTGTTGTTTTTTTTTTAAGTGTTCCCACCCGGCCCCTCCCACCCCTAGCAACCAACAAAGAAAGTTTCCCTCCATGTATAAACCTTTCCTTGACCCGCCACAACAACGAACTAATACTATATTTGTTCTGATGTGATTGACTTATTTTACTCAGTGTAATGTTCTCCAAGTTCATCCGTATTATGTGGTGTTTTGCAGACTCTACATTATTCTTTAGTGTTGCATAGCATTCCAGTATGTGTATGTACCATAGTTTGGTCATCCACTCTTCCACTAATGGGCCTGGAGCTTGTTTCCATCTTTTTGCTGTTGTAAATAGTGCTGTGATGAAGATAAGTGTGCATGTATCTGTTCCTATCCTGGTTCTCACCTCTCTAGGATATATATCTAGTACTGGAATTGCTGGGTCAAATGGTATCTCCAATTCCACCGTTCTAAGAAATCACTATATTGTTTTCCACGGTGGTTGTGTCACTTCATCGTCAGTCACACAAGCAGTGTATGGGAGTCCCCATCTCTCCACATCCCCACCAGCATTTGTTATTTTCTGTGTCATTGAACCTTGCCATCAGTGCTGGGGTGAAATGGTTTATCTCATTGTTTTGATTTACATATCTCTGGTGGCCAATGATTGTGAGCATCTTTTCATGTATTAGCTGACCACCTGAGTATCCTTCTTGATGAAGTGTCTCTTCATGTCTTCTGCCCATTTTTCAATTGGATTGTTAATTCCTTTGGTGTTGAGGCGTTGGAGTTTTCCACCAATCTTAGAGATAAGTCCCTTGCCACTTAAGTAATTATCAGCAAATATGAATTTGTTGTTGTCATTTTTGTCATGTGCTTTTTCATTATGTTGGTTTCTTTGTTCCATATAATTTTCTATGCTGAGCTCGTTTTGTTTATGAATCATGTTACCACTTCCTTCATTGCTATTGTTTTAGTATTTGCTGAATATTTGTGCCGGTGCTCTTTTTGTTTTGATGTGAAGGTTTATCATTTTTCTTTGAGGTTACCCTGTGATTTATAATTTTCTTCCCAAGTTTAGAACAGTCTGTTCTATCTTGACTTTCCTACCATCTAGAAGTTCTGTAATGACCCAGATTTTTTTCCCACTGTTTGGTTTATAGTTGTCCTCATTTGTCGGTTGGTGTCTGGTTCACTGCCTACAATCCTGTAGACCCATTCACTCTGGATACTTCCATAGCTGGGTTGGTTTCTGGGTTATATCATCATGTGTGTTAATGGTCAGTTGTTGTTGGCTGCTGTTGTTTCTCTGTCCAAAGGGCTCCCTTTAGCATCTTTTGTAAGGTTGGTCTGGTTTTAACAAATTCCCTTAGTTTCTGCTTATCTGGAAATCTCCTAATTTCACCATCATATTTGAGGGACAGTTTTGCTGGGTACATAATTCTTGGTTGGAAATTTTTCTCTTTCAGGGTTTTATATATACCATCCCATTGTTTTCTCACCTGCATCGTTTTTGCTGAGAAATCCGAGCTTAGTCTTAATGGTTGCCCCTTGTAGGTAACTTTTCGATTTTCCCGTGCTGCTGTCATGATTCTTTGTCTTTGCTTTTGGTGAGTTTGATGATGATATGTCTTGGTGTTTTTCTTTTGTGGTCTATCCTGTTTGGGGTTTGTTGGGACTTCCTGAATGGATATATTCTCATCTTTCTTCATATTCGGGAAGTAAGTTCTCCTCCGACAAATCTTGGACAATTTTCTCAGTGGTTTCATTTTTCTCTTCCTGTCCTGGAATTCCAGTGACACATAGGTTATTCATTTTAATGGTATCCCATATGAACCTTAGGCTTTCTTCATTTTGTTTTGATCTTTTTTCTGTTTGATCCCTTTCCAAAGAAGTATTCATGTATCTGTCTTCAGTCTCATTAATTCTTCCATCACATCTATTCTACTCCTTTGCTCTTTCAATGTGTTACCTATTTCTGACACTGTAGTATTAGTCTTCTGGATTTCTATCTATAGATTTAGAATCTTTCTAATTTCTCATTTATTTTGTCATTTTGTTCTTGTATTTTCTTGCAAAATTCATGTAGGGTTTTGCCTGTGTTTTCCTTGATCTGTCTTTCAATCCTTTGAGGATACCTAAATACAATTCTTTTGAATTCCTTGTCAGGGAGTTCCAATGCTGTGTCTTCATCAGGGATGTGTTTTGGGTCTGTATCCTGGTCCCTTGTTTCTCCTGCTTTATCTTGTTTCTTTGTGTGTAATGTGATACTCTGTTGTCTCCAAGGCATTGTGATTTTTTTGTGTTTATATTTAATTGGTGATTAAATGTTAGAATGACTTGCCCACAATTTTCATTTTGTTTGTATGATATCTATACAAGCAGGGTACTGTGCTATGCTCCTGTATTCACCAGTTGACAGCACTTACACACTCACCACCTACTACTTTGCTTTGTCAGCCCCTCTCGTATGTCCTTGCTGACCCTGGCAAACAGAGCCTGTTTTTAGGTCCCTGGAATCCGAATGAGAATGCTATTTTAAAATTCAAAATTGTTGACACTTAAAAACATCCAAAATGGCAGCCACGTGTAAACAATCAAAATGGCTGCACCCTCCAGACAGCAGAAAGTCCACAGCTTAGGTTGTCTCCCTCCTTGCTGTTTCCTTTCGTAGTCATAGGGCACCAGAGCAGTTGTCACTACAGCCCTTGGTGACCAGGACTGAACTTCAGGTCAATTCTCAGGTCCCAACACCACTTGGAAATATTCAGGTTATTGGTCTCGTCAGAGTAGCTGACAGTCCGCAGCTCCAACCGTCTCTGTACTCACTGTTGTTGTTCAGGTTTTTCCACTTTTGTTGTTGTTGTTATTTGCCATCGAGTCAGCCCTGACTCATAGTGACCCCTCCTTGGGTTTCTGAGGCAGTATCACTACGGAAGTAGGAATGCCCAACCTTCCTTCCGAGGAGTATTTCCACTAGTTGATGCCTAATCCACTTCTGTATAGTTCCTTTCAAAGCTTAGAGTTCCAGGATTATCTTCTGCATCTCTGTCAATTGGTTTTCCTTTTCTTTGTTGAAGGAGGTCTGTGTAATTTTCTTCCTATTCTTCCATCTTACTGGAAGTGATTTATTTTTTAAAAGATGGGTTTTTTCCATGCATTATTTGTAATGGTTTTATTTTTTCACTAATTAAATCTTATGGCATTTCTTCATGCACTATATGTATGCTTGTTTTTATGGATGTAGTACTGTATTTTTAGGTTTAGCTTAATAGAGGTAGAGTAATGTTAATTTTCTAAAATACAAATTGTACTGCATTTTTTGTGTTCTTATCCCCCCAGGCCTGATGAAGTCCCTAAAGTGTATAGTTGTCTGAACAACAAGGTAAAAAAGACTATTGTCCATAAAACTTAACTTTAAAAAAAAAAAAAAAAAAAGTAGGGTTTAGATAAATGTCTTCCTTAAACATAATCCTATTTGAGCATAATACTTCATTTTTAATGGGAATATGACGTGGGCACATCAAAGGATAGTTTTTAAAGAGGATTTATTGGAGTGCTTTAACTTCATATAACTCATTAACCCCATCTCATCCCTTAAGGTACAAGGTTGATTGGTTCCACAGTTTTCTGGGTGAAACTTGTGTAAGCAGCTATTAATTCTTATTATAATTAATATAAAAACTTAATTTTTTTTCTTATCATGGGAAAATAAGCTCTTAATCAGCTGTCATACCAGCAATCAAAGTAAGTTTACCCAGTAATTTGTCACCTTTTAAAGAGGGATGCATATGTAAAGGGTGAATAGTGGCTTTCTTAAAATCCTTTGAATTAAAAAAAAAAAAAAATGTCGTTAAGTTCTATGGGTTGGTGTTTATAGTGTGTTTTGTGCTTTTAGTTTTTTCTATTTTAAAAGTAATGATCCAAATGTTGCCCTAACAAACTTTTCCTTTTTCCTAGTTAGAAAAGCTGCTAGGAGAAATTATTGCTTGTCTGCAGTCCAGTTACACTGGGACTTATGACAGTGAACTTCTTGAACAGCTCTCCCCATTATTATGTGTAATATTTCTGCACAAGAACAAACAGATTCGAAAACAGAGTGCTCACTTCTGGAATTCCACATTTGCTAAAGTGTCGATGTTGATTTATCCGGAAGAGTTAAAGTATGCTAACAACAAAACTCTTATAAAGCTATTCTGTTGTGATAATGTAAATTGTGTTTTGATCTTAATGAACTGTTCATATGGGGAATTATTACAGAGGATTTCTTAAAGTATTATTTGACATGTATCATAATTAAACATTACTTGACTTTTTTGCTTAGAGTAACCTTGCTTTTAGGAACAACAAAAAAAGGCAATTTAAAATTATCCATTATTCCTAATAGGTGAACGAGGAAGAGCTGGGAATTGATGCTTAATGTAGTGATTCTACTTTTATTTGGAATTTGTCATTATAAAAGATTAGGAAATTCTGAGAAATTTGGAGAAAAATTCTAATGTCTATAATTTCTTTAAGGAACATGTGATTTAGCTACTTTTAAATTAAAATAGTTACTTTTTATGATCAGTACTGTTTGTCTGAAATGTGTGTGTGTGTATATATATATTTATGTTTTTTTATGATCAGTACTATTTGAAATATGTGTATGTGTACATATATTTCCTTTTTTAAAGATCGGTACTAAGACAAGCTAAACAAAAATTACTGCTTCTGTTGCCTGGTTTGGAAAACGTTGAAACTATGGAGGAATCCAGTGAACCATATTCAGATGCAGTAAGTTTATTTGTTTTTTTAACTTTTAAATGATGTTGGAGTAGTTTGTTAATTAGGTCTCATTATAATTTTTGAAAGGACAAAAATTTAAATTGAATGATCAGCTTGGATTGAGTGTACTAATGAAGTGATGAACAAGTAAATCATGAACAGAAGATCTTTGTAACACAGGATTTTCCTATATACGCCTGATCTGGACTGAAAGACTTTTATAAATTAATGGTAGTAATTTTCACCAGAAACTCATGTAAATAATGTATGATTTGTATTCATTAATAATATTTATTGAACTAAGGTACCTCGTATGCTGTTTTGCAAAGGCTGTAATTGTTGAAATACACAGTTAAATGTTAGGTAAGCTAGAGATAATATTTATTAGTCCCTCTCTAAGCAAGATTTACCCTCAATTTCTCATTTTTTGCCATCAAATTTGTCATTCCTTCTCTCAGAAAAACTCTATGCTATCATACCACCCATTAGGACAATGGTAACTTTGGCTAATAATATTTAATATGCAAAGACTTAGAAATTTGAAGGAGTGAAGGTATGATTACTGTATATCCATGAAGTAGAGCATCCTTAAAAAACTTCTTTGTATTCAGTAATAGGTAGGGTATAGCTATTTGCTGTTTAGAACTTGTAAAGAATAAAAGTAAGAGCTAACTACTATAGTTTGGTATTAAAATTTTCTTTGGCTAACCTTTTAGACTCAAATGTAATTTGGCCTATAAAAGTCATATATTCCTATTATGAGGGAAAATGTGGTTGTATGTCAGTATTCTATCATTAATGCTTTTTAAATTTATTATTTTCAGTTAGAAGTTTTAACTTATGTCTTTGATTATCTCTTAGAAATATTTCCAGCAAAACATACTTGCTATTGTTGAATTGGATGGCCTGTCTTTGTTTGACATATATTTAATAGGCTTGAATAATCGGAAGAACTTTGGCATGATTTGAAATGTGTATTCATTTTACTAGAATTAATTTTTAAAACATGAGAAACCAGAGATGGAAAAACAGTTGTACTTTACTAAAATTGTTTTTATTTTTTAAAAAAACAGACAGAAAATTCACAGTTAAATGTGAAGATAAGTGGCATGGAAATAAAATCAAGTGGAAAAAGAGATTCCCTTTTGGCACAGAAAAAGGATACAAAAGAAAATATGAAACCACCAGCCAAAGTATGTTTTTCCAGTGTGCATTTATTGCACACTTTTTTTTTCAAGTATTAAAAAATTTATTTAAGAGCATACAGCTTTCAGTTGGAAGGAAAAAAATGTAAAAGTATCTACATAAAACATGTATTTTAACCTCAGTCTAAAACTAAGTGTCTTGCTAGTTGTTAGTTAACCTGTTTTCAAACAAGTGTTGATGTTAATTGCCATCAAGTTTTCTCTGGCTCATGGCAACTCCGTGTGTAACAGAAGAAAATGTTGCCTAGTCCTGCACCATTTTCTTCATCATTGTTACATTTGAGTCCATTGATGAAGCCACTGTATGTTTTTAATGCCTTCCATCCTAAGAGGCTTATCAGACAATAGTCTGTCGTGATCTATAGGGTTTTCAAAAGTTGGCTAATTTTTGAAAGATCACCAAGCCTTTTTTTTTTTGCTAGTCTAAGTCTGAAAGTTCATCTCAAAGCTGTCCACTGTGGGTGACCCTGCTAGTGTTTTAAATACCCGTGGCATAGCCTCCATCATCGTAGCAACACACAGACCACCATAGTATAACAATCTGACAGAGCAGTGGTGACAGACAATATGTTCTCTCTCTTTTGATGTCTGATAAGGGATGTTCTAAAACCATGACATTGTGCCCGAGGGAAATGACATTATTCAAGAAGAATATTATTTTTAAAAAATAGTTCTGACATAACTCTTAGATACTTTGAAATAGAATGAAAGCAATGCTAGTTGTCCTGCAATTTTATAAAGATAGCATAGTACCATAGCTCTTGATATATAGGGTATATTTACTTGACAGATTGTGCTTTAACTTGAGAATTGCAAATACACTCTCCATTTAGCAAACGTTGTTGTTGTTGTTATGTGCCATCGAGTCAGACCTGACTCATAGCAACCCCAACTTGGGCTTCTGAGGTGGTATCACTACGGAAGTAGATTGTCCAACCTTCCTTCCGAGGAGTGGCTGGTGAGTTTGAACCGCCAGCCTTCTGGTTAGCAGTCAAGTGCCTTAGGCTCTACGCTACCAGAGCTGCCATTTAGCAAACTAATGAAATTGATTTGTGTGTTTTTGCCTGCTTTTTAAGGAACTCTATTTTTCTTTATTTTATTTCCTGATTGTTCATTGGAGGCCAAAGGAGAACTGAGAGAGCACTATACTATTTGTTGTTGGCAATGATATATGGCATAGGCTTATTAAACTTCAGACATCCAATTCACTATTGAAAACCTGTATCAGTTGCTAGAAATCAAAGTATTAGAAAATAATTTGGAAATTCTTTTTCTTAATCTGCAGTTGAAATTGGAATCTTTATCTACAAAAATAAAGAATGAAATTCTTTTGGAAGAAGAAAAGTCTACGGACTTTGTGTTTATACCACCAGAAGGAAAAGAAACAAAGGAAAGAATACTAACTGAACATCAGAAAGAAGTACTCAAAACAAAGAGGTTTGTTGGTCTTTTATTTTGAATTGAATGTTCTATATTCACACTTAGATTTCATGAAGCAAACTATAATTTTGCATTTAGCACTAAGGTATTATGTGTGCTAAAGATGTACCACCCATAATCATACTATATAAAGCCGTCTGATATTGTCCTGAACATTGCTAAATTGAATTCCTTTACTGGAGTTAAGGGAATGAGGAGAATGTAGGGAAGATATTTTCATCAAAAATCTGCAAAATAAATAGCTAAGTTGTGATTTTATCTGTTTTTTTTTTTTTAAATCTGTTTTTAAAAGGCATATAGAGGGTTAAATTGTAAGTCTGCTGTCTAATGTGGGAACAGTCACCAGATTTTGAAGTTTCCTCTATATAAAATCTTTTCCAGGGGTGATATTCCTGCCATGTATAATAATCTGGATGTTTCACAAGATACCTTATTTTCTCAGTATAGTCAGGAAGAGTCTGTGTAAGTATGGAAGCCATTGAACTTTGCATAACTGGTTTTCTGCTTTTTAGATAATTAAAAATCATATTCTAATTTATACAATTATTTATTTCAGAGAAATTCCTAATCTGACTGAAAAACCAAAGGAAGATTCCAAGATGAGGATTACGGTATATTAATATACTGGGGTTTTTTATAATCATCCTTCCACTATGGAGTTTGTTAAACTGTGAAAAGATTATTGGTCTTCATTTAATTACTTTTTAGATTTATGGTAAAATTTCTTGACTCCCACTAGCAGATTTTTACAGAATTGTGTGTGTGTGGTATATTTGTATGTGTATGTGCATGCATACACACGTACACAGATAAAATTATTTGGCTTTTATTGCATATTTCTAATTAAGGATACAAGTTAATGGTATGTCTCAGAATCTTTGGTGTATTTGCAATATGTGGAAGGTCATTGATTGCCTTTTGAATTAAAATTTCCCCAGAAAGTTGAATTTATTTTCTGGTTAATCTATATATACATTTCTTTGCAGAAGGAGGAAATGGAGAGTGACGTCATCATTCCTCAAGATGTCATGGAAAACTGTGGTATGGATGAGCATCTTGAAAAGGCTTCATTTTTAAATAAGGAATGTGGTTCTTTTGAGAGAACCAATCCAGAAATACTGAGCAATAATAATGATACCAGAAAAAAATCTTTAATTTCATCAGAGAAAACTTCAACGGAATGCATATCTAATACAGAAAACAATTTTGGTGTCAGTAGTAGCTCAGTTTCTAATGCCACTATTTCTGGAACTCCGCAGCCTACAAGCCGAAGGCAAACCTTTATTACCTTGGAAAAGTTTGATGGCTCAGAAAATAGGCCATTTAGCCCATCTCCCTTGAATAATATGTCCTCAACCATTTCACTGAAAAGTAACCAGGAAAGTGTAACTAAAGTAGATAATCCACCCAAAACAAAGAAAAGAGAAGTGACTATTTCAAAATCTGACTTCGAAAAAATAGTAAATGGAATTAAGAGGTCAAGTCGAAGATCAAGTAAAGCCGAACAAACAGGGAATAAAAGGTCTAAGTCCTTAATGAGATCTGAACAAGAGAAAAATAATCAGGAATATATTGATGGCATGGTAGCCTTAGAAAATAACCCACCTGCTTTACTTAATCAAGCAGACTGTGTGCCAGATAATCAGGCTTCTCTTTCCGAATCTACAATGGAATGTGAAGATACTAAACTTAAACCGACAGTAGAAAGTGCTGTGGTATTGGAAAATAGTATAGAAGAGAAAATTTCTGGTATTAATTTGGAATCCAAAGAAAATACACCCCCAGCAACAGTATCAGGAGATCAAATGGTAAATGAAGATAATCAGGTTCCAATAACTCCAAATCAGAAAACTCTTAGGCGATCTTTAAGACGACGTTCAGAAACAGCAGAATCTAACCCTGATAGCCAAGATAAGGAAAATAATCACCTAAAAAAGGAAAGGCGTAAAGAGGAAGAAAAGGTTCTTCAGAAGAGTCCATTGCATGTAAAAGATGACGTGTCAACAAAGCACCAGCTAATTTCTGAACAAGCTGTACAAGGAAATTTACATGAGAAGAGTTTTGGGGAAGCTAGTACTAACACTGAAGTGGACCAAAATAGAAGAAAGCCAGACCTTGAGAATCTTAAGTCTGAGGGAGATAGTGCCCAGGATATTGCAGATAAGTCCTCTGAGAAACCAATAAGGGGACGAACACGGTATCAAACAAGAAGAGCATCCCAGGGTTTGCTTTCCAGTATAGAAAATTCAGAATCTGACAGTTCTGAAGCAAAAGAAGAAGGTTCTAGAAAGAAGAGGTCTGGAAAATGGAAAAACACAAGCAGTGACAGTGTTGACAATGAAGATCAAGAAGAGAAAATGGTAAAACAGGACTGTATAAAAGTTGAAAATCAGACCCATGATAATAAAATAAGTTCTGAAGGTGATAAATCTAAGACTTGTGACAAAAAAGATGAAAGTAGTACTGTAGCTCTTCAAGATTCTGCAGTATCTTCAGACTTGTTAGAAGTTGATGAGGTACCAAATACATATGAGGGAAAGAGTAAAACTAACAGATGTACAGAATATTCCTTTACAAGTCCCTCTGCGCCAGAGTCAAATCTAAGGACTAGAAATGCCAACAAAAGGTTGCATAAGCGAGATTCTACAGAAAATAACAGTGTAGGAGAATCCTCAAAAACAGGGACATCAGACACTTCATTGCTTTCTGAAAAAACTCTCCAAATACTTGAATGCCAACACAAGAGAAGTAAGAGAGTGAGGAGATCAAAAGGTTGTGATTGCTGTGGAGAAAAATTACAGCCTCAGGAAAAGCCATCCACTGGGTTAAAGAACACAGAAAATTATGATATAAAGATCAGCGAAACAAAAAAGATAGATTTGCAGACACCTCTAACTGTATCAGAAACTGCTAGAGCAAATCTGTATTCAGAAGTAAAACATTTAGATGAGCATCAGAGTGTGAATTTTCATTTGGATCTTAAGGAGGAGAATGATTCTATTAATGATTCGTTAATTATAAAGGAAACTGACTTGAAGGCAAATAATTTTCAAGAATCTCCTCCTCCTGAAATAGATAAAGAAGAAACTTGCAGCATGGATTCCCGTGAAGCAGTATCTCTTGAAAGTCGGGATACAGCTAATAAAAATCTTGAAACAGTTGGTCTGTCTTTAGGTGATTCCAAAAATGTTTCACAGGAAAGTTCTCCATTAGAGATTAAAGAAAAAAATCAAGAAGCTACCCCAAAGAAGGAATCAGGTCAAGAGAATGTCATTAATGTTGAAGCAAATGTATATAAAGTAAAAGAATCCAATGTGGAGGAAATTGAATTTATGCAGTTGGATCTGGAAAGTAATAAATCTGAAGTTAGCAACACTGAACAAGAGAATGCCAAAACTGTTATTTCTGAAGAGGAGGGAACAGAAGAAAAGAATGAAGGAAATGTTGGATCTAAAGCAGATGCTGCTGAACAAAATGCTAAAGCAGCAACTAAGGAATTTAATTCAGAAATTGGTCATTCTGATACTATTACACCTGTGAAAGAGAGGGCTCAAGCTGAGATTTCTGGGGAACAAGATGGAGGAAGTGTTAAGTCTGATCCAGGATCATCTGAAGAAGTGAGTGTTGAAATGAGAAATTGTGAAGAAGCAGTAATAAGTGATGTGAATGCTGAAACTGATCATTTCAAAGAAATAGAGGCTGGAAATATGACTACCAAAACTTCTAAGCCTGAAGAAGCTGAAACAGAAAGATTGAATGCAGAAATTTACAACTCTGTTCCTGACCTACTTGAAATGAACACTGAAGAAGGAAGGACTGACTCTAGTAAGACTGACACAAATACTGAACTTAATAAATCTGATGAAACAGAATTGGATGACAATCATATGAGCGTGGACTGTGATAATGAAACTTTGGAGGAAGCTCACCATACTGTAGAGAAAGTGAAGGAATCACCACAGCCTGTAATATCTGAAACAGCTGTCTCTCAGCTGATAACAGAGGATAATTTATCTCCTCAAAAATTAAGGGAACTTGATCCTTTCTTTGTGTCAGCAAATGACAGTCCTAGTGGTGTGCAGACACGCTGTGTCTGGTCTCCTTTGGCTTCTCCATCTACCAGCATTTTAAAGAGAGGACAGAAAAGACCACAAGAAGATGAGATCCCATCTCCTGTTAACAAGGTAGGGGGAATGAAGCTGAATATTAAGGGTCTGTATTTTGTTGGAATGTTTGAGAAAAGGAGGCTGAGCCTCTTTAGATATTTTCTTGTTTTGTGACATTAAGCTAAGCATCTTTCTGCATATGTGCATATACCCCTTTGGGAAATAGTCAAATCTCTTTCATGACATTTTCTTTTCCTCATAGTATCATATGGGGAAACAGATTTATAAGTTCAGGTTATTCTGATTGCCAGTGATAAAGCAGGTTTAGTTAGCACTTCACTGTGTGCTGGGAAAATAGGCTGTCTGGTTCATGTAAATGTTCACGTAAACGCTTCCTCACTCCCAGACCTTGGCTGATTAAAAAGAAAAACCTGCCTAGGTTGTGCCTTCATTGATTTCTAGATGTAATTTTATTTATAGTCCCATCTCCTGCATTTAAACTACAGCTTCTTTAGATTAGGAAACATGGATTATTTATGTATCTGCTACACCTGGCACATAATTCGTTAAATGAATGAGTAACAGAATAAAAAAAGGAAAAGTTAAATGTGCTTGTGTAGCTCAACTGTGCTCTACTTAAAGTAGAACTGAGATCTTCTGGAAGGGTGTAATGTTTCCATTCCTTCATTAAATTTTGAAATTGAGCTTACCATTTAAAGATTGGTCCATTTGCGAAAAGTTGCTATCGGTTGAGTTTTGTTTAATTTTGTTAGCTTTAGTCTGGAACCATTTATTTTTTTAAAAAAATAAAAATAAGCATCTTAACTTTAATAAGCCATAAAAGTCCTTGAAAACTTACAAAGATAGAATGACTTGGGGATGATTTCTTCAGTATACTTGAAATTGATAAGTCAAGTTAACTGATCATTTTTTGTTTATAATAGCTCATTTAATATTTTTTTAGGCAACAAGAAAGTATATTGTAGTTTTCTATAGCAGAAATACAGAATCTACCCGCTCTTAGAGTCAAGACTAAACAAAAACAGATCCTAAACTTACTGCCATTGAACCAGTTCCAACTCCTAACAGCCGTGTAAGACAAAGTGGATCTGCCTCATAGGGTTTCTTGTTTTTGTTGCATGTATTTAATTTTTTTTTGTTTCATGACATTGACTGCAGTTCCCCACAGTGATTCATGTACATGTTCCCAGTCTGTCTTCCCACTTTCCGCCTGTAGCTACCTCTTCCCCGTGTCCTTCTTTCCTATGCATTTCTCTTCTCCTAAGATTGATCAGCCTAAGGAGTATATCTACCTGATGCAAATGTTCATCCTATGTGGCTGTCCATTGTTTGACTGGAAGCCACAGGAATGAGTTTAGTTCCAGATGTGAAGGGTAACTAATTAGAGGCCATAGTCTCAGAGGTCTCAACCAGGTGTCATCAGACCAGTAAACCTGGTTTTGGTTGGTTGGTTGGTTTGTTTTTCCTGATTCTGAGTTTTGTTCCAGATTGTTCTCCTACTCTGTCCAGGATCTCCTGCACTGATCCCTTCCTGAGTGGTTGACAGTGATAGCCAGGCACCATCTAGTTCTTCTGGTCTGATGGTCATCTAGGAGAAGGATCGCTGGGCTACTACTAGTCATTTGGACTAATTGTTTCCATGTGTTTTTGGTTTTCTTCATTCTTTGCTTTGGATGAGGACAGACCCTGTTGTTTCTAGATGGCCGCTAGCAAGCTTTTAAGACCCCAGTCACTACTCACCGAAATAGGATGGAGAATATGTTTTTGTGTACTATATTATGCCAGTTGAACTTGATGGTCCCCTGCGACCATGGTCCCAAGTCCACAGGTTCAACTACTCGTGCCCTCGGTGGTTGCCTGTGGCCAAGAAGTTACCATAACTTTGCCCCTTGTTAGTTCTATTATATATTTGGACATTGTTATGGCACATACAAATAGGCATGTAGAAATACCATCTGCCAACCTTACATATGATCATGGGTATGTTCTCTTTTGCCTAGACATGCCTGTCAGCCTATTTACCCATCTTTTTTCCCATAGATTAATGTTTGGTATCACTGATGACGCAGTATTGTATGTGTAAAAAAAGTTCCTTTGTTGTCTGTAACTCGTGTACCTCTCTGTGTCTTCCTCTTCCTCAGTGCCACCATGTTGATTGGTCACTTGGTACATTGCCCTTCCCTTTACCTAAATGAATACTTGTCTCTACCTATCTAGCAGTGTTCCTCCTATCCCTAGTAAGCAACAAAGTATTCTTTCCATACATAAACCTTCCCTTGACTTTTTACAATGGTGAGCTAATAAAATATTTGCCCTTCTGTGATTCTGAGCAAAATGTCCTCCAAGTTCATGCACATTATTCTGTGTTTTGAAGATTCAACATTCGTTAGTGTTGCATAGTATTCCACTGTATGTATGTACCATAGTTCGGTTATTCATTCTTCTGTTGATGGGCACTTAGGTTGTTTGCATCTCTTTGTTTTTGTGAATAGTGCTATGATGAACATGGATGTGCGTATTCCATTTGTGTCTTGGCTCTCAGTTCTTTAGGATATATATACCTAGTAATGGGATAGCTGGATCAAATGGTATTTCTGATTCCACCTTCTTAAGGAATTGCTGTACTGATACCCACAGTGGTTTTATCATTTGATAGTCCCACCAGCAGTATATGAGAGCACCCAATCTCCACATCCTTGCCAGCATTTGTTATTTTCTGTCTTGTTGAACTTTGCTATTAGTGCTGGGGCCAGATGGTATCTCGTTGTTAGATTTGCATTTCTTTAATAGCTAATGATCAGGAACAATTCTTCATGTGTTTGTTGGTGCCTGAATATCTTATTTGGTGAGGTGTCTATTCATGTCTTCTGCCCATTTTTTAATTGGATTGTCTGTCTGTTTATAGCTGTTGAGGTGTTGGAGTTTTTTATAAATTTTAGAGATAAATCCCTTGTCAGATATGTCATTGCAAATATTTTTTCCCCAGTTTGTAGGTTGTCTTTTAATTACTCTTTGGGAAGAGTCTTTAGAGGTGCATAAAAATTTGATTTTTAGAAGTTAATCATCCAGTTTATCTTCTGTTTGTGCATTTTGGGTTAAGCTTGACAGTCT
Source organism: Orycteropus afer afer (assembly GCF_000298275.1). NCBI lineage: Eukaryota > Metazoa > Chordata > Mammalia > Tubulidentata > Orycteropodidae > Orycteropus > Orycteropus afer. The sequence continues at coordinate 5,218,319 of NW_006921610.1, read as the reverse complement.
ATTTATGCCATAAATTTGCCCCTATTTTTTCCCTGAGGAACTTTATAGTTTTAGGTTTAACATTTAAGTCTTTGATCCATCTGGAGTTAGTTTTTGGTTTTGGTGTGAGATATGGAATCTGGTTTCATTTTTCTGCAAATGGATATCCAGTTTTGCCAGCACCAGTTGTGAAAGAGACTATCTCTTCCCCCATTTAATGGATTTTGGCCCTTTGTCAAATATCAGCTGGCCATAACTATACGGATCTATTTCTGGGTTCTTAATTCTCTTCCACTGGTCCATGTGGCTGTATAGTAGGTTTTGAGATCCAGGAGAGTGAGACCTCCTACTTTGTTCTTCAGTAGTGCTTTGCTTATCTGAGGTCTTTTCCTTTCCATATAAAGTTAAGTGATTGTTTTTCTGTATTCCTAAAAAATGTTGATGGGATCTGGATTGGGATTGCATTGAATGTATAGATTGCTTTGGGTGGAATTAACATTTTCACAATGTTCAGTCTTCTGTCCATGAGCATGATACGTTCTTCCATTTATGTAGATCTCTTATGGCTTCTTGAAGTAGTCTTTTGTAGTTTTCTTTGTACCTTCCTTGATTTCCAAGGTGTTCCTGGGAAGATTTATTCCCAAGTATTTTATCGTTTTGGTAGGTGTTGTAAATGGTATTGATTTCCTTATTTCCTTTTCAGAAATCTCTTTGTAGAGGAATCCAATTGATTTTTGGATGTTGATCTTATATCCCACCACTATGCTTAATCTCTCAATTAGTTCCAGTAGTTTTTTCAATGAGTCTCTTGGGTTTTCTATGTATAGGATTGTATCATCAGCAAATAGGGATAGTTTGACTTCTTCCTTACCAATTTGGATGCCTTTGATTACCCTTTCTTGTTTTATTGCCATGGCTAGGACTTGCAAAACAATGTTGAATGTTTTTGTTGTTGTTGCTATGTGCCATCAAGTCGGACCCAACTCATAGTGACCCCTCCTTGGTTTCCAAGGTGGTATCACCACAGAAGTAGATTGCCCAGCCTTCTGGTTAGCAGTCAGGTGCCTTAGGCACTATGCTACCAGAGCTCCTACAGTGTTGAATAGAGGTAGTGATAGAGGGCATCCTTGTCTAGTTCCTGTTTGCAAGGCGAATGGTTTCAGTCTCTCCATTGAGAATCATATTGGTTTTTGTTTTTGCATATATGCACTTTGTCATGTGGGGAATGTCCCTCCTGTTCCTATTTTGCTGAGAGTTTTGATGAGGAATGGGTGTTGAATTTTATCAAATGCCTTTTCTGCATCTATTGATACGATCATGTGGTTCTCTTTCTTTGTTTTATTTATGTGGTGGATGATGTTGATTGTTTTTCTAATGTTCAAGCATCCATGTATGTTGTTTTTATGTACCGTGGAGTCATCTCTTGACCCCTCCTTGGGTTTCCAAGGCAGTATCACTACAGAAATAGATTGCCCAATCTTCCTTCCAAGCAGTGGCTGGTGGGTTTGAACCGGCAGCCTTCTGGTTAGCAGTCAAGTGCCTTAAGCACTACGCCATCAGAGCTCCTGGTATTTTGCTGAAGACTTTTGCATCTGTATTCATGAAGGTATTAGTCTGTAGTTTTCCTTTTTAGTGATGCCTTTGCCTGGTTTTTATATCAAGATTATGCTTGCTTCATAAAATGAATTTGGGAGGATTCCATCTTTTACTGTGTTCTGAACTAGTTTGAGTAGGATTGGTGTCGGTTTCCTGAACATTTGGTAGAATTCTCCAGTGAAGCTGTCTGGGCTGTGACTTTTTTTTTCTGTTGTTAATTTTTTAATGACCTGTTCAATTTCTTCTTTTGTTATGGGTCTGTTCAAATTTTCCACCTCAGTCTGTGTTAGTTTAGGTCTAATAGGGTTTTCAAGGCTATAAATCTTTATGGAAGCAGACTGCCTCATCTTTCTTTCACAGAGTGGCTTGTGGGTTCACACTGCCAACCTTTTGGTTAGCAGCTGAATGTTTTAACCATTGTGCCACCAAAGTTCAAGACTAGGTGACCTATGAATGCATATTTAATGGTATATGGGTGCTTTATTATATACTTGTATGAAATTAGCTGAATGAGTGAACATATCATAGGAGTTTAAAGGAGACCAGAATAAGCAGGGCCACAAAGATAAAATGGCTCCCTAAATGCTGTCACTCTGCTGTTGTCCTCCAAAAGTTTAGAGCAGAGGTGAGATACACTAGAGGCCAGTTGTACTGTTTTTACCCTCTTTGTTCTTTCCAGGCAGTATAGTAAGCACCACAATTCTTAAAAATGAATTACACGGTTTTATCTGCCAGGTACAATTTTACAAAGTTTCTACTACTGTAACTTATTCCTAGTTTTTGATGCATAGGGTTAATCGTCTAAACCTACATTCTATTTTTAGGTAGAGTAATAAGAATTTATGGTGCCTCCCCCCCATTTAAAAAAAAAAAAACAACTTTTGTTTTCAGGTTCGCCGTGTATCCTTTGCAGATCCAATATACCAAGCAGGATTGGCAGATGACATTGATAGGCGATGCTCTATTGTTAGGTCCCATTCTTCAAATAGTTCTCCTGTAGTAAAAAGTATTAAAACTTCACCTACTGCACAATCTAAGGTAAGCCATAGGCTTTAAAATGTACATGCATGTATAGATACACATAACAATTGCATGTGAGTGATTCGTCTGAAAATATAACTACTTAAGAAACAAAATGTCTTTGATTTGGATTTATTGTCTTTTGTTTTCTACATGGTAAGCATACATAAGAAGTGGTGGTTAGAGGCAATGGTAATCTAGCAAGTAATAGATTAGATGGTAGTTTATTCTACTCTTTTACATTTTCTGAAATTTTAAAGAAATTATTACAGTCTTAAGTTGTGAGCATTAAGTTTTAAAAATTGTAGTTATCTAGGGTTCTGAGTGAGTTTTTTTTCTCTCCTTCTGTCTAGCGTAATACCACTTCAGCCAAAGGATTTCTGTCCCCAGGATCACGTAGCCCTAAATTTAAGAGCTCAAAGAAGTGTTTAGTAAGAAGTGCTTTAGTTTTCATGTAACTTTATATTTTCATGTTCAGTCAGGTGGTCTTTGTTTAACAAGTTTGCAAATTTATTCTAAGATTACAGAAATGGCCAAAGAATCTGTGCCATATCCAACAGAAAGTGTTTACCCAGCTTTGGTGAATTGTGGGGCACCGGTTGACATCATTTTACCTCAGATTACATCAAATATGTGGTAAGTGGTTATTTAGGCTGCTAGCTTATACTACAAAATGCCACTTATTTTTATTTTAAGAGAAATAACTTGGAAGGTTGGGGCTCTCAAATTTAGGACTGACTGACATGCACTCTTCCCTCACACATTTTCTTTTAGAAATAGGAGTGCACCAGGGGAGATAGGCCAGAGAGTACCATAAGAGAATCATTTATCATAATACAGTAAAAGCTAAGATTATTGTGTGTTCAGTGTACTATTTGCCAGGTACTGTGTTGAACCCTTGACATGTATTATCTTGTTAAATACTAATATAAATCCTATAAGGGATATAATTGTTTAGTTACATTTTATTAAATGAGAGAGCTCTGGTGGCATAGTGCCTAAGGCATTTGACTGCTAACCAGAAGACTGGTGGTTCAAACCCACCAGTCACTCCTTGGAAGGGAGGTTGGACAATCTGCTTCCATAGTGATACCGCCTCAGAAACCCAAGGAGGGGTCGCTATGAGTCAGATCTGACTTGACAACAGTGCATTTGGTTTGGTTTTTATTAAATGAAGTTTACAAAGGTCACTAAGGTCACACAGCTAATAAGTAATAATGTATGTGAACCATAAAGCTTTTCTATTGGTACACAAACAGCCTGCTTCTAAACCAAACCAAACCTACGGCCACTGTGTCAATTCCAACTCATAGTGACCCTGTAGGACAAAGTAGAACAGCCCGGTAGGGTTTCCAAAGCTGTAAATCTTTACAGAAGCAGACCTCTTCATCTTTCTCCCTCAAAGTGGCTGGTGAGTTTGCATTGCCAACTTGCTGGTTAGCAGTGAAATGCTCTAACCACTGTAGCACCAGACCTCCGTAGCCTTCCTCTATCAATCTATAGTCTTAACCCAAAACTATTGCTTTAGTCATATAACATTGCCACCTGTCAAGCATTGACAGTATAATTTGCACTAAGAATTGCAAACCAGTAAGCCTGTATACCTGTCAGGTTCAAATTTTACTTCAAATATAAATTTGCCTGTCCCAGGTGCAGGCTTATGTAGGCCTATATAAATGAATTCAGTTATGATGGAGCCTAAAAAGGGAAATTCAGTTAGATAGACCCTCACAAAAGAATGTAAATAAAAAACTATTATTGTATAATAACATTTTTCCTTTTCCCTCATTTTTTTTTTTTTTTTTAAGGGCAAGAGGCCTGGGACAACTCATTAGAGCCAAGAATATAAAAACAATTGGTGATTTGAGTACTCTTACAGCATCTGAAATAAAAACTCTTCCTATCCGTTCTCCGAAAGTGTCCAATGTAAAAAAGGCCCTCAGAATATATCATGAGCAGCAGGTAAAGATTACCAGTGACGGTATTAATTAGCAACCATGTATAAATAATTGCCCTAACAATACAGTTTACGGAAGTTTTATTTATAAACATCTTGCATTTTTGTAATCCCTTCTCCTGTTCCAAGTCAAGAGCAACTTACTTTAAAGGCCACTTTGTAATTTCTCAATGAAATTTATTTGATACCATTTTTATATAATCACCTCAGGTTTATTATAAATTATCTTTGTTCTCTTTCATTTCCATCAGTTGATGTTTGATTCTATGGCTTATTCCTAAAATCTTAATGTTTGAATCCAAACATTAACAGAACTCTTACAAATTTGTAGGTGACTATAGTTTTATTTTAATGTCCAGCACCTTTGTGACTTTTCTTTCTTGTTCTAACAGTTTTTTGCACGTGAACAACCTACTGATACTGATAAGCCTAAATTCTGCCCTATAAAAAGCATATTCAAAAATTTATGTATAATTTCATAAGGACTTACAGACTCTCCTGAAGCACATTCAGAGACCCTCTATGTACCCATTGACATTATGAAAACTTATGAATAAATGGAAAATAGGGTTTGTTCAGAATGAAAACCAGTGTTCTATGTTGGAATTTCTCAAGCTGGAGTATGCCAACTCCTGGAAGTCCTCTGCTGTGTTTTTGAAAGCTTTTAATCTTGTATTTTTATTTTATTTGTGCTTTCATAACAATGTTTATTAAACAATTACTCAAAAACATTCACTTTACAGTAATTTTCAGTTTTATGACCAAGAATTTAGTTTCTGAATTGTTTTTTCAGTCAGTGGTCTATGGACTCTGAGAAGATCTGTGAAAATCATCTGCCTTAGATTTCCCTTTCCCAAGTTCCTTAACAGAAATGTTTTTAGCTTTCATGTCTGTGTTTCCAGAGAAGTCCACAAAGAAATACTGAAAATTTGTGATAGTCTCCTTGAGAAAATATTTTTTAATGCTATTTTTGTTTGTTTTATAAATACAGTGTAGTTAAGGTTGGGCAATCCTACTTCCGTAGTGATACTGCCTCGGAAACCCAAGGAGGGGTCGCTATGAGTCGGGGCCGACTCGACGGCACACAACAACAACAACAACAAGTTACTTAAGTATATTAGCTAGGGAAATTATCCCATGATGGGCTGTGGAACATACTATGACAAACTCTTTTCCAGTGTTAGTATTATTAGCCATATTTTTAACTTTAACTTGTCCTTTCTTTCCAATTTTTATTGACGTAAATACATGATCAAGGTGAAGTCTCGTGGACTAGAAGAGATTCCAGTTTTTGATATTTCGGAAAAAACTTTAAACGGAATAGAAAATAAATCTCCCTCTACTGATGAAGAAAAACTTGCCTCAGGTATATTTTAGCAATGTGAGATAATTTTATTAGAAGCTCAGCTGACTTACCTAAAGAAAGAAAGACTTTTTATTGTGCTATGATGTTAATTTTAATATAATGCTTACTCAAGTATTTCATGTGGGGGGAGGAGAGACATTTCTTTTAACCTCAGGTGTGTTTAGTTACTGTTTTTCTCTTGTCACCTTCTACTTCATCCAGGTCTCAAGTAAGAATGTAAACTGTACACTATTTCAGTTATGCTATATTAGAAAAGTAGTTTGGTCATTCTTTAAGGGCAAAGAGCAAACTATGCTAGACTTTTTCAGTCCCCTGAGGAGCATGAGAGTACGTTAGATTGTGTTCTAAATTTGGAACCTAGGAACTTAAGTTAATTTTTCTTAAGTAATGTTTTATAATACAAGATGAGTATTTTTCCATAATGATTAACATGAATTCATACATGAAAATACCATAATCTCCAATAAAATTACATTATGATTAACGGCTTTAAAGGAAAATGTATTAACTTCAGTTTAATTTTTATCTATTCAATATGGATTTGATTATTCCTTTTTTCTTTTAGATTTGATTGATCCTGTTGCTTTAGAATCTCCACTATCTAAAAATCTCATGGCACAGATAAGTGCACTTGCTCTTCAACTGAATTCAGAAGATCTCCATAATTACTCAGGAAGCCAACTATTTGAAATGCATGAGAAACTTGGTAGTATGGCAGACTCTATAATAAAAAATCTACAGTCACGTTGGAGGTCAGCAGTCCATGAAGATTCTATTTAGTATTTTAAGGGAAAAGTGTAGTTCCTATAACATCACTGGTTTTGTATAAAACAAATTGTGAAGTACAGCACAATTTCAGAAAGAAGAAACTGAATGTTTGTAAAGTCAGTAACATTTCAAGCCCTGAGGGCAACTATTTACCCTCTATGTAAGTTCAGTTTTGTATGTTCGTTAATATAAAATCACCCCCCCATAAGATATTTTCTTGGCTGCTACACATAGTTTTTCAAGGAATTTAAATACCCTTCTAAGATTTGAAAACAAACTAGAAACAAAAGCCTACATCTTATTTTAGACTTTCTTATATTCATGCATATTCTGATGAAGCATTTATTACAAAATACTTTAAGTAAAATTTAAAACATTTGTTTGAATTTTTTGCTCAACTCATGAAAGATGTTCATACTTTATTTTTCTGTTTGTATTTGTTGTGCCTGAAGATTAAGAAAATTGTTCATGATAAAACACGTCAAATGAGATGTAAGAGTTGGAATGTTTTCCAGAGGTGTTAACTTTGTTTCACAACATTCAAGGAACATGCCAAAAGTCTTGGCTTTTTGGATTAAAATACTAATGCAAAAGATTTCATTCATTTGCATTAGCAAATATTTGTGCAGCAGCATTTGCCTGTGAAAATACACTTTTTAAGACATAGTGTTCATTTTAAAAGCATGACTATTTGTACATTATGTATAGAATACAGTGTTTTTAATTTATAAATTTCCGCCTTCGTTAATTGCATGAGTTTTCCTGCAGCTTCTTGTGAATACCTGGATTTTGTTTAAGAGAAACATATTTTGTATATACTAAATACTGAGATAACGGTATGGACATTATAGGTGATTTATGGGCTTGCTGTTATAGGATTCTGTATCTCCAAATAAAACAACAGATAATTTGGTACTTAGTTGATACTCTTAGTTAAAACCTATCATAGTTAAATCATGAGTTTATTATCTAAAGTAACCAGAATGAGTAGAATTACAGAAATAAGAAAATGGCTGTTAGTATCCCTACGTTTTCATTATGATTATTTAGAAGGAGGGTATCATCCACTAGAAAGAGTGCCTCAGTCCATTTCTTCCGAATGCCAGGTTTGTTGAATATTTTCATTGCACCCTGTACTATAAAAAGTCTAGAGTTTGCCCACCTTTTTCACCTATACCTAAAAGCAATTATTTGGAAGAAATTTGAAACTTCCTTTTCTGTATGTATGTTTTACTACATTTTAAAAAGTAGGGTATATGTAATTAAAACATTTGTAAATTTTACCAACTAGTATTAGGGCCTGGCTTCCCATATTTGTTTAATCTTTTTAACAGAATATTTCTCATTTGTTCTGTGACTAGAATGAGTAAGTGATCTCAGTTTCATAGTTTATTCAGAATCTCTCCCCTGTTGGGAAGCACGCATTCTTTAGCAAATCAGAGTGAGTTACCTTATTTGGTTGAATGGCAGTACCAGTGATGCCAAAGTTACAGGTGTAAATCCTTTTGTATAGTTAACACTCCTATATTCAGAAGGGACCACCATCCAGCCACTATAAAAGTCCTTATCATTTTTTATAATCATAAATCCATCATCTGAATGGCATTCTTACAACAGGGAGAGGATGGTTTTTAAAAGCAAATCTGGGACCACTGAGCCAAAAATTATACCTTGAAGAAGTGACCTATAGAAATAGGGTTTTTTTGTTTGTTTGTTTTGTTTTAAGCAGAATTATAATTGTGCTTTACATTGTTTATAATTTATTTCCCAAATTATATTTGACAGTAAATAGGTAGATGAGTTTTTAGTGGATAGGAGTGAATGAGAAGGGTTATGGATGTGTGTGTTTGGGGCAGGGTGGGGGATGAAGTGCTTTAATAACATGTTCATAGCCAGAATTAACAGGTTTCATGACTATATGTGTTGATGTTTGTGTGAACTAAAATTTGTTTGCCAGTGGGATGAAGTTCTTGGAGAGCTGAAGACAATAGCAGAAATGTGACCCAAATGAGCACCATTTACTTAAAAAACTGAATTTATGCACAGGTATTAACAAAAACATTGTGGTTCAGCAAGGTTATATTTTAAAATATTATTTGGGAGAGTGAACCAGTTTTCTAAATTTTCACCGTTGCTTTGTTCTTAAGTGTTTTTTTCTTAAGTGTATTTGACATAGTTTAAAAAAATTTTTGCCTTAAATTGTTCTGCCGATTATCTACCCTGAATGCTTCCTGAATAGAAAAAAACTATTAATATTCCTGATCCATCTCGAATGTAGTTTTGTTACACCATTAAAAGGGAATCAATTTTTAAAAAAATCTTAACAGGTAATAAAAAAGATGGCAAACACACACAAGAACACACAAATGTGATTTTTTTTAAATTATGCATTTTCAAAAAAATTAGTGGAATGCATAAGTACAGTATAATTTTTCATTTCTATGAAATGTATTAGGGATTTCATAGTGGATTTAAATTTCCAGTATTTCCGTGAGCCCCATTATTAAAAATGTACTGCCATTTGAACAAGTTTGAAAGCCATAGCTAAATGATGTGAAACTTTATTCTAATTTCAGATAGTACAAGAAGAATCAGATTAATAATGTTATGAGATAATACACTCCGGATTTAAATCCTGGACTTTAAAAACATAGTAGTTCCTAAAGTTGCCCATGGACAGCTTGGCCTTTTTCTCTGTACAGCTTGAAAGTAGTCAGGTATTCTGTTGCATGTCTATGAATCATAAAAATGTCAAGAAACTTGAACTATATCATGCCTAAAAATAAAAGTGACAGGGTCAGAAACAAAATAAGGGGTAAAATATTAGAGTGTGTATGGAATAAACAAGTAGAATAGTTAGATTTTTTTTAATGTAAAAGAATGAGAGTAATTACAGATAAGTACTAGTTAAAAACTAGCTTAGTTGAAACTTAAGAGGAAGTGTAAATGATTTTAAAGGGGTTGCATTTTCCCTTAAAGTCTTTTCTTCCAACTTTAACTTTGTCAATTAGTGAGAAACACCTAGGCTTCATCTTTGTACTCTTTGGAATTGATTTTCAGAGTTAAATTTGTCAGCTGGTCTAGGGGGCAAATAGCAACTTGTTGTCATTATTAAGGCTAACACTTTACTGTTGGCTTCCTACCACAACCCGTGTCCATTTTTCCCTAAGCTATTAGTCAAGTCTTATACTCTGTATACAAACATTAAAGTGAAGTTTGGACTTAACAGTGCTTCTCACAGTTGGGTTGTGCTTGGTAAAGCGCAGATTCTGATTCTGTAGGTGTTGGAAAGGACCTGCGTTTTTAACTGCCTCCAGGTCATACAGTTTCTGATGTTTGAGGATTAGGTGTTTAAGTAGGCCTAAAGCCTTCAAGCTATAAATTACGTTTGATAACCCAAGCCGATTAACTTCATAGAATTATTTCCACATAAGATAAAAGTTTATTTCGTAACTATTTCAACTGTATGAAGTAGGGTTACAGACTGGTTCTAAAGTCTTCAGGTTAAAATTCAGAATTCTGAAAGTTGTCGAGTGTCAAATTTAGCTTCTTTAGGAAATTTTTTAAAATACAGAAGATGGATTTATTTTTTTAAGTAAGCCAACTTGGAATTAAGTATTTCATTTATAAAGAACCTTGTTAAGCAAATTAGACTGAGTATATTTTCCCATTAGTATTTTTGAATTACCTTTTGTGTTGTTAACATAGATGTAAATTTTCATATTTTATAGATATATCTAGTATCTAAATTGATGTTGTCTTCTATTATGGGACTTCATTATTTTATTAAGAAACATTAAAAGTGGGTACTACCCTTTAAAAAGATGAATTTGGCAGTAAAGTTAGAGCCATAATAAGTAAGTCATATCTGACAGGTAATCCTCATCATTTTACTGAAGACTTGTCTGGTGACTTAACACATGATTACATGGTTGAAAATTCCTGTTTTCATTGTAAATGGAGGTTGAGAGAGAGAGTTGAATGACTTGATTCTCTGGAAATGAGTATTTCTTACATTCTGTTGAGGTGAGTGTTATATAAGAAGTGCCCTCATCCTAAGCATTTGAGAAAATGTAGTCAGAAGTTAAATAATGTTTGGGTTCTTTGTTTTTGGCTGATCAAAATTCATTGCTTTATCTGTACAACAAATTGGGCTTTGTGGTTTCTAATAGCTCAGTTAATGATCCATCTATTACTAGGTGCTCGGTTTTGTATTACTGCTTTTTGAAAATTTGAGTCATTTAGGTTTGATCTTCTAAAGACAGTTCATCAGCTATGAATTTAACAAAATGGAGAGTTTACTCAGTTCTTAGTATAGGAAATTAAATTTTACAGTGTGGTCATCTGAACCATTTTTTTCTTTATATACCCAGCCTTTTCCTCTCAAAAGTACAATTCAGACCAAACATAGAAGGTGCCAAGTGGTATATCGTTAGAATAAAAGATAAACTCTTCCCCCTACCTGACACTATAAAATCGAAGGCGATATCTCTAGTGGTTGATGTCACATGGAAGGAAAAAACCTACCCAAGCTTTTGTAATTTATAACAGAGGAAACAGTATCTTCAGGCCAAAGTGTACCAATTTATAATTCTGGATAAAAGTAAGCTTATTAGGTAGCAAGTTTATATGTTGATAACTGATGCACTGAGATTCGATAAAATGAAAGATTGAACTATTAATAAAGCAGTTAGACCATTTAGTATAGGAACAATCTATATAATTTGAAAATAACTGACAACCAGTGGTCCAGGAGTGTTCTTTGCATAGCACAGTACTGTAATTGATGCTCATAAATACCCTCAATAATTATTATAAATATACATTACTTAATACTCTGCCACTAATAGCGATATATTAATAATTTCTAACAAAAGAACTTACATTTCTTAAATGGGTAAACTACATAATAACAAGGTTACAAAGTTTAGGTGTGGAACAGAAAATGGAATATAATTGCTATTTTGATACATAATTTTGTAAGTAACAAGTGTTTAAAGGATATTTTTATAGATTGAGGATTTTCTTAAAAAAGAAAATGGAATTGAGAGTAAAATCACATTTGAGTATAGAAACTGAAGGACAGTTGTGCCTAGTAAAATTTTATCGAGCAGGGGTTGGCCAGCTACAGCCTTCAAACCTATTTTTGTATGACCCATGAGAGCCAGGAATGACTTTTTATGTTTTTTAAATGGTGAACAAAATCAAAGGAATAATATTGTGTGGCACATGGAAATATATGAAATTGGAATTTCAGCATCCATAATAAAAGCTTTATTGAAACAGTCGTGCTTATTTATTTACTTTGCCTGTATTTATGCTCCAAGGCAAAGTTGAGTCTTTGTGGCCTCCAAAGTTTAAAATATTTATCTAGCCCTTTACAAAAAAGTTTACCAACCCCTGTTATATAGAATACTTTTGTTCATAATTGGCATGTAGTCAGGTTATTTGTGTCTAGCTGGTAGAATGGGGCTCTTGATAACATTCCTTAATTATATTACCACTGTTCAGATTTTATTTTATAAATAGGTTCTTATAATTCCATTCATGTCTGTTACCATTGCTAAAATACATATATACTAGGAGATACTAGTAGAAGCCTGCTTCCCCACCCCACCCCCACCCCCTTTAACTCTCAAATGAGAGTTATGTATTTGCCATGGCTATTAAGGGACTTTAATGATCTGAAGGGAAGGTATCCTTTGTTCCAGAGATAGCTCACATGGTGTATGAACATTAAATCACACCTGTGAAGTAAGTGGTTTGGGGTGTGAAGTGTTTGCTTTCTGTGTTGAGTTATCAGTTGATTTCAGCCTATCTTAACACTACCTCTTGTGGATCGACTTGACCAATATGCACTTAGAAAAAGACTGATCAAAGCTAAATCAGTCATTCATTGACCCTGTATTATTTTTATCCCCATCACTTGATAAACTCTAAGAGAGCTTAGTTTTACATTCACAAAATTTTTACATTTGATAAGTCAAATGATTTAAGTTGAAACTTCACAAAATTACCTATTCAGTCTTTAATTAACTGCACTAGTAAATGGGAAACAAGGGTGCGGTTTGTTTTATTTGATTGCGTGATGCTTTATACAATGTTTGAAGGGGTAGACTTACACTAATGAAATTAGTATTTTCTGGTTGGTTATGATTGGGTTAAGGGATGGGGAATCTGTCTTATCCCCACAGTAAAACCTTTCGTGAATCATTGAGAGTTGACTGTTATCACTTGCAAATTGAAACTGGATATTGAAACATTTTTTAAGAAATGCACTTTTATCTGAAATAAAGCTATAAAATGTCAACAGTTCTGTTACTTGTTTTTATTTACTCCCTTGCTTTCCCCACACACAGTGAACTCTGAAGTGAATAATCTGAATACATAGTCAAATACAGCGTAATTGAACTTTGGATCCTTTCATAAACACTTGAACCGTCCTTACTCTTCCTCCCTTTCATGCCCTGCTTTTCAGTCATAGAGGTTCTCTGCTTTATGGTTTTCATGGATTTCTAAATTGATAAGTGTGAAAAAGGGAGCTCTGGTAGCGTAGTGCCTAAGGCACTTGACTGCTAACCAGATGGCTGGTGATTCAAACCCACCAGCCACTCCTCAGAAGGAAGGTTGAGCAATCTACTTCCTTAGTGATACTGCCTCAGAAACCCAAGGAGGAGTTGCTGTGAGTCAGGGCTGACTCGACGCCACATAACAACAACAGCAAAAGTATGAAAAAAGAAAGATAAATTTAGTGATGCTGAAAGATGTAGTTCACAGGAGTATAGCGTAAGTGTTATGAGCACTGTCATGCAGAGAACTGAACTCATGTGACGCACAGGTACTGTTTTTAAGAGTAATCTACTTTTTAATTTTTAACTTTATTGTGATTTGAATCAAAGTTTGTATAGTAAATTGGTTTCCCATCCAGCAGTTTATACACATTTTTTTCCATAATAATGATTACAATCTACATAACAACTCTTCCCACTTCCTCCTTGTGTTTACCGTTTCCATTCTTGTCTTCTTTCCTATCCCTTCCTGAGCTTTATTCCTGCACAAATGCCCTTTTGATTTCATATGCCTGATTGTAGTAAGGGGGGCATTTCCCTGGTGTTAGTGTTCACCTTATACCCCTGTTGTGTGGGTAAGGCGTTCTGCTGCTAACCAAAAGGTCAATGGTTTAAGTTCACCAACTAACTGCTTCACAGGAGGAAGAGGAGATAGTCTACATCTGAAGATTATAGCTGTCAAAACCCTAGGGTGCAGTTCTTTGTTCTATAGGATTGTATGAGTTGGAGTTGGCTCGATGGTAGTGGGTTTGGTTTTTTTATGATGTGGCTGAAAGTTGAGCCACAGGGGTGAGTTCAATTCCAGGCTTGAATTGTGACTAAAGGTTGTAGTCTCAGTGGTTCCACCCGACTATCAAACCAGTAAGCCTGGTCTTTTTTTATGATTCTGAGGTTTATTTAAATTTTTCTCCCACTATCCAGGACCTTCTGTGGTGAACCTTCTCATAGTGGTCAGAAGTGGTAGCCAGCCACTATCTAGTTGTGGTCGCAGGGTCATGGAGGCTGAGGTTCACATGGGCCATTTGTCCCTTCACCTGTTCTTGTGTCTGATTTTTTCAGTCTTTGCTCTGGATGAGAAGAGGCCAGTAGTTGCACCTTACCAAAGGAGGTTGTAGAACGTTGTTGTTGTGGACAATGTTATGCCAGTTGACCTAAGTGTCCCCCAAGATTAATTTTGAGGCCCCTTACCCACTGACTCATTTCTGTAAAAAATACGGAACACTTTATGAATTTGCATGTCATCCTTGCTCAGAGGCCATGCTAATCTCTGTATCATTCCAATTTTATCATGTATGCTGCTGAAGTGAGCACTGTGAATAACCTTTTGAAGATGGAATGAGTGGTCACTGACCTTCTGTATATCCTTACAGTCCTGTAAGTCTGTGATAGTTGTCGTTATATGCCAACAAGTCAGACCTGACTCAGAGACTCCTCCTTGGGTTTCTGAGGTGGTATCACAACAGAAATAGGTTGCGCAACCTTCCTTTGGAGGAATGGCTGGTGGGTTTGAACCACCAGCCTCCTGGCTAAGCAGTCAAGTGCCTTAGGCGCTTCTAGGATTTCCCCAGTATTGTGCTCTCAGAAGTGGCAGATGCAGAGAGCTGGGAAGGGGATTTTAATGGAAAAAGGGAACAGGATAAATTGAACATTAGATACTACTTTCAAATTTTTAGTGTAGTAGGTAATTGGGTTGTCTTAAGAGCCTTTTTTTAAGATGTACACTGGAATGTGATTTAGTAAGATTGGATTTAAGATAATGGGAGAAGAACATTTGTGAGGTAGACATGAAACAAGATTAACTGAATTGATAATTTTGAGACTAGGTGGTTAAAAAGCATTCTATTTTTGAGTAGTTTAAAATTTTCTAAACTTTAAAAAAAATCAGGCCTAGAATTAAAAAAAAAAAGTTTCCATCTGTCTCTGCAATAGCATCTCCAAAGTTCTGCCTTTAGGAAAGGTAGTCTGTTTTCTGTTAACCCTATCATGACCCAGTTAATTTCCACGTTGAAATTTTTGTTGCTACCATGTGTTCTTAGGGAGGTTTTGCTGAATCAAAGAATTTCTGAAATTTTATTATAAAATGTGGATTTTAATACACATTGTGTTGGACACATGTCCCTCTAGGTTTCAAGGGTAGAGTTATGCAGGACACACTTGTTACTCTGGATTCTAGTAAAATTATGTGGGAAGTATGTTCCTCTGGATTCAAGGGTGGGCGCTAGGGGTGGGTAGATGTATGCCTCTCTGAACTCTGTACTGCATACTAAATTCCTTAACAGGTGCATACAATTTAGGATGCCTGAAAATGCGCTATTTGCTAGAACATAGGCAAGAAAAGCAACTTCCAAATCATGCACAGGAACCCACAAATAAAAAGATAATCTCCCAGTGAAAAAGGCAAAAGTTTTGCAAAAATCACACCTCCAAGCTGTGTCACCTCATACAATACCCCATAAAAACAGTAATTTTCATGTTGTTGTTAGGTGCTGTCGAGTCATTTCCGACTCATAGCAACCCCATGCACAGCAGAACAAAACGCTGCCCGATCCCGCGCCAGCCCCACAATCCCTGCTATACTTGAACCCATCATGGCAGCCACCATGTCAATCCATCTCGTTGAAGGCCTCCCCCTCTTTCGTCTACCCTCCACCCTACCAAGCATGATATCCTTCTCCAAGGAGTGGCCCCTTCTGACAACATGACCAAAACAGGTGAGACGAAGTCTGGCCATTCTCACTTCCAAGGAGCATTTCGGCTGCACTTCCTCCAGGACAGATCTG
>NW_006921610.1:5184755-5200069 GCF_000298275.1 Orycteropus afer afer | reverse complement strand
AATGCCGAGGATATCAATCTTTATGTGTTCCATTTCATTTTTGACAACTTCCAATTTTCCTAGATTCATACTTCATACATTCCATGTTCCGATGATTAATGGACTATTAAAACCCACCAGCCACTCCGTGAAAGGAAGACTGGGCTATCTACTTCCATAAAGATTTATTGCTTCAGAAACTCAAAGGGGGTTACTATGAGTCAGAATCAACTCAATGGCAATGAGTTTGGGTTTTTCTATTAAGACTATTAACAATAAATAATGCTCAGTCCAGAGTGGAGCTTGTTGCAGAATTAGAGATTTTATTAGTTACCAATTTATCACCAGTTTATATTAAATATCAGCTTTATAACTTCAGGACTGGATTAGAAATACAAGCATCAGCATTCAATAAGCAAGGAGAAGGTGATCATTTCTGCCATTTTTCCTTTAATGTATTCAGCATATTCAGAATCCTTGTTTTAGAAAATAATGTTAACCATTTTCATAATGGAGAAAGACTCTGAATTGATGGAACAATAATAGTGTTGCAGAAACTTAAAATGTCTATTCTGAAATTAAACTTGTTGTAAAACATTAAAGGAAATTTGACAATGGCAGTTTTTTAAAATAAAGAACTTACAAATTTAATGTTGCCTCTAAAGTTTATGTGCAAGTCCAGAAAATAATGAAGAAAGTAAATCTAGTTTAATAATTGGAAACATTAGTGATGCTAACATTTGTTTTACTGGAGAATTATTATGGTTCACATAGAAACAAATTAAGGATGGTATGATCATACTGACACAGAAAAGCAGCTTGAGAACTTGGGTGATAAGTGGAGAGTCTAAACAATTATTCACCAGAGGATCTGTAAGTGCAACAGGCGTGATAGATGCTTTGAGGCACCTAAAGAGCCTCCACATAGTTGGCTGGAAGCATGCCTGTTCTGCCCGTCCTCTGCACAGTGCCATACATCCAACCTTCATCAATAGCTTGAACATTTACAATAGCATCTCCATCTTTGAAGGACACCTCATCTGCATCAGCAGCCATATAGTCATACATGGCACGGAAGATTTTCTGTTTGTGGGATGGAAGAAAAGAAAAAATATTACATACTTGGTTTGCAACAATTAGCCCAAATATCTAATCATAAGATCTCTCTGATCTTACTCTGCAAATTTAAGTTATAGAAAAGAGAATGTGTAACCATTAAGAAAGTGTAAAATGGCCCACAGAATGGGAGAAGGTATTTACAAGTCATCCATCTGATAAGGGACTTATCTAGATTATATAAACAACTCTTACAAATCAGTAATTGAAAACTCAATTAAAAAATGGGAAATAGACATTTCCTTAAAGAAGGAATACAAATAGCCAGCCTATAGAAACATATCATTAGTCATCAAGGAAACACCAGAATGGCTATGATCCAAAAGACATACAATAACTGGTACTGGCAAAGATGTGGAAAAATTGGAACCTTCCTAAATGGTGGTAACCAACCCATCTCCATCAAGTTGATTCTGACTCATAGCAACCCTATAGAACAGAGTAGAACAGCCCCATAGGGTTTCCAAGTTTATAAATCTATGGTAGCAGACCACCACATTTTTCTCCTGCTCAGTGGCTCGTCGGTTTGAACTGCCAACCTTTTGGTTAGTGGCCAAGCACTTTACTGCACCAATTTAAAGTGGTACCATCACTTTGGAAAACAGTTTGGCAGCTCTTCAGATGTTCAATATAGAGTTTGCCATATAATCCAGTAATTCTACTCTTAGGTATATACTGCCTCATGGGTTTCCTAGGCTGAAATCTTAGGTATATACCTAAGAGTAATGAAAATGTATGTACACACAAAAACTTGTAAAAGAATGTTCACAGCAACTTTATTCACAATGGCCAAAAGTGGAAACAACCCAAATGTCCACCTACTGCTAAACAAAATATGCTTTATCCATAAATGGAGTGTTATTTGGTAATAAAAAAGAATAAAGTACTGATACATATAATAAATTATAATTTCATATCTATAAAATTTATATTATAAGGGACTTGTATCTAGTATATGTTATACATATATATATATATATATATATATATATATTAATAGACCTCAAAACGTTAAGATAATAATTTTTAAAAAGCCAGTCACTGAAAACTATACATGGTGCGATGCCATTTATATGAAGTGTCATAAACAGGCAAATCAATAGGGAAAAATGGACTAGGTGAGGGGATGAGGATGAAAGAGAGAGTAATTGATGATGGGTTCAAGGTTTTTATTTTTTTTAGGGTGATAACATGTTCTAAAATTAGATTGTATTAAAAAGGAAAAAAAATTAGATTGTATTTATGGTTGAAGAACTATGTAAATAAACCACTGAACTGTACACTTTAAATTATAAACTTAATACTATGCTGATTATTTACCAATAACCAAACTAAAAACCAAATCCACTGCTGTCGAGTCACTTCTGACTCAGTGACCCTATAGGACAGAGTAGAACTGCCCCATAGGATTTCCAGGGTTCTATTTTTTTTTTTTTTGCCTTCCCCTCAACTAAGTTAATATATGTCCATTCTCTAGTTGTTAGTTTACCCTCCATCCCCACCCACCTCTGATAACCATCAAACAATATTTATTTTTTTGTGAAACCTTTTTCTTAACTTTTTACAATAGTGGTCTCATATAATAATTGTCCTTTTGTAATTGCCTGATTTTATTCGGTATATTGTCTTCTAAATTCATCCACATTATGAGATGTTTCACAGATTCATCATTGTTCTTTAATGTTTCATAGTATTCCATTGTGTTTATGTACCATAGTTTATTGATCCATTCCTCTGTTGATAGGTATTTCATTGTGCCTATCTTTTTGCTATTGTGAATAGTGCTGCGATAAACATGGACAAGGCTGTAATCTTTATGGAAGCGAACTGCCACATCTTTCTCCTGCAGAGTGGCTGGTGGGTTAGAACCTTCAGCCTTTTGGTAAGCAGTTGAATGCTTTAACCACTGTGCCACCAGGGCGCCTTCATAGCTATAAAATTTATATTATAAGGGACTTGTATCTAGTATATGTTATACATATATAAATACAATATATATAGATATATATATATTGCTGTATGCTGTTGAGTCACTTCCCACTCCTAGCAACACTGAGAGAACTGCCTCATGGGTTTCCTAGGCTGAAATCTTTACTGGAGCACATCACCAGACCTTCTCTTGCACAGAGCAACTGGTGGATTCTGTTATGGATTAAACTGTGTCCTCCAAAAATATGTGTTGCAAATCCTAACCTCTATATCTATGGTTATAATCCCTTTTGGGAATGGTTTTTCTTTACTATGTTAATGAAGAAGGATTAGTGTAGGGTGTATCTTGGATCAATCACTTTTAAGATATAAAAGATTTAACGAGCTAGCAGAGCAGGGATGGGGGAAGAGAGATGCCAGGCCACATGAAGATCATCCAGGAGAAGAAGCTCAAAGAAAGAAGGACCTTCTCCAGAGCAACAGAGAAAGAAAGCTTTCCCGTAGAGCTGGCCCCTTGAATTCAGACTTCTAGCCTCCTAAACTGTGAGAAAACAAATCGCTGTTTGTTAAAGTCATCCACTTGTGGTATTTCTTTTATAGCAGCTCTGGATAACTAAGATAGGTTCCAAGTGCCGTCCTTCGGGTTTGCAGTTCAGTCCTAACCGTTGGATCACCAGGGCTCTTTTCATACACACACACACACACACACACACACACACACACGGAGAGAAAAACAGAATGTGCTAATCTAATATGTTGTTTGTAGGTGCCATTGACTCAACTCAGACTTAATAATGACCCTATGTACATAACAAAAAGAAACGGCCCAGTCCTTTGCCATCCTCACAGACTTTGCTATCTTGAGCCCATCGTTGCAGCCACTGTCAATCCATCTCGTTGAAGGTCTTCCTCTTTTTCTCTGACCCTCTACCAAGCATGATATCCTTCTGCAGGGAATGATCCCTTCTCACAACATGACCAAAGTAAGTGAGACGAAGTCTGGCCTTTCTCACTTCTAATAAGCATTCTGGCTGCACTTCTTCTAAGACAGATTTGTTCATTCTTCTGGCATCCATGGTATTTCAGTATTCTTTGCCAACACCATAATTCGAAAACATTGATTCTTCTTCAGTCTTTCTTGATCACTGCCCAGCTTTCACATACATATGAGGCAACTGAAAATACCATGGCTTGGATTGTTGTTGTTGTTGTTGTTATGTGCCATCGAGTCAGCCCTGACTCATAGCGACCCCTCCTTGGGTTTCCGAGGCAGTATCACTACGGAAGTAGGATTGCCCAACCTTCCTTCCGAGGAGTGGCTGGTGGGTTAGTTGCACCTTAGTCTTCAAAGTGACACTTTGCTCCTTAACACTTTAAAGAAGTCTTTTACAGCAGATTTGCCCAGACAATAGGAGGTCTAATTCTTTGGGTGTTGATATAAATTATTTAGGCATTTCCAGTTTGCTGGACATTTAATTATAATTGTTTTACACAATAATGAATATCCTACTATTTATCTTTGAGCAATATTTCTGAAGAAAGGGTTTTAAATGAGGAAGTATTAGGTCAACTCATATTTGTGCTTAATTTAAAAAAAAAAAATGTTCTAATATGATACTTTATTATTGTTTTAATTTGCTTTTTCCTGGCTGCTGGTCATGATGAGTGTCCTTTTTGTCATCCGCTTTTATTTATTTTGCTGTAAACTCTCTAATCTTACTGCAAAAGGGGCAGGGAGACAGCATCCTCTGACCTCTTCTAACTACACAAGAGGAAAACAGAATTGCCATCAGCAGCCCAAGGCCTGTTCTTATGAGGCCAGACATGCTGCCACCCTCTAGCCCTCCTATTAACCTTAACACCAACCATTCCTCCCGCAGTACCCACCACCTCTCTGCTGGGTTTGATAATTCACTGCAGTTGCCACAGAGAACTCACAGATTATGGGGTTTATTAGGGAAGCAACAGTTCACAATTCAAGTTCAGGAATATGCTTAGTCTCTTTCAGCCGGCCGTCTCACTCAGCAGCCAGCCGTCTCTCTCAGTATCTCTCAATAGCACATATCTCTCAGCAGTGCATGTCTCTCACGTCTCTCTCTCTCAACAGCCTGTGTCTTTCAGCAGCACGTTTCTCTCAGCCGGCAATCAGAGAGACTCCTGCCTCTAGGAGAGCTCCTTTTGAGCCTGGCAGAGAGGCCAAAACCAACCAATCCCAACATCAGAGTTCTATACACCTGAGAGTGAACTTTCCAGAAAATTACTTCATGCTGCTCCCAACAGAAATACCCCAAGTGGATAACTTTAATAATCAGATAATAATTTGCTCACAGCAAATTCCACCACGACAGAGTTTACTATGGCTAGAAAAGCCACACTATGTAATTCACTACACCGCACTTAGTCTTCCAAGTCTTATTTGGAAGACACATAGTTTGTCATGGTGGCACTGTGGCTAAAGCATTGGGCTGCTAACCAAAAGACCAGCAGTTTGAAACCACCAGCTGCTCCACAGGAAAAAAAGGAAGCAGTATGCTTCCGTAAAGATTTACAGCCTTTGGGGCAGTTTTATGCTGTCCTATATGATCTCTAGGAGCTCTGGTAGTGTAGTGCCTAAAGCACTTGACTGCTAACCAGAAGGCTGGCAGTTCAAACCCACCAGCCACTCCTCGGAAGGAAGATGGGACAATCTACTTCTGTAGTGATACTGCCTCAGAAACCCAAGGAGGGATCGCTATGAGTTGGATCCTACTTGACAACAGTGTGTTAGTATTCATTTTTATGGTTAGGTCCTTCTGTAGTATCATTTTTTAGATTCTCTGGTTATCCTTACACATTTAATCTTTCAAATGAATTTTAGGATTAGGACACATGTTTCCAGAAAAAAGTGCTATTGGGATTTTGACTGGAATTGCCTTGAATTTATTGATTTAATTTAATGAGAAATGACAACTTTTTAATATTACCTTTCCTGAAATATAATGGCTATCGATAGTTATTTAGATCTTCTTTTATGTCCTTCAGTAAAGGCAAATATTATTTATTTCCTTTTGGAAGTATTATGTTTTTTATGGTATAAATGATATTCAAAGTTTAATTCATAGTTTAAATGAGTTTTAAAGTAGACTGGTGAATTGTAAACATAATTGTCTTATCTCTTCAATATATATTAACAGGAGAGATTGAAGGTAGTGCATGTGCACGTGTACACATACTCTTGAAGAAAGATTCCAAGTGGCAAATGTTTCAGTTTAAGATAGTCGGTGGGACCAATGAGCCCCAAATGTATTATATAATACAGGTTTGGTTCTAAAAACATAAAAGAACCAAATACCTACATCTATAATTATTATTACACATATCAAAAAATAAAAATGGTTTTAGTAAGCCATTCATTATTTACTTACTCCAGCAGTAGATGGATGAGATGGGATAGAAGATACTGTGGTCTGTTGGGTAGCAACTGAAGATGATCTTTGTTGTGGGAGCACTGTGGTTTTCGCATGTTTGTAAGCTGAAAGGAAGGAGAAAATAGTTTATAAAGAGAAAACATGCCTAGGTATTATTTAATCTGTGCTTAGCAGCCAAGCAGTATTGTGTTTTTCCACAGCTCAAGAAGAATGATCTCCAAGAAGTGAGCATCTGATAAAGTTACGAAAATGAAATACTTGACTTCACATGCCCTTCCACAATTCATCTTCCCATTAGAAGAGAGGACCCAAACTATTTTTTTTTAAACACTCAAAGAGGATCTTATAGTGTCAGTGAGACTGGCCATATTTATCAAATTCATCCCTTGTACCTGCTGAAGTTGCATTGAAGAAGACACCACCGTCACTATAGGTGGAGAGATGGTGGTCAGCAGCCTCAGAGTGCTCAGACTTCTCCTCACCCCCGCTAATGCTCAGAGCACTGGCAGAACGTGACTGCTCCCGGCTCCGGCGCTGAGCTTGCACTGGGAGAGATGTGATTGGGAGGGAGAAAAAAAGACAAAAATTATATAGTGAAAAGTTAGGGATTTGAGCCTATCCAGAGACGGCAGAGGAAAGACCTGGCGAATTGTTTATGAAAAATCAGTCATTAAAAACCCTATGAAGCACAATTTACTCTGAAACATATGGGGTTGCCAGGAGTTGGAACTGACTGGATAGCAACTGGTTGGTTGGTAATGCTTAACATTAATTGAATCCTCAGTTTTTGCCAAGCACATATTTAAGTGGATTTCTATAGATAAAATCCTCACAATTCTTATTTTGTATGGTTATCATCCTCAGTATAGCCAAGGTTCAAATCCAAGAGTCCATCTTTGACTACTGATCCATCCTTCTACCCTGACCATTTTCGTGCTTCACCAAAATAAATACATAGTAATATTGGGAGCTCTGGTAGCATAGTGCTAAGGCACTTGACTGCTAATCAGAAGGCTGGTGGTTCGAACCTACCAGCCACTTCTCAGAAGGAAGGTTGAGCAATCTACTTCCGTAGTGATATCGCCTTGGAAACCCAAGGAGGGGTCACTATGAGTCAGGTCTGACTCGACGGCACGTAACAACAACAATATTTACTTTAAAACTCCGCCTAACCTTCTTCAGAGTCTTCTCTAACTTTCAAATTCATGTAGAAGCTCTTCCTCATGTTCCCTCAATAACCTGAGCAGACCTCGAAAAGTGCATGTGTCAGGGCGTAACCACTGATTTGCTCATCTCTCTTCCTTACTAGACTAGAGTATAAATCCTTTGAGGGCTGTATTACTCTACATTTTAACATGAACAAAAGGCATGAAGATTTGCATGTTGTGGTGGTTAAGTTTTTATGTATTGACTTGGCTGGGCCTGGTTGAGTGGCCGGGAAGCTGGTGGTAGTTATTCACCATGATAAGACTGGCAACCAACTCCATGGTGGGACCTACCACAATTAGCTGAGTAGCTGCTTTAGGGCTGCTGTCTGCTTCCCATATATAAGAGACAGCTGTGGGAATGGTCTCTAGCTTATGACATGCTTGAAACCTGGATGTAGCCGTGTCATTGTTCAGCAGCCTGCCATGCTCTGCCAACCTTGGGACTTTCAGTGAACTTGAATTAATGGCCTGCCATGTGGTTTGGTTGTTATGTGCCATCGAGTCAGACCCGACTCATAGGGACAGCATAGTGGCTAAAGCACTTGACTGCTAACCAGAAGGCTGGCGGTTCAAACCCACTAGCCACTCCTTGGAAGGAAGATGGGGCAATCTACTTCCATAGTGATACTGCCTCGGAAACCCAAGGAGAGGTCGCTATGAGTCAGGTCTGACTCTACGGCACATAACAACAAAACAAACAACAATGTGGTTTGGTAACATTGGGACTGTGCCATTTTATTTGTCAAACTTGGGCTTGTTAGCCTCAGCAGCCAGTAGCTGCCTGAGTGAAGAAATGCCTCTAGCTTCGTGGGCCGGGGGCAAGAGGCAGAGCTGAAGCCCAAGGTTGAGGGGCTTTCACACAGCCCCTAGAGCCTGGCACTTAGCACTTGGACTTCTAGCCTCCCAAACTGTAAGAGAATAAACTCCTGTTTGTTCAAGCATCCCTTTTATGATATATCCTTGTCAGAGCAGCACTAGGTAACCAGAACACATGGTTTTGTTTTGTTTTTTGAATGAATGAATCCTTTTTCCTGAACCAACAGAGCTCAGAAATTTGCTGAAGGTCAAATTCATTCTCTTCCCTTTGCATATATATTTTTCTATTATTTCCCCCATAGATTTACAACTTTTTTTTTTAAGGCAAAAAAAAAAAAAAAAAAATGATAATAATGGGGCATGAAGAAGACACACATTGAACCATGAAACAAAATCTTTCTCTAACTTGAACTTGTCTAGAAAATGCAGTTTTTGCCCTCTAGTCAACTAGGTGTTTGCGTTTTGAACAAGAGACTCAAAATGGAAAGCCCCGGAGGAAAGCAACCTCGGAGCAGACAGATCATTGACTCTAGCCCACTAACTGGCGAGGTTTGTGCACAACTGTAAGCCTTTGCACCATAACATACCATTGATCATGTGTAAGCTTCGAGATTGAATGTTGTCTTCTGCTGGATCATAGTCAAAAACTGAGCCAGGATTAGTACGCCAGACACGCAAGCCTGAAAGGGAAACCACGAATGATCAGAACACATGCTCTTAGACTCTTCTAATAACTTGGAAACTAAAGTATGAATTTACACAACAAAAGGAAGATGGAATAAAATTTATTTAGCTTCGGTTCTGCTCCTGTCTGTTCTTCAGAAGACAACAAAGCAAAAGGTAAAATAAAATGCCAGTTTTGCAAAATATGAAATAATAGAAGTTTTCTTTCACATCCAATGAAAATACCAACTGAGGTTCTTTGTTGTGACATAGTTAAGGGCACTTTTATTCTCCTAATTATTTTTATCTTAAAGTTGATTTCCCCCTAGGGTTCAATTACCTGTAATAGTTTCCTGGTCCTGGTCATTCCTTTTCTGTTCCATTTCTACCACTTTTCTCTGAATACCTCGGTAGTTAATGTCACTGAAGTCCTGTGTGTTCTTCTTTACTCGCTCAGTGATAGGGTCTGTCACCACTGGTGTGAAGCAACCCTTGTGTTTTTCAAAGTCTTCATGGTATTTCACCTGAAATTTCATGAATATCCTTGATGAAAATATGATGGGATGACTAGATCCCTTTTCATATGTTCCAATATGTCAGCCAATTACCTCTAAATAATTGCTTACTCACCGTTGAGATGTGGCGTTGGGTTTCCCTCACCCGTCTCATCTCTGGAGTGTCCAAGACATAGGCAGCTTTGCCTTGAATTTGTTTCCGGAAGCTATCAGAATATAGTATCTGATGGAGGAGAGACCACATGTGAGTATAGGTCATGTTACTATCCTAACTCTACATCCACAAGACCTTTCCAACAGATGGACACAGAAGGAGTTGGTGAGGGAAGTGTAATCAACAGAAGTGACCTAACCAGACATGTGACTAACAGTTCAGTTGAACAGGTTAGCGTGAGGACAAGTAGGGCTCGCTTCAGAAAAGAAAGGACTTGCTTTGACTTTGAAAATATACATTTCATTGTCAAAAGAGAATAGACAGTATAATTTCAAAAGGAAAAGGGAGAAAGTAACCTCTTTAGTTTGCCAGAAATTGTAGCACTGGCACCAGCATATTCTATGGTATTGGCACTAAATACAAGGCTGAAGGGAATTTGAAAGTACTATCCTTTAATAAAAAAACAAGTGACCATTTTTTTTAAGTTTCTGTCCATATTCATAAACCAATTATGCTAACAGAGAAATCAAAGTCCTCCAGATACAAAAGCCCAAAAATATCAAAGCCAAAGAGGCATCCATTTCATATTATTACCTGTTTTCATAGAGTTCCTTAAAAATAAAGGAGAGCAGAAGATTGAGGCTGTTAGAAGTCAATTTGTTATAGTTGGTTATACTGTAAGACTACCTCAGAGTGAAGTAACAGGGAAGAGAAAACACTGGCAATTAACTTATTATGTCTTAGTATGATCATTTGGAATTTAAAAGCACAGTCATGTTAAAATTTTCAGTTGAATAAAAAAAGTACGTGTTTATGGTGTTAACATGTTATTTTCCAAGATGTTGCATTTCTCTTTTTAAAGAACATTTTAGTGTGTTTTTCAGTTGAATAAGAAGGTGCACGTTTTTATGATGTTAAAATGTTATTTTCCAAGTTGTTGCACTTCTTTTTAAGCCTAGAGTATACCGAGCTAATGTTTTCTTGGTTGCGCTTAGCTCTCTCCATCTCTGGAGTAACAGGTGTCGGAGTTGCTTTTCTCATATTTTCTTTGTACAATACCTAGGGGAGCCAAGAGAGCATCCAGACATCAGAGAGGAGAACACTCATTCTGAAAATCATTTAGCTGGTGTTATGCCTCGATTATATCACACTCTATAAGGAACATCTCAGGAAATAAAGCCATTAAACTGTTATTGTATAAAGCAAAAGATTTGGAACCAAAAAGGCAAAAGAGTTAAAGTTACGAAAGGATTAAATGAAACAGATAACTTTTTATGAGACTCATGGTGGCAAACCACTTAGGAGGTAAGGTTAGATGGTAAAAGATATGTTTTCAAAGGAGGTTGAATGTAGTTATAATAAAATCAGTTTGAGGTTGTGAGGTTTTATTGTTTTTGTTCTTTTTCTAATGAACAAAGGAGGATTTTAAAAGAGACACAAAAGTTTTGGAAAAACTGTGAGATGAATTAGTGGGATAACCATGTTTGCCAGGCTTGTTAAAGTTTAAAGTTTGTTTCTTTTTTTCCCTTTCTCAAATACCGAGCTAAAGTTTTCTTGATTGCGTTTGACTCTTTCCATCTCGGGAGTCAAGGGTGTGGGGGTTGCTTTCCCCAGATTCTCTTTGTACAACACCTATGAGATACAAAGTTGTATCCGAAAGTCACTAGGAAGCAACAGTCAGGTTATTAAATTGATGCAATTTTGGAGGAAAAGCTATATGTGATTAAAAGTTAAACTTAAAATTTTAAATTAAATTAAATTAAAAAAAAATAACTACTACTATTAGTGAGAACAGCTCTCAAGAAGAAAGCTTAAAAATAGTTAATGGCAATGGTAAGTGTATGATATTTAGAGGAGGCTCAAATGTAACCGGCATTTTGTCTTTAACCTGGGTTAGCAGCAGGCCAAACTGCAGGGGTTACTTTGCAAAATTAAAAGCACTTTTGTTTCTCAAGACAATACCGAGCTAATGTTTTCTTGATTGCGTTTGACTCTCTGCATCTCTGGAGTGACAGGGGTTGGGGTGGCTTTACCCACATTTTCTTTGTACAAAACCTATGGGATCCATTGGATCCAAAAAACCAAAGAGAAGAATTAAAGTTACCAAAGCATTAAATGAAACAAATAACTTTTTATGAGGTTCATGGTGTCAAACCATTTGGGAAATAAGGTTAGAGGGAAAGGAACATGTTTCCAAAGGAAGGTGAATGTAGTCACAGCAAGACACACATTTCCAGGGTAGGACCATGCCTGAAATCCTTCAGGACTGAAAGGGAGGATGCAGTGATCCACAAAGGGCTAAGGGACTACAGTCATTTTATTGCTAGTCTATGAACAATAAACACCTCACAAATCTAAACAAGTGTTATAAGCATGGTCCTGACCAACGAACATTGGGGCTGCTCCCAGTATGACAGATGGTGACTGGACCGCTTTTCAGTACTTAGACTTAGTGTGCTTGCAAACACTAGAGGTTTGGGAAATGGCTTTCAAAAATTCTGTTAAGTAGTGATTCTCTAAGCATGGCCCCTGGACAACAAAATCAGTATCACCTGAGAAGTAACTAACATGCCAAATATACATAATATGAAACCCTGAGGGCAAGACTCAGCAGTATGATTTAACAAATCCTCTAGGTAATTCTAAAGTTTGAGAAGCACTGCACTCAAGTGTTGGGGAAACCTGAAAACCGTGCAAATGTTGAGGACCACAAGACTGTTCAGTACATAAGCGAAAGTCGGTCCCACACAAGCCCTCAAACCTCAAACCAAACCCATTCCCATCAATTCAATACCAACTCATAGTGACCCCACCGGACAGAGTAGAACTGCCCCATAGGGTCTCCAGGTGGTAATGTTTACAGAAGCAGACTGCCACATCTTTCTCCTACAGGGCAGCTAAGGGTTTTGAGCCACCAACCTTTCCGTTAGCAGTCTAGTGCTTTAATCACTGAATCACCAGGGCTCCTTACACAAGCACCAGTGCCCCTCTCTCACTGCCATAGAGCTGGCTCCGACTCACAGTGACCCCTCCTTGGGTTTCCAAGGCACCACCACTCCTCGGAAGGAAGGTTGGGCAATCCTACTTCCGTAGTGATACTGCCTCGGAAACCCAAGGAGGGGTCGCTATGAGTCGGGGTCGACTCGACGGCAAATAACAACAACAACAACATCACTATGGAAGTAGACTGCCCAATCTTCCTTCTAAGGAATGGCTGGTGGGTTTGAACCGCCAGCCTTCTGGTTAGCAGTCAAATGTCTTAGGCACTATGCCCCCATAGCTCCCAAATGTCTCTCTAATCAGTCCATTATAAGCATATCACTGAGTACAGGCTTATAGGAAATGGTTTACTAAAATTTACAGTTAAAGATCATGATAAAGACAAAAGAATGAACTTAAAACTGATAAAACCAGTTCTATTGACACTTTCCTTTTAAAATCAATTGATAATCAAATGCCAAAACCATTACTGGATCTTAATTTTTGTCATTATTCTTGAAGGAGAGGATCAGGGGTATTTTTCCCAAGGTCTCTTTGTCCAAATCTGACAAAGTGAAATAGAACCTAAAGTCTTAGGTGCAATGACACAACGATATCACAACTATAATGTTCTAGAAAGAGCCCATTACATCTACTATGCCACCCACACTTCCTCACCCAAAATTTCACAAGTCCATAAAACAAAGAGACCTTGGGTGGAGAGCAAGTATGGAGAGAGATGAGTGAAAGGGTGTTTTTATAGGACAATCTGTTACTTCTGGATATTAGAACTTTAAATTATGGATTAAAGCAATCTTGTTATTAGGGGTTAAGGCTAGAAGTAGCCTTATAGGAAAGAAGGATAAATGTGGTCAAGAAATTCACAAAATTTAAGTTGTCTTTAAAAAGTAGGATTAATATGTATTATTTTAAATCCATTAAAGAAGTAGTTTTTTTTTTTTTTTTTTTCTTTTCTTGCCAAAGTACCGAGCTAATATTTTCTTGATTGTGTTTGACTCTCTCCATCTCTGGAGTGACAGGTAAAGGGGTTCCCTTGCCCATGTTTTCTTTGTATAACACCTGTGTGATGAGAAAGCATCCAGAAAAACAACCATAAGTAACATTTATTTCACTTGTGGGGAAGTTTCAAGTGTGAGTTCAACTTTCTTGTTACAAAGTGGTACAGTAGTCCAGGGAGCCAGGAGTTATATGCTGACAAGATGCCACACATTACTCTAATCAAAGCCATTATTGGCATGGGGAAACTTCTCCCCTGTATGGCAGCAAGGACCTCAGCTATTGCTGGAAAGACTGTCTGAGTTATCAATGTTATTTTTTCATTTCTGTGAGCACAGTGCCTCCTAAACAATCACATGGCAGTTTGAGATTGTTAGAAACTGGTTTTGCTGTTACCCAAGCAAACAAAAAGACTTGTTATTCTTTTAAGTGTTTCAAAGTACCAGGTGAAATTAAAATCAGAATGAACAGAAATAAAATTAGAATCAGCAGTGGTATCATAGGAGTAAGATAGTGTGTCCTTTGGCTAAATGAGTTATATTAAAAGCGAAGGAAAGGAAATGGGTTCAGAAAAAAAGAAAAAGAAATGTTAAGAATCAAGTTAATTATTAGGTTAAGTGGAATCTTTTTTCCCCCTTTCTTTTCAAAATACCGAGCTAAGGTTTTCTTGATTGTGTTTGACTCTCTGCATCTCTGGAGTGGTGGGGATTGGAATTCCTGTCCCCAGGTTTTCTTTGTAGAGCACCTGTGTGATAAGAAAGCATCCAGAACAGAAAGCAATTGGTCTTTCTCTTGGAGCAGTTGGGAGTGGGAGGTGAGGGAGGAAGAAAAGTGAGTTAGAAGGACAATTCCAGAAGCTTTAACATCCAACCGGTATGATGTCCTTAAAAGCAAGGGAATGCAGGAAAGATAGCCAACAACTAACAAATACGAAAATAAAGTTTTGTTATTTGGACTAATCACTGCCCTACAGGGCAGACATGATCACTGTGAAAGGAAATAGGTAAGTTAGTCTTCTTCAGGTGGTTATGAAGGGCAGGAATGGGGCTGAAGGAAACAAAGAAGTTATTTTTGCATTGGAAATGCTGTTAATAAACTACATAAGGATATGTAGGGTTTATAAACTTTGTATATATGAAGATACATACACACAAATCTTCTTTTGTGACTTTCAAAAGAAACCAAAGTATTTGATTTTTAGTTTGGGTGAACATACGGGGAAAAATTACTTCTAAGGCAATTGAGAGCAATGACTATATGCTGAAAAAAAAAGGAACTACACAATATTTGTCCAAACACCAGTAGAAACAGAGAGGGTTAGTATCAGAAATGAGGCCAACGGTGTGACCTTTGCAAAACACATTTTTGTAAGCTTTATGTTCACATCAAGGTTGCCAAAGTGGAATACATTGAATGTCAAAATTTTTAAGAGCTGAAATATAATATGAAGTATTTTTTTTTAAGTTAAATGGTTATATTAATGTTTAACCAAAATAAGGAAACTGATTCATAGGAAATGGCAACATTAAGT
>NW_006921610.1:5135845-5184128 GCF_000298275.1 Orycteropus afer afer | reverse complement strand
AATTTTTTATTTGGATAAGTCGATTAGATGAAAACATCTAGCCATTAATCTTTTTTTCTAAAAAAAGTTTTAAGTTCAAAGAATTTTTTTCTTTTAAATACCGAGCTAAGGTTTTCTTGATTGTGTTTGACTCTCTGAATCTCTGGAGTGATGGGGATTGGAATTCCTGTTCCCAGGTTTTCTTTGTAGAGCACCTGTGTGATAAGAAATCATCCAAAACAGAAAGCAATTGGTCTTTCTCTTGGAGCAGTTGGGAGTGGGAGGTGAGGGAGGAAGAAAAGTGAGTTGGAAGGGCAATTCTAGAAGTTTTAACACGCAACCGGTATGAGCCCAATGATGTCCTTAAAAGCAAGAGAATGCAGGAAGATAGCAACAACTAATAAATACAAAAAGAAAGTTTTGTCATTGTTTACACTAATCACTGCACTACCAGGCAGACATGATCACTGTGAAAAGGAACAGTTAGTCTTCGCTGGGTGATTAGGAAGGATAGAGATGGGGCTGGAGGATTAAAAAACCATAGAAGTTATTTTTGAGTTGGAAATGCTATTAATAAACCACATAAGTTTATGTGGGGTTTGTAAACTTTGTATATATGAAGATATATACACACAGCTCTTCTTTTGTGACTTTCAAAAGAAGCCAAAGTATTTGATTTTTAGTTTGGGTGAACATACAGGGAAAATTACTTTTAAGGCATTTGGAGAGCAATGACAATATGCTGAGAAAAAAAGAACTACAAAGTATTTGTCCAAACACCAGTAGAAACAGAGAGGGTTAGTATCAGAAATGAGACCAACAGTTCGACCTTTGCAGAACATATTTTTTTAAGCCTTATGTTCACACCAAATTTGTCAAAGCAGAATACACGTGAATGTTAACATTTTTAAGAGCTGAAATGTAATATGAAGTACTTTTTTTTTCTTTTAAGTTAAATGGTTATATTAATGTTTAACCAAAATAAGGAAACTGATTCATAGGAAATGGCAACATTAAGTTGTGAGCAAGACTTGTGTCAACTTTTTATTTGGATGAGTTGATTAGATTTTTTTAAATGTTTAGCCATTAATCTTCTAAAAAATTTTTTTAAGTTAAAAGAATTTTTTTCTTTCAAATACCGAACTAAAGTTTTCTTGATTGTGTTTGACTCTCTCCATCTCTGGAGTGATGGGAATAGGGATCCCTTTCCCGACGTTTTCTTTATACAACACCTGTATGACACAAGAAAACATCCACACAAAAACAAGAGCAGTCAAGACAGCCCTTCAGCCCTTTCCTCTACCTTGTAGGGAACCTGAGGGACTACGCATGTCACACAGGGAAGACCAATTCACCAAGTCAACCTCTCTTTTCAGGTATAGGTCTGGGTAAGAACAAGTTCCTTATTTCCTCAGCTGAAGTGCCAGGGCACCTGTTACTCAACTTTTATCTCTAACAAATAATTTCATTAAAGCACCAAAATGCCTAGGGTACAACAGAAAAAATGTTTTTTAAATAGATCGCCAAATATTTATTTTCCCTATATAGACTGTTTACTTTACAGTATAGCAGATATTTAAAACCCCTGACTAAATCTATACAACCTGGTAAAATTGGTCTTTGCTGAGTAAAGTCAAGTCGTAGAGATGGTCCGATCTTAAAGTCAGTGTTTTAATACACAGCCCTGTTTATTTCCTGTGGTACCTAAAATGGCTCTCTGCACCACTAGACAATTTTACTTAAATGTCATCTATGTAAAAAGTAACAGAAATGGTCACTTTTAAAAAAAGAAATTGTCCAGAACCATCAAGATCATTAAAGTCTTAAATGGATACAAACAACAACACTCTCACTCTAATAGAGAAGAAAATATGGGAAAGTAACTTTCTGAAATGCAAGCCTTTCTAAAAAAAGATGCATAATAATAATTTAAAACAACAATAGGGAAAACAGTGGAGACAACATTCCAAAAGGTGTATTAACTTACATTGAAAATTTAACAAAATTGAAAAGTGGTTAGTAAATAGTAATTAAAAAGTAAAAGAAAACAAAACAAAAAGACAGTGGGACCAAAGGAAGTTACTGATCTAATTTTATGAAAGAATCTAAGTTTCAGAAAATATTTGAATTGACTATTAAAAATCATTACTGATTCCCCTTTTTAACCACCCCCCAAAAATAAAATCCAGCTAAATTTTACTGATGCCATTTGATGCTCTATCTCAGGCATAAATCAATCTAAAATCTTTATATGGAGGTTTTCACAGACTGTTTTGGTATTACTGAGCTTTTCAGCAACAATATTAATGAAAAGAGGTGATAATATGAAATGTAAACACATGGAGTCATACATGTGCTTCAAAAATTCACAAGGGCTGAATTTCTACTCAGGAAGAGACTTCTTAGAACAAATATAAAAGTAAAATTGTTTGGGTTTCAATATTGAATAAGTTTCTTTCTCGTGCTGCTGTTTATCCAGACAGGCTATGCTAACGTGATCCCTGTTCCCAAGCAGAGGCACTGTTGCTGCGTGTGCCCTCAAGTCCTTTGTCTTTTCTTACAACACTAGCTAACCTAGAAACATCAAATAAAAAGAATTCCAAGTAACTAAAACTTCAGTGGCTGTTTTTTTGGTATTTGAAATCAATTAACTTCAAAAGTCCCAGCAGAAACATAAAGGTGAAAAGAGAAGGAAAAGAATCAAACGTTTTAAGGGACTATTATAGAAAGTATAGGACATTAGGATCACATGGTGAGTAAAATGTCTTAAAAAAGGAAGGATTCAGATGGTGAGATTTGAAAAAAAGGAATTTGTTAAATTGATTATTTAAAAAGGACTAATAGTGAGAAGTTTTATTTAATAGAAGTTATTATTTTAAATATGGAGTTAAAGGGAGCTTTCTCCCAAATACCGAGCTAAAGTTTTCTTGATTGCGTTTGACCCGCTCCATCTCAGGAGTGACAGGTAAGGGGGTCCCCTTGCTCAAGTTCTCTTTGTACAATATCTGTGTGCACAAAACCAACAATCAAATCAGCCTGGGCCCATCTTTCAGCTAGACTTAACCTTTAAAATAGTCTCTCAAAGTATTTTTTGGTTGTTATGCTGAAGTAAAATAGGCTTAAATAATTTAAAGAAATAGAGCAGCTATAGACCACCCTTGGGCATTTATTCACACAGATGTTTGTGTCTAAGTGGCATAAATACATATATACACAGTTGCCAGACTCTAGTCAGGTGGATTGACACCTACTTCTCGCTAATGAGGAGTAATTTAGCAGTTACATGATAGTGTAGGAGCTCTGGTAGCATAGTGCCTAAGGCACTTGACTGCTCACCAGAAGGCTGGTGGTTCAAACCCACCAGCCACTCCTCGGAAGGAAGGTTGGGCAATCCTACTTCCGTAGTGTTACTGCCTCGGAAACCCAAGGAGGGGTTGCTATGAGTCGGGGCCGACTCGACGGCAAACAACAACAACATGATAGTGTAGTCATCCTCCTTTTTGTGATCTGATGTGGTCATCCTCCATTTTCACATAACACTGAGTTTTGCATAACGACCTGGCCTTTGGAACCTAACTAAATTAATAAGTGAGGAGTGGGTGTATAGGTCTTCTCTCAAAGAAAGATTAGGCTATATTTATAAAATAGAGTTCAAGTTAACCATGTTGGTAACACTAAATTAGACAACCAAAATTTTTAAAAGGTCATTTTGGGGTACAAAATAAATGTTAATAAATGTTACTAATAAACACTAGCTTTTCAATGGTCCTGAAAATCCACTGCCGTGGAGTGGGATCTGACTCAGAGTAACCCCTCCTTGGGTTTCTGAGGCAGTATCACTACAGAAGTAGATTGCCCAACCTTCCTTCCGAGGAGTGACTGGTGGGTTTGAACCACCAGCCCTCTGGTTAGCAGTCAAGTGCCTTAGGCACTATGCCACCAAAGCTCCCAGTCCTGAAAACATTAAAAAAAAAAAAAACTTATTTATATTTTGCATGATATACAAAGACCAGTAAATTTGTATTTCTGCATTACTGTGAATCACTTGTCATCTTTTGAATGAAAATGTTTAGGAATCACATTCATTTAAGAAAAGCTGCAAACAAAGAATATGTCAAACACAGCAACAATAAATACAAATAAAATTCCAATTAACATTCTCCTTCTGAAAGGATGTTAGATTTTACTTTGAATTTGTGCCACACCAGTTAGAAACACCTACTGTTATTAAAGGAAGATTGGAGGAAGGATATCTGAGTATTATAGGTGTTTAAGGGAAGTGATAAATATCTACGTTTTAGGAAAAACACAGTTAAAAATTCACACCAGCACTAAAATGAATACTAAATTAGAGTTGAAAACTGAGGTAATATTTGGTATCATTATTTTCATTATAAGAATTTAGTAATTTTACAGGAAGAAAAGTCATATATTTGTGATGAGTTAAAAATATTATTTTAAATAAGAATTTTTGCTTCCTAAGAAATACCGAGCTAAAGTTCTCTTGATTGCGTTTGACTCTCTCCATCTCTGGAGTGATAGGTGTTGGGGTTCCTTTCCCCAAATTTTCTTTGTACAAAACCTGTGAGATACAAGAAAGTACCCAGAAGACACTCAACACAAGCACAAAGGTTAAAAAAGAAAGGAAATTGGGGGTAAATGTTGCGTGGAGAGCACTTTTTAGTAAGGATTGCTTTTATTTTTTATTTCGCAATTCTAATTATGAACTCTATGATGCTAATTCTTGGGAACAAAAAAAGTACAACAGAAAGCATTGAGTTACAGGAAGTAAGTATGATGCTTAAGAATCTTGTGTTAATTCTATTTACAGTACTTTAGATGTAACTATTCACACTTGTCAGGCTCTGAAAATGTTAAAGTGTAATCAGAAAAGTGAGTCACTTTGTGTTAAGTCCAGTTTTGATCAGGTAGGTAATAACACACACACACACACATGTAAACATACACAGAATTATTGTTAAGATGTTATTTTTTTATAAAAAGATGATGGGTTATTTTGGTAAATTTTTTATGGGACATAAAGTTTCTTATTTAAAGTATTTGTAAATACCGAGCTAAAATTCTCTTGATTGCGTCTGACTCTCTCAATCTCTGGAGTGACAGGGGTTGGAATGCCCGTTCCCAAGTTTTCTTTGTACATAACCTGTAGAAGATAATGAAAATACCCAGAAGGGGAAAATGACCATGGATCCTTTAGATTACTGATACATGTGGGCTATTCAGTAGAAAGTCATTTGTACCATAAAAATAAACTAGCTTTCAAATATGACACTTGAGGAATAAATATAAATAAATATTCGTATCTTCTCTTTAAAATGTAGCAATCTTACTACCTTGAAAATTGGATATGGAATTATGCATTCCCTATAGTCAAGTACATTTGTAAAATGTATTAAATGGTGATAATGAATTAAACAATGTGAAAAATCATTTTATAACACTTACTATCTTGCATGTATTGGGTTTTCAGATGTGTAATAGTATGCTTGGTTTTCAATTTTTCTAGTCACAACTTCAGAGTTGCTGAGTTTTCTATTGACTTTGGATTTTCAAAGAAAATTCCTAACAGGTACTAAAATCAAACCCATTGCCATCAAGTTGATTCTGACCCACAGAGACCCTAAAGCACAGAGGAAAACTGCCCCATGTGATTTCCAAGGCTGTAAACCTTTCAAGGAAGCAGATTGCTTCATCTTTCTCCTGGCAGAGCAGCTGGTAGGTTCAAACCACTAACTTGTTGGTTTGCCCCTGGCCACTTAACCACTACTCCATCAGGGCTTCTTGGGCAGAAAAAACAGGGCAAGAAATTTTGAAAGGGAAGGAAGAAAGCTGCATTAGACGTCATAAGTTCTTCTGTCTACTTTTACAACACTTTAGGACAGAGGGAGGACTCACAACATCCCTAATCATTGCTGCCAAGTCAATTTTGACTCATAGAAATCCCATAGGACGGAGCAGAACTGCTCCATTGGGTTTCTGTAAATCTTTGGGGAAGCAGATTTCCCATGGAGTGGTTGGTGGTTTCCAATCACCAGCCAACTGGTTAGCAGGTAAGCACTTAACTATTATGCCACTAGGACTCATAACATCCCTAAGGCATGGAAAACCCTTAGTAAGAGGGAAAAGGGATGAAGTGGAGCTGGCAGCAACTGGGATGTGGTCAGTTACACAAATGCAAGCTAAGAATATGGGCCACTGTTGAGCTAATGGGAGCTCTGGTGGCATAGTGCCTAAGGCGTTTGACCAACCAGAAGGCTGGCAGTTCAAACCCACCAGCCACTCCTCCGTAAAGATTTTGTGCCTCAGAAACTCAATGGAAGTTGCTATGAGTTGGAAGCGACTTGATGGCAGTGAGTTTGGTTTTTTTGGTTTACCGAGCTAATGTGCTTCTGTGTCTCCTTAACACGCTTCACTTCAGGCAGGTCAGGGATCGGAGTTCCTTGTCCTATTGCCTCCTTATACTTCACCTGCAGACAGAAAAATAGGAAATGAAGGGTATTACATGCTAGAAAGTTATTCTTCCCAATATGTATATGTGTCTAATTAATAGTCTCCCAAGCTTTCTTTGTGTGTGTGGTAAAAATATATATAATAAAACATCTGCCATTTCAACAATTTATACATGTACAATTCAGTGACACTGATTACATTGATCATGTACAACCATCACCACAGTCATTTTGTAAATTATTTTAAAATCATAATTTAAAGAACACACTCATTCTACATAGTGTGATTCAGTATCAAATACTTGACTCTCTTGTCTCTTTGAGGGCAGAGGTGGGAGGGCCCATACTTGCACTAACCAAAACAAAACTAAACATATCCCTCCCATTTGCCATTGATTCAATTCCAACTCATAGTGACTCTATAGGACAGGATAGAACAGCTCCACAGGATTTCCAAGCCTGTATTCTTCACGGCAGGAGCACTGCCAACCAAAAGGTCAATGGTTCATACCCACCAGTCACTCTGTGGAAGACAGATGGGGCTATCTACTCCCATAAATATTTACAGCCTTGGAAACCCAGTGGAGGTTGCTATGACTCAGAATCAACTCTACGGCAGTGAGTTTGGTTTGGAGAATCTTTTTTTTTTTTTTTTTCCTTTTTAAATTGTGATTTGAGTGAAAGTTTACAGAGAAAATTCATTTTGCATATAGCAGTTCATACACATTTTGTTTCATGACATTGACTGCAGTTCCCCACAATGTAACAGCTCTCTTCCCACTTCCTCCCTGTAGTTACCTTTTCCCTGTGTCCTTTCCTATCCATTCCTGCCCCCACTCCCTGCCCCCAGCTATCCTTCTGTGCAAACACTGCCCTTCTGTTCTCCCACAATCTTGATCACTGTATGGAGTATATCTACCTATATGTTCACCCTATATGCCTATCTATTTTTGGCTGGAAGCCACAGGAGTGAGTTCAGTTAAAGACCTGAAGGGTAACTAGGAGCGTTGGAGAATCTTTATGGAAGCAGATTGCCACATCTTCCTCCTGTTGAGTGGCTGGTGGGTTCAAACTTTTCAGTTAGCAGCAGAGCACTTAACCACTGCACTACCAGAGCACCTATAATTGCACTAGAGTCCCTTATATTTCCTATATACTCCAGTATGTTTAGACCCAACAGTTCATTTGACCTAGGACAGATTATGTTCATATACATCAACTGATTCTTGGCTCTTTCTAACAGATCCTACTTTCTTACAATCCTCGCTGTTTTCCCTATCTAAGCACTCCCTCATTATAACAGCCATGACACTCTCTGAATATGAGGTGAGTTTCTCCAGTGGCACACATCAAATTTCTATTTTAGCAACTTAAACTGTTACTGTTAAGGTTATGTGTGTAGCTCAGACAGCAATGCCTACTATCAAAAGAAGGAAAAAATGATTCAAAGTGTGCCCACTGTGTGTTTACCGAGCTGATGTGGTCCTGGGTTTGCTTCACTCTCATCATCTCAGGCGTCTTTCCAATTGCTGTTCCTGGTGAGACATCCTCTTTATATAAAACCTGGGCATTCAGAATCAGGACAGCATTACACAGAAGAAAGGAAAAACCAGCAATTCTGGAGAAAGACTAGGAAACATGGCTTCTGTGAAAACAAAAGACCCTTGAGACTGTTTGTCAGCAGGTGTGAAGCATTGCATTTGGCATCTTCTAGGTCAGTATCAGTGACTCACACAGCAGCTCTAATACAAGTCATTTTCCAGATCAAGATTTCTTTTAAGGTTATTAATTCAGGATGAGAAAAACCAGAAATTGTTGATTTAAAAAAAAAAAAACAACACTCCCAATGAAACGAAATCCATTAAAGAAATGTGAAGTCAGTCAGTTATTTTGGGGAGGTATAATAAAAGAAACCACAATGTCAAAAAGAAGTCCATCTTCCTGGAGCAAGACAACACGTGTTACTGCACTGGGATTAAAAAGTTAAAATGAAAGAAAATTTGCTTAGTTTTAAGTTGTTATTTCAAATGGTCTCAGAGAGAGAGTGATGATTTTGGAGCTATGGGTAGCAATTTTACAAATAACCACTGGTATTATCTGGGGAGGTTAGGTGTTAATTGTCTGAATCAACATGAGGCTAGTAGGTTTTTAAAGGGGAGAATAGAATTATTAAATTAGCATTAAGTGGAAAATAAATAGTAAATGTACCGAGCTGAAATTCTTTTGATTTTCTTTAACACGCAGTATTTCTGGGGTGTCTTGAACAACTGTAATTTTTCCTTTACTGTTTTTAAGGTCACACTGGTATTGCAGCTATGAAGAAAGAATAAACATCTTGTTAAGATTTCAACATTGACTTATATGTTTTTAATGTTCCTATGTTGTGCAAAGGAAGTTAAAATCTCTTGTTTATTTAATTTATTATAGTTTGGATGAAAGTTTCAGAGCATATTAGGTTTCCATTCAACAATTCATACACACTTTTGTTTTGTGACATTGGTTGTAATCCCTTTAAAGTAACAGCACTGTTCCCCCTTCCTTCCTGGGTTCCTTTTCCATTAGTCCTTCTTTCCTGCCCCTTCCTGCCTTCTGAGCTTTGTTTTGGGGAGATACTGCCCTTTTGGTCTCATATGGTTGATTGCACCAAGGAATACACTCTTCCTTATGCTATTATTCACTGCATAGGCCAGACAATTTATTGGTTGGCTGAAAGTTGATCCCTGGGGGTGGATTCAGTTCCAGGGTTGAAGGGTGTCTAAGGGCCAGAGCCTCAGGGTTTCTACTAGTTTCTGTCAGACCAGTATGTGTGGTATTTTATATGTTTTTGAATTTTGTTCTACTTTTTTTATTTTCTCCTTCTCTGTCCAGGACTTTCTATTGTGATCCTGATCAGAGTGATCAGAGTAGTTGGTGGTAGCCAGGCACCATCTAGTTCTTCTGGTCTTGGGTAGTGGAGGCTGTGGTTCATGTGATCCATCAGTCCCTTGGTTAAATCTCATGGTTATTTTCTTTTTCTTTTTTGTTGTGGTTTAAAGTCTGTTTCACAATAATCATGGTCTGATAGTCAAAGAGATAATGTTTAATAAGATTTAAATAACTATGTAATAAGAATTAGCTTTAAAACTTACAGTGTGTCAAATTTGGCTATTTTCAGCATCTCTTGCCTAGGATTAACTTTGAAAAAGATAGGTTCATCACTAATAGAAAATGGTGATAGTTCATATTCAGTGATGGGAAGCCACCAGCAAATGCACAGCTAGGTCCCTCATGCTAAGGTTTGGGGCTGATATGTAGAGTGAGCCCAGAGAAGAATTGAGCACATATGTGCTGGAGCATAAATGGAAGAAGTGAAGTGTTGCTTCCTGGCACCACTGCAGGGGTGGGATGCCCAAGTATGTGTGCCCAGATGTACCCTCCTTACTCCACCCGATCCCAGGTGTCAGTGGCTCTGTATTGGATTCAATGAAAACTTACAAGGCTGAAGTTCTTTTGGTTGTCCCGGACTCTCTGCATCTCAGGGGTGTCCAAAACAGTCTCATAATATGACATGGACTTCTCTGCATCTTCCTTGTATTTTTTCTGGGAATAGATGTCAAAAAATAAGAAGGGTGAGCATGAGGGATATGGATCAATGGGACCATCCAGCTCAGCAGAGGAAAAGTCCTTTGTACTTGCTTTAATGTTCAAGGATGTTAAAAAAAAAAAAAAAGTTGCTGTTGAGTCGATTCTGACTCATGGCAACCCCATGTGTGCAGAGTAGAATTGCTCTCCACAGAGGTTTTAAAGGTGTGACTTTTCAGAAGGAGATGGACTTTATTCCAAGGCATCTCTGAGTGGACTCGTACCACCAATCTTTCAATTAGTAGATGATCGCTGCTTAACTGTGCCACCCAGGAACTCTCTTCAAGGACCTTAGGTAGTTTATAAAGCAGAACACTCTCTGTCAGTAAAGAACTTTCCTTTCCAGGAGAACTAAACCTGGGCATTTAATAGGACCTACTGTCATGAGAAACTGGCAGAGATCCTTGCTGGCTGGTCCACAGGAAGGAAGTTACAGCCAAGGAGGCTCCGGGCAGGGAGATGGGGATGCCAACAGTGGCAATACTCTTCGTGGAACTGGATGGAACCATTTAGTCAGGAGCCAGAGAGAAGGAGGAGGTTTAAGGGCAGGTCTTAGTTAATGCTATGGAGATTTTCAATGAGCCATGAGCATGTGGGCTGAGCAGGTACAGTTGGGGCTCTGGGCTGCAGGACTGAGTGAGTGGTCAGGTCCAGGTGCTTCCAGAATACACATGGCTCTGTTGCTGCAGAAACCATCCTGATGGGGATTAGCAACTCTTCTAAACAGGCAGACCTGGGGCTGCCATTATAACAAATTGATTCTGAACTGACTAGCCAAAGGGTAAACAAGCCATCACTTTTCCTTGTGTTTTCCCAGCCCCACTTTTGCCCTTGGTTGGAGAGACTGGTCCACAGGGACTGCTCTTCTCCCAGACACCTACACGGTAAATCCCTAAGACTAAACTAATTGTCTCCAGTTATTCTGTGTAGCTGAACAGTTGTTCTTAGAGCCTTTGTTTTTCTTTCCTCATTTGTCACAATGTCCTTTCACTTTCTAGCTTTATTTAGCCCCAGTTTTTCTACTTTTCTGGGAAGCTCTGGTATGAAAGGCTGAGGAAAGAGATGGGCCCCTTTTACAATGGCAATAAAGACTATGCTTTTTCCCTTCCTCGCTTCTCATCCCCCACTCCTTTCTTCCCTCCCTCCTTCCTTTTCTTCCTTTATCTATCTATATATCTATCATTGATCTATGTATCTATCGAAATTGTATTGTGTATTAGTTACATTTATAAATGTTCAAAATTTAACTTCTTCAGAAAACAACAAAAAAGAGGCAGTTTCAACTAATTGGAGATTTCAGCCTATATTTTGCTCCTCCAACAGGAAAGAGTTAAAGCAAAGATTGTTCTACCCTCCTCCACATTTCCTGAAGGAAAACGCAAGTTCACTGGAGCAGATGTTCTTTGTTCAGGAAAAATACCACCTAAATGGTTCTTCATAGTTATGCAAATGTTAGGCAAACAGGTCTCAGTAAAGCAAAAGCTACCTCAATTGGTTCGCGGTCACTACAAGGAGAGGGATGAATTTGTAAATGGAGCTTGGGGTTTTCTGAGAGGAAAGGGACCCGAATATGGAATACGGTTTATGGTGAAATAATTCTGAATTCCGTCTCCTGAATATGTGTCAGTTTACACGGCTTGCATTAACTCAAGTCTGAGGTTTGTTCTTGTTAGCTGCCAGCGAGTCCTTGCCGACTCATGATGACCCCATGTGTGCGGAATAGAACTGTGCTCCATGAGATTTTCAAGGCTGTGAATGAACTTTCAGAAGCAGATCACCAAGCCTGTATTCCGAGATACCTCTGGGTGGGTTTGAACCATCAACCTTTATGGCTAGTAATGGAGCGCTTGACTGTTGGCATTGCATTAGAGCTTAAATTCTGAAGCTTGGTTCCTAGAAGGATGTGGTCTACAGCTCTACCCATTTTAAGTTCAGATGCAATTTTCCTTCTTTCTGACCTTTAAAACAACATTGTGACTGTGCATAGACGAAGTTCTAGGACAAATCTAGGAAGCGGGAGTTTGCCCCAGGAAGAGTGTGATTGAAAGCAGTTTATGCTCACAAAAAGAACTAGGGAACTTGCCTGAGTGTGTCCTTTTTTTAATTTAAATTAAGCTTGGGATTTTGGCATTGTCTTGCAGCCACCTTGTGGCTTTGACTCAAGCTGCATGGTCAGGAGTCTTATCCAGACCACCCCCAGCCAGGTCAAGCCCCAGAACCAATCCTGTAACCCTTTTTAATCTCCAATTATGTATTTATCCTAATCATGGTCCTTTCCTCACTTCTACAGTCCCACCTTCGACAGTGATGGATCGATGTGCCACCAATCATAATTTTAGGATGATTTCCTTTGTTTTCAATCATACATAATTAGCCCCATGACTATAACTCAGCAGACTCCATTCAGCTTTCTGTACTGTGTACGTGCTGATGGGTTTCCCTCATCCTGGATGATTGTCTTTGTCCTATCTTTGTCTCTCTGGTGGCCTACTGCCTAAGGCATTTGACTGCTAACCAGGAGGCTGGCAGTTCAAACCCACCAGCTATTCTTCGGAAGGAAGGTTGGGCAATCTACTTCCGTGATGAGTAATGAATGATACTGCCTCGAAACCCTAGGAGGTTGAATGATATCGCCTTGGAAACCCTAGGAGGTTGCTATGAGTCAGATCCGACTTGACGGCAGTGAGTTT
Organism: Orycteropus afer afer; assembly: GCF_000298275.1. Classification (NCBI taxonomy): domain Eukaryota; kingdom Metazoa; phylum Chordata; class Mammalia; order Tubulidentata; family Orycteropodidae; genus Orycteropus; species Orycteropus afer. The sequence goes on along the minus strand of NW_006921610.1, from coordinate 5,171,368 downwards.
GTTTTTTGTTATAGAATAGTTTGAATCTGGGGTCTTTTTTATCCTACCACAGCACCTGAAGTTATAAAATATAGACTCCCACTGGAAATCCCAGAAGCAATATTGTGGAAAACACCAACATTCCCTGATCACTTACATGTAAATACTAATCCAAATTGGGAGGGAAATAACCTGGTCATATTTTAAGCCTTGTAGAATCAGTTGAGGTGAGAGAACCCCAGAAAAGCACACACTAGTAGACTCAGTGACTAATCTCTCCCAGGGACAGGCTTTGTATGCTGAGGTTTTTTTTTAAGGATGAGCAATGTCAGAAAGGCAGAAGATAAGGCTAGTGAGCTTCTCATAGCCCAAAGCATCCAAGAATGGTGTCCTGCCCAATGAGCACAACCTGGTACTTTGAAGCCCATATAATTTTGGTAATAAAAAAACGTACTTATTCTTCACCTTCTCTCCCTCAAGATTCATTTTACCCCACTTGAATGTATCTGTTTGCTAACTGAACTACTCTTTCTCAAAAAAAAAAAAAAAAAAAAAAAAAGGCTGGTGTGTTTGAACTGTCAACCTTCTGGTTAGCTGTCAAATGCATTAGGCACTGCACCACCAGAGCTCCTTGAAACTACTTCCTAGTGATGACTATATTTTTTGTATCTAACTTACTCCTTGGAAGGAAGATGGGGCAAGCTACTTCCATAGTGATACTGCCTCGGAAACCCAAGGAGAGGTTGCTATGAGTCAGGTCCGATTCGATGGCACATAACAACAATAACTTCATAATATAAAATTATATGTTGACAATAAAGGGTTAAATCCATAATTCCCAAACCTAATTGGTCATCAGAAGCTCATCTGTGAAGATTAAAAACAAAGACATTTCCAGAGGCTATCTCAGTTTAAGACCAAACCTAACTCTTTTACCACCGAGTCAATTCTGACTCATGGTGACTCTGTAGGACAGAATAGAACTAAACATCTAGTAGGGTTCTCACGGCTATATCCTTATAGAATGCAACGCCACATCTTTCTCCTGTAAAGTGGCTGGTGGGTTAGAACCTCTGACCTTTGAGTCAGCAGCCAGGTGCTTAACCACTGTGCCATTAGGGCTCCATTATCTCAGATTTACTAGCCTCAAAAATCCAGGGTGGGGCCAGGGAATCTACATTTCCAGCTGTTTATAAAACACAGGTTACTACTGCTTTTTTTAGAAAAAAAAAAAAAAAAAAAAACTCACTGCTATCAAGTAAATTCCAACTCATAGAGACCTCCTTTGGGTTTCCGAGGAGGCAAATCTTTACAGAAGGAGATTGCCCAGTCTTCCATCCGCACAGTGGCTGGTGAGTTTGAAGCACCAACCTACTTAGCAGTCAAATGCGTTAGGCACACCACCAGAGCTCCTTTGGGATGTATTAATCAAAAGACAAGTAAAAATGCTAATTTCAGCAACAATGAAGTTCAGATTTCTGGCCATAATTGAAGATTAAAACAAATAAGGTATATCCTGATATATGACCAAAACCAAAACCAAACTCCCTGCCGTCGAGTAGGATCTGACTCATAGCACCCCCTCCTTGGGTTTCCAAGGCACTATCTGTACAGAATTAGATTGCCCAATCTTCCTTGCAAGGAGTAGCTGGTGAGTTTGAACTGCCAGTCTTCTGGTTAGCAGTCAAATGCCTCAGGCAGTATGCCACCAGAGCTCCCTTCTGATATATGAAGGACATCCTAATTTTCTTCATCTCTGTACTTGTAAGAAGAGGCAGGGTCACCCATTACGAGGAGAGATTGGGATTGAATTATGGGTATAGTGATGATAGAACTTCCTCTCATAAAATAGATCAATAATCCAAATTTGGGTCAACTACTTTCTTCCAGATTTGTACATAAATCTTCCATCAACATTATCAGAGATTTTACATGTTGAAATATTAATCCATTAGTTATGGATTGTACTATATGAGTTCTTTAGTACCTTAAAATTCCCTCTTATAATCCATTTTAGTTCTGATATAAAGAGCTGAACTCTAAATCAAACTTGTATAAAAGATGAATTCCATCTTTTCCATTGGACAAAACTGTGATTGGAAAGAATGTCCTTAGGAACTAAGGACTTTTGTTCTTACTTTTGGGGTGTATGAGTGATAGTCTCATGAATACTCTTACCTGGCTTGAAAGGTTCTTGACTTGTTGGGCATGAATGATCTCTGGAGTATCAACCACAGAGGTGAAATTGGCTTTTTCCATTTCTGCTATTTGTTTATATTTAATCTGTAAAAGGATATCCAACAGTTGGGTAGATGTTTACAATGTGCACATTTGTTGGCTAGGTTTGATTAAGAGATGAACAGTATTTCTTTTAACATTTAGTAGACATTTTTCCTACTGTGTACAAACTATACTCAAGAGTAAGACTAGGTTGAGTTCTAGCTGTTGAGAGACTTACTATCTTGTTGTTGTTGTTGTTAAGTGCCGTCGAGTCAAACCTGACTCATAGCGACCCCTCCTTGGGCTTCCGAGGCAGTATCACTACAGAAGTAGGATTGCCCAACCTTCCTTCCGAGGAGTGGCTGGTGGGTTTGAACCGCCAGCCGTCTGGTTAGCAGGCAAGTGTCTTAGCCACTATGCTACCAGAGCTCCCTATCTAGTTGGACATAAATGGGGGTATGGGTAAGGAGAAATGTAACTAATAGAGAGTAAAGCATAGGTTGCATACAAAAGAGCTGGCAGAATGAAAAGGAAGCAAAAGACACATACCAATTAGCATTAACTATAGTAGGACCCTTAAAAACCATGTTTTAAATTTAGGACTTGAAAGAAGGGAAAGAAAAACCCTTCAACATATTCTAAGCAAGGAATTCTGGATGTCAAATGACAAGTATGTTGACTAAGAAACAAGGCTAGCTAATAAGATCAGGTCAGAGTCAGTCGCAGCTCCAAGCAGCTATTTGGTTCCCCAACTTCTGCCATTTGCTCTCAATGTCCCCAGTGGCTATAGGCTCAGAAAGGCAGATGAAAGTACACCTGGCCAAAGGCCTTCATATTTTCATTGGAATAGAAATGGATTCCACAAGGCAGATGTTCAAGAAAGATTCTGTATGCAATTGATTATCATTGATCAACAAGTAAGATAATGTTGTTGTTGTTGTTATTTGCCGTCGAGTCGGCCCCGACTCATGGCGACCCCTCCTTGGGTTTCCGAGGCAGTATCACTACGGAAGTAGGATTGCCCAACCTTCCTTCCGAGAGTAACAATATTTTGTCCTTATGACCCCAACTACTTTCTTGATAGATTGACATCACATAGTAACACTCACCTGACTGGCAATATCTGTAGCATTCTTGGCCCTTATAAAATCAGGAATTTCATTGGCCATGGCATTTAGGCCTCTTCCTTTGACTTCCAGCTCCAGGTCTCTCTTATAGTCTTTCTACAGTAGCATTGAAAAAAAAGAGAAAGAAAAAAGTTACCTAGCCTCCATTACTAGTTATTAAACTTACAGACTGAATTGTGAATATAAATCCACATAAGATGCCACCGTAGTTGTCCCAGGCAGTATTCTCTTGCTGGTATGCGCCTTCACCATTCCATGTGTTGGATGGAATTATGACTACAGAAGTCTACTTTAGTAAATTGTTCTGCTCATGTAAACAGGACTCAATATGAGGACTTCTTTTGAATACTTTAATATTCTCTGCTTAGAAAATTGAAGTATAGAGCCCATTTTAAATCTGGTTTGGTACACAGCGAGGAAGAAAATGAGATGATCAGCACCCCATTGTGGTGTTTTTATTTGAATGAACACACTGAATGCATCAAGCTTAAATCAAATAATACTAGATAAATAACTAAGTGGTTATGATGATCACTTAACAGACTGTTAAAATATCAGCTCATCAGAGATTGCGATATATTGTTAATAATCATGTTGGATATGGAATTAGAAATTTAAAATTTTTCTTTTGATCTCTTCTCTGTTTTTTGGTGTCCCGTGGTTAGGAAGGAAAAGATGCTCTGCTAATTATGGAACTGTGGGCCTACCTCGTTGAGGATTTGAGTGGCATTCTTTGCCCTTAGCATGTCAGGGGTATCTTCCATTTCAGTGAGGCCCTTCCCACGGATGCTTTCTTCTAGATCTTTCCTGTACTCTTTCTATATCATAAAATAAAAGCAACAACACTGACAAGAAAGCCTGAGTTGTTCCTCTTTCATAAAGAGCCAAAAACCAAACAAACCCTTCCAAATTTAAAGACCTTAAAGTTTAGTAAGTAAAGATAGGTTATAAGTTGCATCAGTTAATATTAAATATGAAGTAAATAATGGAAATTAATAGAATACTAAGGTAAGTACATTTATTAGATATTCAATATAAAAATTAGAAGAATTAACATGGGTAATGCATTAAGTGGTAGTACCAAACACATGTGAACTCAATTTGAAACTCACAAAGTTAGGTGGTGATAAAAATGGTAGAAAGAATACACTGATGCGTGTCATTAGTGCAATTATTTGGGTCAAGAGGGAAAGAAAAGACCGAATGGGTACTACCTCGCTGGCTATTTTGGTGGCATATTTGACATGTAATAAAGCTGGCGTGACTTCCAGGCCAGTCAGGTTTCTGCCTTTAATGGATTCTTCATAATCTTTCCTATATTCTTTCTAATATGAGTAGGAAGGAAAGACAAGTTAACAAGATCTTTATTATAATTTATTTTCAATCCTAGGAAGAAAAATATTACAACAATATCATTATGGCCTCTTGACTTGACCAGAGTTCTGCTAACAAGCACACATTTGAAACATGTCTGATTGTTCTGGAAATACTTGGTCTACAGCACAGGGCCCTGAGGAAATGTCGAGGATGAGAAACTTTAACGGATTCCTTCCTCATTCATCCGTGTAATGTGACTGGGACTAGACCCCTGGCAGAGTGGAACGAGGACTGTGCCATCAAGATACCACAGACTTTGCCCCTGAAATCTTTCTATATTTCTCTTATGGTGACAAAAAAAAAAAAAAAAAGAAAACATTTCTAATTAGAAATAAATGACCCGAGGACCCAAGGGACGGGGGAGGTGTGAAACTCCTCAGAAGGGAAGTCCGAGAGCACCAAAAGCAAACTTGGCCTTTTTCATAATCATGACCTGTTTTTTAAATCACAGAATCATTGAGTAGAGAAAGTAGATAATGAGGTATAGAGAAGTTTGTTGGCTGTGTCCATGGTTGGGGGAAAGGGCTACAACTTCTCCCATCTCTCTAATCCCTGTACTAGGCTATCTTTCAGAGGCTTGGAATAGAAGTTGCAATTCCTTTTTTGTAACTTTCTATTTTGATATAATTTAAAAGTTACAGAAAACTTGGAGGAATAGGATAAGGAACTCCCATAGACTCCTTACCCAGAATTACCAGTTGTTTGAAATTATCTTCAACTTTTGATTATCTGGCATTGTACACACCAGAAAGCTCCACAAACTGCTACTCTTAATAATAGCTATTTATCTTTATATTGGAGATATGTCACATAGAGTGAAGGCAAAAAGAAATTAAAAATAAGGCTGTTTTTCTAAGACTTTCTAAGCTTCAAATAAGATTCCATTCTTCTCTACCCTTGGTTAAAAGTGAGAGAGCATTTCAAAATCCCTCTGCTTATTATTCTAAAATAGAAAATATGGCACCTTAAATTTTTATTTTCTAGGGTCTTGATAAACAGTGTGATCACTGATTCTCCTTTGTTTGGCTTGGGCATCCTTTTAAGGCTGGGGCCTTCCAAAGCCATGATATATCTGTATAAAGGAGCTTTTTCATTCATGAAAGAAAATTCAAATTATATTCAAAATAGTTTGTTTCATTTTTGGAATAGTTTGCTATTCTGATTTGTGAAAAATGATAGTCCAAATAAAACATGTATGGTAATAATCTACTATGTAGGACATTTTTGATAACTGAACCATAGGATTTCTGAGATGGAAATAATTTTAATGATCACATGTTAAAAAGTGCCATCATCTACCAATATTGCATAACAGAGGGCCAGCTGTGTTTGTGGACAGTGCCTGTTTTCATCTGCTTGAGGGTATATGTGTTGTATGGTGTGTTTTTATAGGACTTACCCCACTCTGCATTTGCTGAGACTCTTTGGCAGTGATGTATGTTGGTGTTTCAAAGTCCAACATGGGCTTCCCTCGTTCTTTTTCATACTTTTCTTTGTATTTCACCTAGTGACAAAAAGTCTTATTAGAAATCTCTCCTCTGGTCAACTCTTTGATAGAGAGCTGCTTAGAGCTAGTCCTTTTTAATGGATTGATTATGTCCAATTGGGTAGCATCTCATCACCATTCAGAAGGGTCCTTTTGTGTTTCAGATTCACTATTGTTTTTGTTATTTCCTGGGAGGACAACTCCATTACTATCTGCAAGGCATAATTAGAATTTTTGTTCAATTCAAGGACACACACACACAAAATTGCAGGGAAAATTACCCACCAATGAGGTTGACTTGCACAGATGTGAGCATTTTAACAATAGCATTAGTCAATGTTTCTGATAAAAATGTCCAGTTTTTCTTTCATAAGAACAATTTATCAAAAGCCTGGGGTCTTGATTTAATGGATACATAGCAACTCTCTTTGGGTCATAACTGATCACACATTTAAAAATGAAAATATGACATTCTCAAAGACCTTCCAAGACTATTTCACTAATGCCATCTCCTCATCCTGATAATATGTTATTAGGGATGGGGCAACCATGTAAATAGTTACATTTGTAGAGGAAAAATTGAAAGACAGAGAGGCAAAGACCCTTGCTGAAAGTCACACGCATCTTAGTGGCAATGCTCAAATTTCAGCTTTCTTGGCTGTAACAAGGTCTTGAAGGTCAACAGAATAGAGGCTTCGGACACATGGTGGTTGCAGATGATATGAGGGCATTTCTAATAACTTAATCCTCTTAGTTAATGCCCAACAAACCAAAAACCAAACCAAACTAACTGCTGTTGAGTCGGGTCCAACTCATAGCGACCCCTCTTTGGGTTTCCGAGGTGGTATCTCTATAGAAGTAGATTGCCCAACCTTCCTTCTGAGGAGTAGCTGGTGGGTTTGAACTGCCAGCCTTCTGGTTAGTAGTCAAATGCCTTAGGCACTATGGCACCAGAGCTCCCTAAGGCCCAACAGGAGACCTAAATAAAGCTAAATTTGTGATATAGGAGGCTCTTCTGAGAATCCTCAATTATTTTACAATTTTGCAACTTACTAAATACTTAGAGACTCTTTCAGTGGTAGAACTGATCATGTAACTTCCTTGATTAAAATCTTAAAACTTCTATCCATCCATTGTAGGGTTTATAACCTGGGATACACACCTATGGGGCACATTGGAGCTACTGTAAGGAATACCATTGTCCCTCTTGTAACATAGTCTTTATACTTTTAGTCCCTGTCAGTAAGCTGAGTAAAATATATTCCATGTATGTGTTGAATTTTTCCAATATATGTAGATGCTATTATATTTATAACATCCAATTGCAAAGTGTTACTAAATTTGTTTAGTAAATCCATTCTCAATGCAGCTGCTAAAAGCATAACTACTATCTTAGGGGATCCATGGAATTTATTGACGTTGTAGATGAATGTGCATCACACAAAAAGTCAGTCTCGATCAACTTACTATACTCTGTAATTCTGTGGCTTCTTTTAGATGAAGCTGCTCCAGATTATCAGGTATTGTGTGGTAGTGGCCTTTACTTTTCTCATATTTCTTCTTGTACTGGTACTGAGGGGAAGGTGGCAAAAAAGGCAATTGATGGAAAAGCTGCTCGGTATTGCTGTTTTTCCTCTTTAGATTAGACTTTCACGCAGCAGCATTGTCAAGCCCAAATTAAAATTAGCAAACACTAAGTGGCGGGTTAAAACAAGGTTTCATAAGATGAAAATATATGTTAAGTCTTGTCAGTTAATAGTAGTGGTAAACACTTATGTTACATGGCTTGACTATACCAAAGAGGCTTTAAAAGTGAAAAGCAACTATTGCAAACAGGAATTCTATGTCCTTAAAAGGAGGAAAGGGATTAATTAATTTAAAAACAAGTCTAAAAGTTCTAAATATAGAAGCATTCTGTGAGGTGTTGTTACTGTCAATGGAGAATTAATGTTGCAGTTGGGAAGAATCCACTCAAACAAAGGAAGAGCTTTCTAATAAATCTAGTGTATCATCAGCAGAGAAGGAGATGCATGTGAGTTCAGGGAAGGAATTTAGTTGCAAATGGGTGAAACCAGCTGTTTCTGGAAGGAATTATTAAGCTTACAGAACTGGCAAGTTGGCTTGTATTCAGGACATGATTCATTATCAGCGATTCCTTCATGTCAGTCACAGGTTTATGAAGTTTCTTTAGGTCTGCCTTATACTTAACCTGCATATGAAGAAGAAATAGGAGATTATATATATGTTGTTGTTGTTGTTGTGTGCCATCAAGTCAGCCCCAACTCATAGCGACCCCTCCTTGGATTTCCGAGGCAGTATCACTACAGAAGTAGGATTGCCCAACCTTCCTTCCGAGGAGTGGCTGGTGGGTTTGAACCACCAGCCTTCTGGTTAGCAGTCAAGTGCCTTAGGCACTATGCTACCATTATATATATATATATAGGAAATGGAAAACAGCACTTTCAGAAATCATAGTAAGATATCCCATTCTGAAACAAATGCTGGATAGGGTGATGAAAAACATACCTCACTTGCAAGATTGTTAGCGTCTTTCATGACTTTGTAGAGCTGACTGTCTTTTGGATTGTATTTTGGCGTCTTGCCCTTCTCTTTGTCGAAATTTTCTCGATATTTAACCTAACAGCAAATGCAAACATTCAAATTATTACTGAATGTCGATCAATTTGAGGACTGAAGAAATGGCAGAAATACATAGGCCAAAGACAATATGTTATACATGAGGTTACAATATAATTTGTTATACAAACTGGGACTTTCTTCAGAGTAAAAGAGGTTATTATCAATAGTTATGCTGAGAAAACAGGCAGTCAAGAATAACACCAAGTGATATATTATTTATATTATTATATATTTTGCAGAGGCATGAGAGGTAACCATCTTTTTCTAACGCAAAACAAAAAAAAAAAAAAAAAATGGAAAAAGGCTTTAGGCTAAATGCAGAAAAGTAATCTGTATTTGAGTTCGAGTATTTTGGACTTCCTAAATAGCAAAATCAAAAACATTTTGGGTCTACTGTAAGGAATTCAAAGAGAGGTTGCAAATGATCAGGAAGGGTTAGAAGTAAGAAATCTCTTCAATGAGGAGAATTTATTGTGACTTCAAAGTAGCCTTCCTGAGGGGTAGCATCTTGGCTATACCATTTAATTTTTAAAAACTTGACAAAAACGGTATAATTTTTGAGTAAAAATAGAACAGAATTTGGGGGCGACTGGCTTCAAGTATGATGTCAGAATAGAAACAAGAAGTGAGATACTTCAGAATAATTAGAAAAATAAGATTAAATATATTTTTAGGATGTATGAAAGTAAGGTTATGCAAAAGACAAAATAACTTCAACTAAAGAAAAAAAAATTCCAATGCCTGACACTAATAGTTGTATTTTGATTGAATGAATGAATGATGAGAGTATGATGTTTGTTGTTGTTATGTGCCCTTGAGTCAGACCTGACTCATAGAGACTCCTTGGTATCACTATGGAAGTAGATTGCTCAACCTTCCTTCCAAGGAGTGGCTAGTGGTTTTGAACCACCAGCCTTCTGGTTGGCAGTCAAGTGCCTTAGGCACTATGCTACCAGAGCTTAAGAAAGATTATTTGTTTATAAAACAATTCAATGGAATAACTAAAAGTGGCAAACATCGCCTTATTGAAAAACAGACATGCATTTGTCAACAGTATTCCAGAATTAAATCCAGAAACAGAGCTCCACTAGTGATTCACTCTAGGAAGAATAAAAAATGAGCTGGTTCTAGATTGTAGCCAAGAAACTGGGCTAATTATTTGACTCTCAAGGAAACCTAGAGTTTCTTTTACTGGTAATAGGAAAGATTCACTCATCCAAAATTAGCATTCCAGAATCCAGTCACCCAGTCACATCGTCACTGTCACTCTGTAGATATTTAAGCTCAAGACCCTTCACACTTCATCACTACACTTCACTTCCTGCAACTTTACATATCCATTAGAACAGACATAAAAACGAGACCAATCCAATGCTAAAAACAACGTAATCCACCACATCAGAGAAAATGCATTCACAACACTGAGACTCATTTACTTTGAATAAATTGAGAGTGGAAATGCATGGAAAAAATAAGCATGCAGAAGAAAACAGCATGATGCAGGCACACTGAGAAAGACACACAAAGGAGGAAGCAGAAACACAACAGACTAGGACAACAACATTTAAATAAAGGCTAGAAATGGCTCTTCTCTGACTGAAATTTGCTCTCTATGCAAAGTCTCCTAGGGAAAGTCAGAGGTGGTGAGCTGGGGTCTAGACCAAAAGGAAATTTTTTAGGAAAGATCCCAAGCGCTGTGAAACACAGAAGAGCAAAGTAAACCAGATGCACAGAGTCAGACTAGGGAAGAAGAGCTACAAAGGCCCATCTTGGATGAGAATAAAATTGGCTTCTTTTGGAAGGATGTTAAAAGTCTTCTTTGTGTCTTGGAGAACATAATAGCTCTTCTGAAGAAGTGTTTAGTCCAAGAGTAGCAAATCCATTGGTGTCATTTCAATTTCTTTTTCTTCTGTGCATGTCAAGTAAACTTAAATTTGTTACTTTTTAATTTTTAAAAAAGTTAGGCCTCCCCTCTGTACAAGAAGACCAAAAAACAAACACAAAAATCAATTGCCATTGAGTCATTTCTGACAGCGGCAATGCCTGTAGAACCATGGTCCATAGGGTTCATTGGTGGAGTTTTTGGAAGTGCATCTCCCAGCCTTTCTTCTGAGGGTGGATTTGAGCCTTCAACCTTTCGATATTGCTTGCACCACCCAGGGACTCCTCCTCAAGAAAGCTCCTGGAAATGCAAATGCAGCCCAGCATAACTGCTCATATGAATCTGTGTTCAGCACTTTTTAGCCTAAATTTTTGGCTGGATTATCAACACTTTCCTTGTACTATGTTTTTTTCCCTTATTTTGAAAATAATATTGTGGTTTGGATGAACATTTACAGAGCAAATCAGTTTCCCATTCAACAATTTAAACACCCTCCTCCCCCCCTTTTTTTTGTTCGTGGCATTAGTGGCAATCCCCTCAATGTAATAGCACTCTTCCTACATCTTCCTTGAGTTTGGATCACCTCCATTTTGAAAAATAAGTACACACATCAAATTCAAAATCTCAGAAATTCTTAGAAGGGTGTTGAACAGGCATCAAGTATAGTAAAACTATATACATACGTTTTTTAAGTAATGGTGAAGTGTCCCCTGCCCCCTTTGAACTCTAAGCAGCAATTGTGCAATGTCATGTATCAGCAAGTAGCAGCACCTGAGCTTTATAATCCCACCAGTCTCAGATAGTGGTCTATTATGGGTGTAGTATAGGAGAAGAGGGAGTTTTGGTGGCGTAGTGCCTAAAGCATTTAACTACTAACCAGAAGGCTGGTGGTTCAAATCCACCAGTCACTCCTAGGAAGGAAGGCTGGGCAATCTGCTTCCGTAGTGATACCACCTTGGAAACCCAAGGAGGGGTCTCTATGAGTCAGATCCGACTCAACAGCAGTGTGTTTGGTTTTTTTGGTTGGTAGGAGAGAAAAAAAAACCCACTGCCAACTAGTTGATTCTGACTCATAGTGATCCCCATTGGGTTTCAAAAGCTATAAATCTTTACAGAAGTAGATTGCCTCATTTTCCTCCTGCAGATTGGCTGGCGAGCTTGAACTGCTTAACTTTTGGTTATCAGCCAAATGCCTTAATCACTATGCCACCAGAGCTCCTTGTAGTATAGGCCAGAAAACCAAAACCAAACTCACTGCCATGGAGTCAAATTCGACTCACAGAGACCCCCATTAGGTTTCTGAAGTTATAAATTTTACGGAAGTAGATTGTCCCATCTTCCTTCCATGGGGCAGCTGGTGGGTTTGAACTGCTGACCTTCTGGTTAGAAACCAAATGCCTCATCCACTACGCCACCAGAGCTCCTTGTAGTGTAGGACAGCGATATTAAATTAATTATCCTTTCAAAGGATAAATTGCATTTAAAGGTGTAATATTCCAATTTTTCACCTCTCTTTGTTGGTACTTTTAAAGACTCAAGAACACTCAATGAGAAAATTTCTTATTTTTAACACTATAAAACAAAAGGTAAAAAAAAAAAAATTCTGTGAGTGAAAGTCTTTGAAATACCTAGTCCTATTAATTCAAAGTGTGCCTCAATGAGAGACTATATTAATACCAAATATACTAAATACAACAGTGGTAAATATTTTCAGGTGAAACAAAAGTTTTCTTTGTGTGATTGGAGATGAGATTCTCTGTTTTCATCTCATCTTTTACTCTGATCATTGTCAGCCATTTAAAGTACATTGAGAAGTTCTTTCCAAGTGAAGTCTATCTTCCTGTTCCAAGTGGCTTGTTCTAGAGGGAAAGTTTCATGCAGGAAAAGAGGATAGTGTGCAAAATTAGATCCTTTCACAAATTTCCACAGCATTCTACATGTTCCAACACAAAATCAACAGAAAAAAGTGCAACTTGGTCAGTCATCTGACCAAGGCCAAGAAAAGAGACAAGGAAAAAGAGAAAGACAGAGATATGTGCTTGCTGATGTCAGTCTTACATCACTGATGAGCACATTAATTTTCTTAAGATGCCTCATCATAGGGGTGTCATAAGATGCGACGCCGTGCCCGTGCCCTCTCCTTTGGTCTTTGAGGTATTCCACCTAGAGTACGCGGCAAGACAGCAAAGTCAGAATGGGGACACTCCATATGCAGCTGAAACCCCCTTGGGCCAGGAGCCACATGGAGACACCCAAACTGTGAATCCTGGGGCCGTCTTTCACTGGAAGTAAATGCAGGAAGATAAGCTCATAAAAAGGATCTGGTTGGGTCTCATTCTCCATGCCATAAGATTCACTTATGATTATTAGAAATATAAACCCCTAGGTTAACACAAACAGTAAAGTGTTTTCAAAATTTCAACCTCAAAATCATTTCTTTGTTTTTAATTTGATAATGGGATGACCTTAAAAAATAATAAAAAAATTTATTTAATAGGGTCTTACTATGTTTTATCACTTTTAGAGAGTCCACCGTTTTTGTGATGATCTCATATCTTGTTCTCAAATGTATATTCAAACCCATTAATTTATAATAATACTACTATGTAGGCTTTTAAAATAATGATAATAATAACAAACATATAAATTTGTAATCAATCATCTGAATCTTTTGTCTCTTCTTAATTCCAAACTTGTTTTGAGGTTCTATCACTTGACATTACTAATTTATATAGTCTAAAAGATTAGAATTCCATCTTTGGCATTGCTCAAAGTCAGTTCATACAGCAACCAAAATTACCCCAAACTATTTCCTCAAACAAATACTTGAGAGAACAAAAGAAAGTGGTATCTCTAATATGAAAGAGAAATAAGATATTCTTGAGTTCAAATTCTAGGGAACCAAAACTTGCCCCTTTGAGTAACTTGATATGGTGGATCATGGGGTCTGTGAGCTAAAAATTGAAACCTATGATAATATGAGGATATCCTAGATAATTTGAAAATAACAAAGAAAAATAGGTAATGTGGTAACCAGGTTTGGTAAATATATTTCTGAGTCCATCTTTTTTCCAATAATTATGAAATCTGCTAGAATGAAGCGTTTCACCTCAACATCCTATGCATCCCTTTATCAAACATTTATCATACCAAATTGTAATTATTTATACACAGACATGTAGTCTGAGGACATCTAGTCATCCCTATTCCTAGCCCAGGAACTTAATATATTTATGCTGAATGAAACACAAAATGTGACTACATCTTGTTTGGTTCCAGAAGTTAGAATTTCATAACTCTTGCATGTTAACATATCTCCCACAGATGACTCAAGTATGAATCAGACACTTGGGATGTTATTCCAGTAGGACCTTATGTACTGATGTTTTTGTCACATGAAGATTGTTAAGCACACAGACATTTAGACACATACCCATAAATGGGAAAGTGGAGACTCAGAAGGTTTTTGACAGTTAGAGGGAAACATTTTTCATGATAAAACTTTTCAAAGCCTGTGGTGCTATCAAAGGCCCAGTGCCAATTTGGTTGCTAATATTGCACTTTTATTCTGGAAATCACTTCCTCCTGCAAGGTTCTTTGTATCTCCTAAGAGCTGTCACTTGTCCATCCACATTACCTGGCTGCTCAGCTTGGCTGCCTTCTTGGCCATTTCAATGTCTGGGCGACCAAGCATGCTTAAGCCATGGCTACCTTCCTTGCGGTGTTTAGCTCTGTATTCCACCTGAATCAAAGAAAACCAAAAATGGGCAATACATTCAACATGACTCGGAGCATTGCATGACTTGCTGGCAGTAGCCTTGGGGAATGGGGACATTATAGCCATACACTGACCTCACTGGCCTGTTTGGCTGCCTGTGTGGCTTTCTTGATGTCAGGTCGATCTGCCACTGTGGTGTAATGAAGGTTCTCTTTGGCATCTTTTTTGTAAGCAACCTTTATAGGGGAAGGTAACAATTACTCACTTGAGAGATACATCATCTTTCAAAAAGTTCTCTGAAGGACAAGCCACCTTTTTACTTAAAACCATGCCGATTCCCATCATTTGTTTTTAAACTACTAAGTGAAGAAGTGGGGGTAACTACTCACTGCAGCAAGCCCTAGCAGCATCAGATTAGGTTTTGCTGCTCAAAGAGGGCTCTGAGAGCATCCAGTGGGAGAGCTGAACTCACATTACTTTGCTTCTTGGCCACTTCCATGGCGTGTTTCACCTCTGGTGGCTCCAGCATGATAGAGTAGTTGGACTTTCCTTTCTCCTTGACATATTTCTTTTTGTAATTCGTCTAAACAGAGCCAGAATTATGTGTGTGAGTAGAGAAAGCTGGGAATAAAATGGATTTACTTGAAGAACTCTAAGAAGATCTCCAGAAAAATCCCCATTTTGACCTCAGTCTGGGACTTAAAACCCATGTTCTAATTTGGGAAACTGACTAGAAGCAAAAATCCTACTCTTTCATTTACCATTTCTACTTTTTTTTCTTTTTTTCAAAGCTGGAACCATAATGAACTCACAAAATATAGTAATATGGCTATTGGTAAGGAGATCAGGGACAGAGATTGCTGGAGTACAAAGAGGTGATTGTACATCTCTAAAATGGAAAGGCTGGTGCTTTGAGTCCATCCGGAGGCATCTTGGAGAAAAGATCTGGTACTCTACTTCTGAAAAACATGCCATTGGAAGCCCTGTGGAGGATAGTTCTACTCTGACACACAGGGCATTGCCATGAGTTGGAATCAAATCGACTAAAACTGGTTCTTTTAATTAATTAATTAATTTTTAATTATTTTACTGAGTAAGGATAGGAGAGGCCACTCTTAACTACCAGTGCTTCCATCCCACATCACCACTAGGCCAGTAGCATCTCACATAGCTAGATAATACATCTTGTGGTCAAATCCACGATTACCATAATTGCCATCATTGGAAATTCTCTTTTAACCACATTAGTACTGATGGTGAAAAGGAAGCTACATAAAGGAAAGCATTTGTAAGCAAATAAGCAGCTGACAGTCCATCTAAGGAAAAGGGGCACTATTGCTGCCCAGAGTCCTCTGGCTGTTCACTTACATCACTGACATGCTTGGTCACTTCCTTGACATGAACAGTGTCACGAGTCTCTGGTAGTGTTGTGTACGAGCCCTGGGCCAAGTGCTTCTTGACATAGTCCTTGTACTTGTTCTGAGGGAATCCACAGAGAGCTTGTTAAGGCACCTGCCTGGGGCAATAGCCAGAGAAGGAAGTGGAGCATAAGCACCGTGGGACAGGTTACCTCGGACACCAGATGGCTGACAGTCTTTGCCAGGAGGATCTGGGGCGTGTCAGGCACAGCGTGGCAGCTTCCTCTTTCCTTGACGTGCTTCTCTTTGTATTTCAGCTGCAGACAAGCAAAACAAAACAAAACATTTCTTTACGTCTTCTGTGTATCCTGCATATTTTTATTTAGCCTTCAAATCACTAGATATAGCTGAGAGAGTAGCATCTTTGATATACTAACCAAACCAAACCAAACTCACTTGCCGTCAAGTCAGATCTGACTCATAGCGACATCTCCTTGGGTTTCTGAGGCAGTATCACTACAGAAGTAGATTGCCCAACCTTCCTTTGGAGGAGTGGCTGGTGGGTTTGAACTGCCAGCCTTCTGGTTAGCAGTCAAATGCCTTAGGCACTATGCCACCAGAATTCCTTCTGACATACTGTGTTGCTGTTACGTGCCGTCGAGTCGGACCTGACTTACAGCTACCCCTCCTTGGGTTTCCGAGGCAGTATCACTACAGAAGTAGATTGCCCCCTCTTCCTTCTGAGGAGTGCCTGGTGGGTTTGAACTGCCAGCCTTTTGGTTAGCAGTCAAGTGCCTTAGGCACTACACTACCAGAGCTTCTTAAAACTCAACAGAAAATTTAGTGTTTGGGAAATCTCAAGAAAAATAATGAAAGGAAATGTCTCTTTATCTCTGGCAAATTGAGTCTTTTATAGCAATCAAAATAGATCTCAGGATGAATCTTTATACATAGACCTTTAGGTCAAAGCATTTTCAAATATGTCATTTGACTGTCCTCCTAGCCTGGTTCCAGATGAGGTAACCACAACATCAGAAAACTACAATCCTATAAATAGGTTTCAATTCAAAATCCAAGCAAGCCTTCACATTCCTAATCCTTGCCACATGACTATCTTAAGGTGCAGCATAAATCAACAATGATCCCTTGGATGTAACAGCCTTTGCACTGCTCCTGTTCTGCAGTGTCACTGGTACCCTCTCATGACAGAGTCATATTTCAGATTTACACCTGAGCTGCTGCAGGAGCAGCCCCCCCACCCTTTCCTGGGTGCTCCTGGGGACTGTGGTGTAGAAGATGGAAGGCACTGGATACGTACATCACTTTCAATCAAAGAATTCCTCAGAGCCAGCACCATGTCTTTATCATCAGTGACAGAAAGCTTGCAACCCTTGAGGAACTCTCGGTCCAGCTTATATTCAAACTGTAACAGAAGAAAGGAAGAGGAAGATGGGCAAGTGTCCCAGGCACAAGAGGACAGTGAGCATCTGATTAAATCCATGGAATGCTCTCCCTTTAAGGGTCATATGAGGTCTTGTTACCAGAATGAGAGAAGGGTTCCCTGGTCTTTTTCATTGCCTACTGGGCCCCTTCTTTCCAGCCCAGCTTCTAGGACAAAGCCACCCTAGTGTACTCTCCCTCTCAGTTCTCCCCAGCTTCATTTAGGGCTCTGACCCGTTTGGATCTGAGCTCAGCAGTTAGACAAGCTCTGTGGCCAGGTTGGTCTCTTGAGCTGGTCTTCCACGCCTCTCAAGCCCACTACTCTTTGTAGAGATAGGGTTAACATCTACCACCATGGTTATTTCGAGTGATTGTTACTTTTTCTTCTCCCCTCTCAGGTATGTCATGTAGTTAAAATTGTCATTGCCTCTTCTGTCTTACATCACTTTGCTGCAGGGATGCCTTGGCTGCCTGGATGAAGTCAGGTCGGTCAGGAGTCCACTTCCAGTGGGCTTTGTTGGCTTCATACACCTTTTTGTAGTCCAGCTGTTTTTTAACAAGATGAAAAGGAATCCCTTCATTCAAGGGGCAAAATTCATAAACACACAGCACACAGGGACTCCTCTTGCATTTGAATATACCAGTTCTTAATGCAAGAGAAAGGTCCAATCAAAATTTCTGTACAATTTCTGCAACTAGTCAGCTACTCAAGAGGTCATCTTATAGGATCCTTTAGATTCCCCATGCAAAAAACAAAACCAAAAACACCCAACCAAAACAGTTGCTATCCAGTGTCTAGTCAGTCAACTGACTCATGGTAGCTATGTGCATCAGAGTAGAACTGTGTCCCACAGGGTTTTCAGTGGCTGATTTATGGCATATAGGCAACCAGGCCCTTCTCCTATAGAACCTGTGGGTGAAGAACTGTCAACCTTTTGGCTAGCACATTAACCCTTTGCTCATCTAGGGACTCCAAAACAGAGAGAGATTAAAATTGAAAAGGTCTCTAGATGAAACAATTCTACAATCTAACTCTGCCAGTTTAGCATAATCACCTTCAAAGTCAAGTTCTTTTCCATTTCTAAGTTGAGGCTTAATTAATTTATTTATTTTAAATCATCAAACACTTATGTAGCATTTATTTTGTGTTAGATGCTTTTCTAAGTGCTTTATAAATACCAGCTCGTTTAATCTTTATAACAACCCATGAAATAGACAGCTGAGGAAGTGCCTAGAGGGGTTAAGTGACCTGTCCCCTTAGTGAAACAGCTAGGAAATGGCAGAGTGGGGATTCAAACCCAGGCTGTCTGACTTTGGAGGTGCTAGTGCTAGAGTTTGATCTGGGCTGGAAACTGGCTGCCCTAGGGCCAAATATGAGCCACAGAAGGGCTTTGTTTAGCCAGCACAGTGTATAGAATTTGAGTGTCCTTGGGAAGGTCCTGCATTATCAGGCACATGTCTTCCTCCACTTTTTCCTCTTTCTTTTTTAATTGAGGCTTCATTTATGCACTATAAAATGTAAATACTTTTCATGTACAATTTGAAAGTGTTTGCTTTCATTTAATTGTGAAAATTTTCAAACATACAAAATGGTTGCAAGAATGTAACAGTCAATATTCATACAACCACCACCTGGATTCTACAATGTACATTTGACATCATTTGCTTTATCCCACATCTACCCCTCTACCCAATCCATTCTCAGGCCACCTTTACGTTACTTGTCAGTTCTTAAAGGCATTTCAGTTCATTGGTCTTAATAAGTACATGTTCTAGTATGTACTAGTGGGCACCTAGCTGGGTTATAATGGTTTTATTACACTAATTATTTATATATATATATTTTAAAAGTCAGTGCTCATCTAAATGCATAACAGTGTTTCTGTGGTTGAGGGTTTAAGATGCTCCACCACAAAGAAATGAGATAGTGCAGGAGTATCTAAGTGAGAGGAAGGTCTCGGCCAAATCCTGACAGCACCAAGTGGCTAAACAGTTTTCTCTTTCAGAAGAAACAAGGCTCTAGAGTTTGTATAGGAGGAAAGTGCCAAGAAGAGGAATAAAAGATATAGAGGCACTTTCCAAAACACAACCTTCATTTGGGAAATAAATCTCCTCTTTCTAAGTCACCTGACCCAAAAGCAGTGGCTGCAACCTCAAGGAACAGGGTTATACCACCTTTTCTCTTTCCCATGCTCCTTTGTGAGACCAAAGGCAGCATTTAGATTCTGTCCCATGCTCCTGAGGCCTAACTTCTCATTTGGACTCACTGAGGTTCAACCACCTGAAGAGATGTGAAAAGAGGCCACATGTCCCACAGAAGCTGATAAATGCCCCCAGTAGGTTTGGAGAAAGTTCTGGAACTTACATTGGTGTTGACTTTGTAGGCATCCTTGGCTGCTTTGATATGAACAGCATCTGGCTCAATGGTGCAGTTAGACTTATTTCTCTCATAAACTTCTTTGTATTTCAGCTGTGGGAGGAAACACAGTGACAAAGTTCATTTTTTTTTATAGCAGCCTACTAAGGGTTTTCAATGGACTTAGGCATACCAACAATAATGAAGATGGCACAGGATTGGGCAAGATCTTTTTCTGCTATATGTCAGGAGCTCTGGTGGTGTAGTGCCTAAGGCACTTGAGTGCTAACCAGAAGGCTGGCAGTTCAAACCCACCAGCCCCTCCTCGGAAGGAAGACTGGGCAATCTACTTCCGTAGAGATACCGTCTTGGAAACCCAAGGAGGGGTCACTATGAGTGAGATCCGACTTGACAGTAGTGAGTTTGGTTGGTTTTGTGTACGTAAGGTTGCCATGAATTGGAGCTGACTTGATGGTAACTAACCACAACAACATTAAGCACTTAAAAAAAAAATTTAAATCGTAGTTATAGTATACAATTGCTCCTTAAGATGGGGGAAATAAGGAAGGTTGAGCAATCTACTTCCATAGTGATACTGCCTCAGAAACCCAAGGAGGGGTCACTATGAGTTGGGTTCGACTTGAGGGCAAATAAAACAACAACAACAACAAAGAAAGGATGCAGTGTGTGGTTATATAGACATACATGTATAGGAAGACACATATGAATAAACAGATATGCATATATAGGTGTGTCTTTAGGCATATATGTATACATGTTCCTGTGTGCTGCATATATTGTGTTGTTGCTGTTATGTGCTGTCAAGTCAGACCCGACTCATAGCAACCCCTCCTTGGGTTTCTGAGGCAGTATCACTACGGAAGTATATTGCCCCCTCTTCCTTCTGAGGAGTGGCTGGTGGGTTTGAACCGCCAGCCTTCTGGTTAGCAGTCAAGTGCCTTAGATACTACACTACCAGAGCTCCCTGCTGCATATATATTGATATATAAATTAAAGCACATGGGGACACAGTTACAATTACTTCCTAGATATAACCAAATATCTCTTTGGATTGGTTTACTGGGTTTGAGGACTTAAGACCATAGTTAAGTACCAATTCAATCAACTGGTACAATATAGCTTGTGAGCAGCCGTCTAAGACACAATAATTGGTCTCTCATCATCCAGAGTAAAAGAGAAAGAAGGAAACCAAAGACTCAAAAAGAAACTAGTCTATAGGACTAACAGTCTACACAAATGACAGCCTCACCTACCTTGAGACCAGGAGAACAAAATGGTGCCTGCTTACCACTACCAACCATTCTGACCAGGGACAAAATAGATGGTCCTGGTTAGAATGGGAGAAAAATGCAGAACAAAACTCAAATTCCTGAAAAAAGGCCAGACTTATTGGACCTAGAAACCCTGAGCTTATTATCCTGGGATACCCTTTAAACTCAGAACTCAAATCACTCCCAGAGGACACTTTTCAGTCAAATGACAGATTGGGTCATAAAATAAATAATATTACCTCTGACTACTGTGTTCTTTTAAATTATCATCTAAATGAAACCAAGCAGTAAGCATTTACCCTAGACCAAGATGAAAGATCTTTGTCTCTTTTGTTTCTGCTTCCTGATTCCTTGGCGATTTTCTGATTCTATGTGCTTTGGCATCTGTCTTCCCCCATATCTGCTTGCTCCTTTTATATCTTGTATGAGACTGTGTCAAAGCACACCCTATGCTAATCCTGCCTCATTAATATAACAGACAACTCATTCCCAAATGGGATTATAACCATAGCTTTACAGGTGGGCACTTACAACACATATTTCTGGGGACACAATTCAATCCATAAAACTTAGTAAATCAGTATCTCACTATCATTAGGGGAAATGCCTAGAAATTGATATCTTCATCAACACTGCAAGTTATTCTTACAATCAGCAAAGTTTAAGGAGATGGAGGTATCATTTCTTTGGTAATGATAAGGAATGAGTTATTTCATGTAAGGGATCAACCTCACAGATTCTTATGAACAATTGATATTCATATTTAAGTGCCAGCAACTATTTTAACATTTTTAAAATATTTCTAAAATGTTTAATACATTTCTGTCTTCTTAAATAATGTATCGAGTGTATTTAACATTTTTCAGGGTGATGCAGGGCCAAAAGTGTGGAAATATTTATTTATCTATCAAAGAATTCCTGAACATTAGCCACAGTCAAGGCTTTGGGTTAGGGACAATCATTCACAGTTGTCTTTCTTATTCTTTCTGGTGTCCAACAGCTCATGTAGCCATGAAGTTCTTTCAAATCTTTTTTTTTTTTCTCCCAACCAAAATGATGATAGTTTTAAACTACAGCCTCAAGCTATATATCTGAATATGTATGAATATAAATTCTCCCCTAATTTAGAGTACTAGAATATCTTGCTCCTCTTGTGGCATAGTGCCTAAGGCATTTGACTGCTAACCAGAAAGCTGGTGGTTCAAACCCACCACCCACTCCTCAGAAGGAAAACTGAGCAATTTACTTCCGTAGAGATACCACCTTGGGAACCCAAGGAGGGGTGGCTGTGAGTCAGAACTGACTCGACAGCCGTGAGTTGTTTTTTTTTGTTCTTAGTAAAAATAAATTAATAGAGTAGTAATAGGGATTTGTGGTACACTGCACTTCCCAAGATGGCCTCAACAACATCTCCCATCCCATGTGTTCTTCTGTATTGTGACCTTGCCCACATCTAGGTTTATCAAGCAGTGGTACTTATCTCCTCACCCCTTGAATCTAAATAGGAACTGTTGCCAGTGGAATGTGGGAGAAATAACACAGTGTTAATTCTAGAAATAGCTCTTAACTGGCCTAGAAGCTTCTACTTCCTCCCTCTTGGAACCCAGACACTATGCTGTGAGATGTCCAAACCACGTGGAGACACCACATGTAGGGGTTTCCATCTATACCCTAGTTGAGCTCCCAGCCAACAGCCATCATCAGTGAGCCATGTGAGGGAGCCAGTTTGTCCTGGTCCAACTGAGTCTCAAATGCCCGACAACATCACATGAAATAGAAGAACCATTTCATTGTGCCTAGGAATATACATACTGCCTAGCAAAATACATTGATTGTTATTTTAAGCCATTAAATTTTAGATTGGCTCTTATGCAGCAATAGATTACTGGATCAGGATTTGTTATGTAACATTAAAAAGAGGACAAGATGAGAGAGACTTACATCACTGACTTCATCCTTAACCTTGCGCACATGAAGCAACATGGGAGTATCATGAATTGTGGTGTAGCCTCTGGGTTTAGCCTTGTTGTATTCCAGTTTATAGAGTATCTGAAGGAGATTAAAAAGCAGAAAGACACATTATGTTTCTCAATTTACAATGTAGATGCAATTTTTGAAAAAAAAAAAAAAAGTATAAAGAAAAGAGAATTCTATACTCAACAGGTCTTTCATGCTCTCTGTTAAGGCCCAGACTGAGGTATCTGCCAATTTGGTTGGAATAATTCTTTCTTAGGAAAGAAGTATCCTGTGCATGGTAGGACATTTAGTCTCCCTGATGATCTCTCACTACGTGGCAGTAGACTCCCCCAGGCGTTGTGACAATCTAAAAAACCCTCCCCAACACTCTTGTAAATGCCCAGAGTTTGAATCCATTCAGTGATCCTCGTACTTACATCACTGATTTGTTTGTTGACTTTTGTAGTCCGTAGGTGTTCTGGAGTGTCCACAACTGAGGTGAATTTGTCTTTTGATTTTTCATAGTTTTTCCTGTACTTGATCTAAATTTTAAAGAGAAGCAAGATTTAGTAATAAGAAATAGAATAGAGGGCTTTAGGGAATCAAGTTTTCTTCTTGAGTGAAAATTATGTATGCATAGAAAATTATAGGATTATTATATGTCACTGATGTAGGAGATAGTGTTGTGGTAGCATTCTCTTTAAATTCTCACTGCAAATGTTTAATAAAAGTCTGTAATCAATGGCAATAGTATAATGCAGTGAGCAAATAATCAAAGAAAACAATGACATCTTAAAATGTCATTTGATCCATTTTAAAGTGTTTTATACACATGGGCCCTGAGGCTCAGAGAAGTTAAGAGACTGACCCAAGGGCACATATGTCAAGTGAATCTCAGAAGCAGAACTAGAATCTTATTCTCTGCATTTTGTCCAATACTGATTCACTTATAACACATTGCATCCAGTATGTATGACTCTTAAAGGATTTTCCCATATCAAAGATCAAACAGATGTAAAAATATGAGATAAAAGAATGAATCTCAAGAATTTATTGTATTTTAAGTTGCATTTGTTTTTGTCATTTCTAGGTCACAAGAATTTTTTCATGCCCATAAGCTGTTCCAAGCAGTACAGATACAAGGAGCCAACAAAATTTCATGCATAACCATTTGATAATCATATCAGGGAAAAGAAAAAGTTCAGGCTAGCAGAATGTTCCTAGGCAGAGCTCATTTCCTTTACTTCACATGTTGATGTGATGGCAAACTAAAATAATGAAACAAGTTGCTAGTGCAAAATACTGATTTAAAACTTCTTTTCATCTTAAAACAATGGTATTTTCATAATAGTGTATCTGGTAGTTAACCAATCACCACTGTTTGTTGCTGTTAGAAATTTACATTTCATTCAGTGATGGAAAAGCAGTAGTATGTATTTCAATGGGCCTTGCAGGAATAAGGTATTCTTAACAGCAATGTTACAAGTGTGTATGAGAATAGATAGGCTGGAAAGTTTCCTTTAAGAACCTAGTAAATTCAGTATCAAACTCAAGAAGGGCCATGGATAAGTAAAATATTCAAAGGGCTGCATTATAACCTTCATTTCTCCCAAATGGTACAGTTGTGATAATTGAGCAGTAGAAAATTTAGATTAGAACATCAAATATTAGATTTATCACATGTTATTGCATTTACTTATCCTCAATCACTAAGGACTCTATTTCTTTGGGGCAAATACTGAAAAAAAATATATAAATTAATGTTATGTCAATTTGGAAAGAAAATTTGAAAGTATCACAGTCAATCTTACTAAGAGTTTCAAAAGTGTCAAGTGGTGGTCCATGGCCACTGCACAGGTGATGGCTGCAACATCATCACACCTGGCCACATCCAGAGCTCTTTTACAAGGAATGAATTATCTGTGCACCTTTGTCATAGGAGACCAGCATGGAGCAGGGCAGGGAGAGGAAATCAATGAAAGCATGAAAGTGAATGCACCCAAAGGTTCCTAAGTCACCATCTTCACATCACATCAGACATTACCTGGCTCCACATGTGTGTATTGTAGAGGGCAGTCAACATATCTGGACGCAGAATTTCATTACATCCATGTCGCAGAAACATCTTGGCACTAGATTTATATTTTTTCTGTCCATGCAAAGAGCAGTGAAGCACAAAAGAGACTTATGAAGACAAAAAAGAAACATGGCTCTATATCCCAGTCACCTCTGAGTGAAGAGATGTAGGCAGACATACTTTCTCTCCTCACGTGTGTGTGAAGACACCAAATATAATGCCAAACAGAATGAGTTGCAGTTAACTATTCACAGTCCTTGCCAATTAGGAATGATACAGCTAAGTCACTTATGTTACTTATGTTACTACCAAAATTTCCTTATAAAAAAGAAGACATCATAGGAATAAAACAATATAGTAAGTAAGGCAATTCTTTTTTTTTTTCCATTAGTTTGTTTTTCTGTTTTTTGCTTTTGCAACTCAAAATGTAATTTGACCTGGGGAAATTGCAGTTTATAAATAGGCCCTCCAGAAGGAGAAAAGGTGGGAGGGCCCCACCTTTATTTTTATCTTCATCACAGCACAAGTGAGGACACATGGACTGGCACACTCAAATAGCTCATGGGCTTTTTGGGTGGCTAGACAGAGAACTTTGAAACAGAACAGTCCAATATCATAGGCAGAACCTATGACATCCTTGCAGCAGACGGGACGACATCTTGTGAGAAACTCGGAACACAGTCCTGTCTCGGCTGTCCGGCCAACCCCAGCACAGTACCTGGCTGATCTGTTCGTCTGCGGTCTTAGCCAGCAGATGTCTAGGCTCATCGACCACCAGGTGGTATTTATCTTTCCGCTGCTCATAATCAGCTCTGTATTTTTTCTGCTCAAACATCATATCAAATTATAATAAGAGTACAACTTCAAGAGTACACAAAAATGTCCCACTCCAGACAACTAGAACCATGTCATTTCTAGAAGTAGGCTCCCAAAGCATTCAGAGTCACTAAAACAGGAAGGCAAGGAGAGTCAAGTACAGGATGAACACCTAGAGAAGCCTGGGCCTTGGGATATATCTGCTTTAGAGCACTGAAATGATAGAATCTGTGATTAAATAGTTTCCATCTTTACCTATGATGCCACTAACGATGTTAGATTTTATGGAATTTTACATTGTATTTAAAATAAGCTACAGATATGCTATAGGTTTACTATCTAAGGCTATGAGAATCAAAAAGCATAACTGATGATAAAACATCCCCAGACAAACTCTGAGTCTCCTAGTCTAGTTATTTTACTTGATTATAAAAGAGACCTGGAAATCCAATGAGAAAGAGAAAAATAGAAACAAAATATGTCAAGATTGTCTTCCTGGGAAGACACTGACGGTGATTCTTCAGTGTTGTCCGGTCTTGGAATCTAATAAAAATGAACTAAATCAAGTTAAATGATAACAAAGTCATATACTGAAACAAATATGCCATTGAACACATTTTCATTTTTAGATACATTTTACTAATTTTGTAACATTGCTTTTGACCTTATAAATTCTTGGAAAATAGGAAATTAAATATAAACCCATTCAAGCATACTTAAATTCATACTTTGAGTATTTCGGTGATCTTGAGCTAAATTTAACTTTAATTATTGCAGAGATAGTTCCAGGAAGAGCTGGGTAGAAGACAAAGGAAAATTTTTGGTGGAAAATAGATATTTTTTGTACCAATGTATGTGGGAGTAAAAACAGCAACCCCCTTAGGGGTGGCTCAACCAGCCACTGTTATATCAGGGCCTTGGTAGGAGATACTAAAATAACCTCGAACTTATGGGCCTCCCAGACCTTCACAATATTATTTTAAGGAGTTCAACTGATAGTAAAATCCTTTACCTCCTTGGTCTTATCACTAACAGAGCCATGATGCCCTGTGTCAGTGTAAACAGAGGCACAGATGGCTGTGGGCTCTTAAACTGCACTGGATGGTCCCTTCACTTGTTCTTATTCACGGTTTTTGCAGAGCACACTTTATGGTGACAGTCTTTCCAAATCTAAGTAAATCAACACTTAGAATGGCTTTCTTGTCATTTTATGTATTTGATTTTAATAAAATATTTCTACAGACCTCTTTAGGAAACGAAATAGGTTTAATTGGAGCAGGTCAGACATACCTCATTCATCAATTGAGTTGCATACTTGAAATGCTTATTGATTGGAGAGTCAGCAACATATTTGAAATCTGACTTCGTCCTTTCAAATACCTCTTTATATTTATACTAGAGAAATAGAAAGTGATTATTTTGCAGGCTGTGATTATCTTAAGAATGAGACATATCATTCATTTTATCATATAATTGTGTCAATGAATTCATCCATAGAGCTAACAAGTATTTGATGAGTTCTTACTCTGTTTGCCAGGGCAATGAAGGGTAGACTCACCTGGATGTCTTGAAAACTAGCCTCAATATATATACAAGAAAATAGCTCCATTGAATGGATATCAAACATCTATTTTTTTACTAGGCAAAACATCCTAATCAATTTCTTCTTTGTTTCTATTATTATAATGATTAGTTTTTACTTTGAGGGTATTTACAATGTACACTTGAAGAAAATTTTTAGGCCATTAATTTGAATATAGTTTTCTAGAAATTCATCAGATAATCATAATTTTTTGAGCAGGGGTTGGCTAACTATGACCTATAGGCCAAATTTAGCCTACCGTAAGTTTTTCAACAGTTCCATGAGATAAGAATGGTTTTTACAATTTTAAGGGGTTGCAAAACACAAATAAAAAATACGGGATAGACCAAATGTGGCCCACAAAGTCTAAAATATTTAGATCTATTTAGATCCTTCTCAGAAAAAGTTTGCCAACCCCTGTTTTAGAATTCAAAGGAAGCTCATCCAACTGCTTTATTTTGTAAATAGGAAAATGAGGCCCATAAAAATTAAGTAATTTGCCTAAAATCCAACTTTATGTTTGCTATCTTATCAGCTCTAACAGGTAAAATCACCCAGTGACATACAAGTAGAGAGGAATTCTGGAAGAGCCATGTGTAGTTGTAATGAGATGACATAATTCAAGTAAATGACTGTGGTAGTTAAGTTGTGGGTCATCTTGGCCAGGCCTGGTTTTGAAAGGCTGGGTAGCTGGATGTAGTTATTCCCCTGATGAGATTGCTAATCAACTCCCTGATGGAATCTACTGGAGCTGCTGAGTAGCTGACTTAGGGATGTGGTCTGTTTCCAGTAAATAAGAAGCATTGAGAAAGATCTCTGCAGCTTTTTGGCAAGTTTGGATCCTGCATTTAGCCAAGTCATAAGTGAATGGCCTGCCATGTTGCCTGCCAATCTTGGGACTGTCTTTGGATTTGAACTAGTGGCCTACCATGTTGTTTGATAATGTTGGGACTGTGACATTTTATTCATTGACCTTGGGTTTGTCATCTTCAGCAACCAGCAGCTGTCTGAGTTAAGACACACCTCTAGCTTCAGTGGGCCAGAAGCAAGAGGCAGAGCTGAAGCTCAAGGTTGGGGGCCTTCCCCCAGCCCCTAGAGCTTGGCACTTTGAACTTGGACTTCTAGCCTCCTAAATTGTAGAGTATAAACTCCCATTTGTTAAAGCCACTCATTTGTGGTATTTTCTGTTACAGCAGCACTGTTGTTGTTGTTATGTGCCGTCGAGTCAACCCCGACTCATAGCGACCCCTCCTTGGGTTTCCGAGGCAGTATCACTACGGAAGTAGGATTGCCCAACCTTCCTTCCGAGGAGTGGCTGGTGGGTTTGAACCGCCAGCCGTCTGGTTAGCAGGCAAGCACTAGAAATAACCAAAACAATGACTATAGTCAACAAGATCAGTACTAAACAAGTTCTTAAGAAGAGTGAACCATTGTGTTCACTCCAATCACATTGTGTTCATTCCAATCACAAGGTCTAGAAGTAAGAACATGGATGGAAATATGAAATGCAAATTTTTCACTTCTAATCCTTTCTGTGGGCAGAAGTATAAGTTGAATGGATGTGAACATTCTCCTTGAGTAGATTACCTTGCTGTAGAGCGTCTTGTTCTTTTCAGCCAGAGTAAAGTCAGGGGTATCATAAGCATAGCAACCAATGCCCTTCAGCCACGTCAAATCTTCTTTATATTTTATCTGGGAGAAGAAGAATATCATCAAAATGTTTTAAGAATCTATCACCAAATACTAGGATCTGTACAAGTGGGACAAACAGAAGCACTGACCCCTGTAGTATATGGAATAAGAAAGTGTTAAAATAATTACTTCAAAGTAGTTTCTAGTAATACTGATTTCTGCTTATTTTATGATATATTGTTATATAGAATACAGAACTTTTTATTTTTAATACTAGTTAAAGCAATTCAAATTTAACAGGCAAATTTTCTAAGTGTCTCATTAGCTTGGCAGCTGTAATTTTGTACAGAAAGTTGAAATTTTTTTCTAAATGAGCATTGTTATAAGCCTTAATTGCTTCATAAATTGTCTTTTCAGTTGATTAAAAAGAAGCTATTTCCTAAATGAGTGATAAAATTTCCAATCATGTAATATGATAGCTTATATTTAGAAGAAAAATTAGAATTATAAATTTTAATATATTCTTCCCTTACCCAAGTTGAAATTCACTCATTTAGTAATGGAGCTTTATGATTTAAACATCCATACAAGATCTAAAATCTAGTTAGGTGTTTAATCAGTTTTTATGCAGTATTTGATTTCATAGCTCATATGGGAATATGAATTTATATGTAAATGTAGAAGATTTCAGGACTCACATCACTGACTGCGTCGGTGACTGCCCGGTGATGGAAATGTTCTGGACGATCCGGAATGGACCTCCAGATTCCCAACTGGCTCATGTAGTTCTCCTTGTACTTCACCTGTGGTAAAAATACAAAGGCAGCTAGCTCTAAAGCCTTGCCCAAAGTTAACATAAAAAAGTCTGTCTCTAGCCAGACAGTTTAACTAGAGGATGCTAAGCTAAAATGATGATGGGTTATTTAGGCAACACAAATAGAAATATTTAGGGACGTACCTTACTGATGTCATCCGTGACTTTGCGATGATAAACAATATCCAGAGCGTCTTTCACAGTGTGGTACTTCCCTTTGGTCTTTTGAAATGTTTCTTTGTAGCGTAGCTGGAAAGAGAAAAAGCATGTGGATTATTACTATTAAATCAAATAAATGAGCTCTTTTAAGCTTGAACTCTCTTGAGTTTCTCTCTTAGGCTTCTTATGAATAAATTTAAAAGGGATTTAAAAAATCATTTCAGGTTCCTGGAGAGAAAAAGGAATAAGGGAAAAACTAATGACATCCAAATAAAGTATGAAGTTTAGTTAAGAAACTAAACTCGTCCGTCAGTCTGTCAGTTTGATAGGCTCAGATATGGCAAGGATTGTGAGGCTGACACAGGACTGGGCAGTGTTTCATTCTGTTGTTCATAGGATCACTATGAGTCAGAGCCGACTCAACAGCACCTAAAGTCAGTTGTGACAAAAGTATCCTGCTCAGGGAAAGGTGCTAACAAGAGGAGAAATTGGGTGTGGAGTATGCTAGAACTCTCTGTACCATCTTAACAACTTTTCTGTAAATTCAAAACTATTTTGAATAATATGTTTATTTAAATATGAAACACACAAACAAAAGGCTCATTTAAGTGGAGAAATAAACCAACAAACCTAACCTTATTGAGCCCAAGACACATTATGTTCATGAATAGAGGAGAAAAATTTAGCTTCTCACTCTTGGTATTAAGATGCCTTTTCCACATAGAAATCCTGAAATTGTATTTAATTGTGATCCTAATCAAGAGAAGACAGTTCTGACTTTAACCTAAGAACATCATGACAGATTCAGCTCATCTACACAAGATGGGTATCTCTCTAAACAGTCTACTTTTGATGTCAAATTGGTAGCTGAGCAAATACATAATGAAAGATGTCTTTTCTTTGACTTTGTTACTCTGTTTTTCAAATAAATAATCCCATAAAATCATTTACCTCTTTATGTGGGGAAAGCCACAATAGATATGTTGAACTAAATGCCAGATACCACCCTTGTCACACTGAACTATTTTAAAGATTAAGATCATCAGTATTGGCACTGACAGAGCCAGGGATGAGGCTGCCCTCTGGGGCAAATTTCACTGTGTGGCCACCCCCATAACGTGTTCTTACAGATTAAGCTTGGTTCCAAAAAATATCCAAGGGTAATCTTGAAGCAGTAAAGATTGGGATGCCCCAAGTAGACTAAAAATATCCCAGGGGATAGATTTTAAAAGAAATATATAATTTTTTCAGTGTATATGTATGTATGCATGTGGCTTTTTGCTTATTCAATGTGGTTTAAATTTTTTTTTTAACTATAAAATACATATCACAAAAAATCTGTTGTTTCAACCAGTGTTAAATGTACAATTTACTGACATTAATCACATGTGTCACGCTCTGCAACTATCACCACTATCCAGTTCCAAAAGAAAAAAAAAACACAGAAACAGAAACCCACTACCCATTAAGTAATAGCTCAGGTTATATTTTAAACATTAACTAGTATTGTCTTCTTTCCAACTAGCATGGTCTCCTCAGATCCAAATGACATTTCAGACAAAATCATGGAACTGAGATATTGTTCCAATTTGCTGTACCCTCTCACCTTTCTGCTTAGGGATCATTACATGGCCTTAAGATTATTTGACAACTTAGAGCAATATTGTTAAATTGAGTGTTTATGGGGCTGGCTTGAACTTTTAGCTCAGTTCAAGTAGCAACATATGCAATCAATCCTTCTCTGGGGGCTCTGATTCTGGTAATGGGTACAATGGATTTGGAGTTGGGCTTTGAGACACAAAACTGGTAAGGACTGGCCATCCATTCTTGACTAATACCATATTTTCATTAACAGGAAATCTAATTGCCATTAAATGGCAGCATTTTCCTTGATCACATGGTACAGGAAATGAAAGTCTGCACATCTTAATTCTAACCAAAGTTTCATTCACATGATTTGTGTCTAGGCACTGAAGAGAAGGCAAGGAAGAGACGTTTTCTGAGTGTCAACCATGAGCTTCATACTGTGCTAGCAATGGCATGCACATTATCTTGCCTAGTCTAATTTAATTATCACAAACATCCTCATTCCACATATGAGAAATCAAAGTCACAGAAAAATTAGGTAAATTATATACAGCACAAAAGTGACAGCATCAAGGTTTGAATTTTTGTTTGACTCCAAACCCATGATTTTATGGCTGAGTAACAGTTAGTTGACAAGAATCCCTAGGAAATGCTTCCAAAGAATATAGGTAAGGATCAAGGATCTTATTTTTACCCAGAAGAGCAACAAGAAGAACAACAGGCTTTCAGTATCTCTCACTAATATCCTTAGCTACTCTGCCTGATTTTATAATGCATTGTTTAATCTTATTTTTTCTTTTTCCCCTTGATCTTGTGGGGCATGACTTTGTACTATGGATTTATGACTGTAACATCTTAAGTTTCTTAGGTACTTCAGTCACGGCTCTCTGTAAGAAGAAAGAAGGAAGAGATGCATACATCACTGGCATTCCAGTAAGCTTTCTTGGCTCTGATGAGGATTGGTGTATCTGGAACTGGGGTGTACTTGTCCTTCATTTTCTCATATTGAATCTTGTACTTTTTCTGAGGAATGAAATGGAAGAGAAAGACTTCTTAAATTCAAGCTTTCTCATCCCTCCCAACTCACAACCCAGTCAACTGAGTATTCAGTATTCAGCTGAGGAACACAATGTACCATATCTTTGAAAAGAACAGCCCTTCGTTCTGTGTTTTGCTAATGCTACGCACAGTTTATAACAATGGGTTCTCTGATCAGAGGAAACAGGTGAAGGTTTTAATAAAGGATTTTTTCTTTAACCCAGTGCCTCATTGCTGAATTCCCACCTTACCTCGCTGACCATGTCCTTCACTTCTTTAGCATGTTTCAGGGCTGTGGTCTGGTTGCCAGCATGGTGATGGGGTCTTTCTTTGGTAGCAAGTTCAACGTACAGATACTAAATAATCAGAAAATGGCCATGAGATGTTATAGAGATGAAATATTTAGTATTCAGTCCTCTTTATTCATTTCTAGCCCTTAAATGGGAACAGCATGTTTACTTGCTATTGTCTTGTTTTTGTTGTGTGTTTCTTGCTTTTATTTTTGGATGTATGTGTTTCTGTTCATCTCTCTCTCTCTCTCTGTATCTCACAGTTGGAAACACATATACACTCTCCAGTTAACCAATATGCCTACTGGTGATTAAGCTTAAATCTAAAGCCATGTGATAAAAAATGTTGACAGAAGAATGAGATGGTTCTATGAGAGCCCTCAAGATTACTTTTTAACTTTTGTCTGAATGAATGAAATGTGGTTTAATCTGTTTTTGGACAACAAACAAGTCTTATGGAATTTATCAAGCCATTCCTTTTCACTACTTGGAGTCCACAGACTACTCACTCAATGACAAAATTTGTGTTAGCACTTAGAAAAGAAAACATCGGCGGTTCACGTAAAGCACAGCCATAGTTAAGATGATGGAAAGAAAACGGCTTCGTGAAGTGCAATGTCAGTGTGCATGAAGCTGCATCAAGGACAAGCAAGTGTGAGAGTCTGATTCTGACCAGGAGTGGTCAAGCACACACAGGGCCGAGTGTCGCAAGTTTATGAGTCTTTGTTAGTGATGATCTTACCTGGCTCTGAAGCTTCTGCCCTCTCTTGGCTCTTAAAAGATCAGGTGTATCAGGGACTGAAGTGAAGATTGATTTTTGTTTATTGCCTGGAGCTCTGTACACCAGCTAAACATAAAACAAGTTGTTACCATCATTTCTGCTTTATAGTCATGTTATGTTCTTTGCAGATGCTATTATTGCTTACTTCAAAGAAAAAGTAGGGGCCTTCCCAACAATCACAGTTTCTGCCCAGTAAGACAATAATATGTTTACCTCTCTGTCCCTCCTTTTATTTGTTTCTCCTTCTGTCAACATAAGAGTCATTCTGTGGCCTGTCCAGGATTCAAGCATCCTGCTGCGCTCTTGGTCCCATTATTGCCTCTTTCTCTTTGGACTTTGTTCCAGCAATTATCCCCTTCCCTTCTACATCTCCAGACCTTTCTGTTCTCCCAGCTTCCTGCTTTTATCTACCAACAGGCTCAAGTCCTTCCCTCTATTAACTCTTTACCACCAGCCAATGGGCTAATTTTTTCTTGCATAGCTAAGCAATCTATGTTTCTTGCTCCTTTTCCTCTCTTTTGATTAATTTCTCAGGCGATAGTTTGGCTTCCACCCAACCACGCCAATGAAGCCACTCTTATTAAGACTACCAAAGGCTTTACAAGTGCCAAATCTGAGAATCCCTCTCCACAGGAACCAATCCTGTTCAGAAGTTTCCATCCTAAACTCCCTTCTCTGCCTTCCATTCCACCATTCTCCTTCAGGAGGCCTCTGATCTTTCTGGGCACTTTGGTCTTCCTTTGCTGTTTCTTTCTTTCTTTCTTTTTTTTAAGTTTTTATTGTGATTTGGGTAAAAGTTTTACAGAGCAAATTCATTCTCCATTCAACAGTTCATACACATTTTCTTTTGTGATAACTACAATCCCTACAATGTAGCAGCTTTCTTCTCACTTCCTCCCTGTGGTTACTTTTTCCCTGTGTCCTTCCTTTCTATACATTCCTGCCCTCTGAGCTTTCTCTCTGTGCAAAGGCTGCCCTTCTGATGTCCCATGACTGTTCTGAGGAGTGTACCTACCTGGTGTAATTGTTCACCCGTAGGCCTGTCTATTGTTTGGCTGAAAGTCAAGCAATAGAAGTGAGTTCATTTTTAGGCCTGAAGGATGACTAGGGGCCATAGTCTCAAAGGTTTCACCAGTCTTTATCAGACCAGTAAGGCTGGTCTTTTTTATGATTTTGAGTTTTGGTCCACATTTTTTTCCCCACTCTATCTAGGATCTCCATTTTGATCCCTTTCTGAGTGGTTGGTAGTGGTAAAGAGGACCATCTAGTTCTTCTGGTTTTATGGTCATGTAAGCTGAGGTTCCTATGGTTCACTAGTCCCTTTGACTAATTATTTTCCTGAGTCTTTGATTTTCTTTACTCTTCTTTGTTCCGGATTAAGGGAGACCAATAGTTGCATCTTAGAGGCTGCGTGCAAGCTTTTAAGAACCTAGCTGCTATTCACCAAAGTAAGAGGTAAAACAAATTTTTGTGTAGTATGTTATGCCAATTGGAGCTGTGGTGGCATAGTGCCTAAGGCATTTGACTACTAACCAGAAGGCTGGCGATTCAAACCCACCAGCCAATCGGTGGAAGGAAGACTGGACAATCTACTTCTGTAAAGATTTACCACCTCAGAAACCCAAAGGGGGTCGCTATGAGTTGGAATCAACTCGATGGCAGTGAGTTTGGTTTTTGGTTTTGGTAATGCCAATTGAACTTGATGTCCTCTGTGACCACAATCTCGAGCCCTCAGGCCCAGTGACTTACTCCCTCAAGGTGTTTGGTTGTGGCTAAGAAGTTATTATAACTTTGTCTCACTGTTAGCTCTATTACATATATGTTGTTGTTAAGTGCCGTCGAGTCGTTTCCGACTCATAGCGACCCCATGCACAGCAGAACGAAACACTGCCCGATCCTGCGCCAGCCCCACAATC
>NW_006921610.1:5115177-5132820 GCF_000298275.1 Orycteropus afer afer | reverse complement strand
AAACTCACGTCTACATGTCACCACAGTAGGACAAACCGACAGACAAGTTTGTCCTGCTGTTGGAGACCTCTCGTATCCCCCCACCTAGGTCCCTGTGGCTGACTGTTCCTCTCTCTGGCTTCCTGTCTTTTAATCCCCTTTCTCCTGCTCTTCTGGCCTGCTTACATATATAGACATTTTTATAGCACATTACAAATATGTATGTAGAAATATTGTCTTTCTTTTACTCTTCTGTTGCCTTTCATGTCCCCCAAAAGCTGTTACTTAGGGTTTAGAACTTGCCTCCTTTGACCTCATACATATGGATGATCTCAGCCATAACCATTTATTTCATTTATTTAGAGGTTAGACAACCTCTAAATGTGTATGTTCAGTTCTCCTGAGCTCCTGACCCAAATATCCAACAACTTTCTTGGGTGACTCAACATGCTCACTACTGAATCCTTCATATTATTCCCTGCCCCTACCTAAAATCTAGTTCTTCTCCTATTTTCTCTATTTTGCTAAATAGCTCCTTGATCTTCCAGTTACTCAGACCAGAAATTAGGGCAGTCATCCTAGACTCCTT
Organism: Orycteropus afer afer; assembly: GCF_000298275.1. Lineage (NCBI taxonomy): Eukaryota > Metazoa > Chordata > Mammalia > Tubulidentata > Orycteropodidae > Orycteropus > Orycteropus afer. The sequence continues at coordinate 5,132,252 of NW_006921610.1, read as the reverse complement.
TTCCTTCATTCTCCATGTTAAAATGGTCACAAATCTTTGGCTGCTCACTTCATGATATCCCTTAAGTATGTTCTTTTTTCTCACTTCCCACTCCTAATGCCTAGTTTAGCTTCCTATCGTCTTCTTCTTCTTTTTATTGTTGTTCCCTGCACATCCATTGGGGAGCTCTGGTGGTGTAGTGCCTAAGGCATTTGACTGCTAACCAGAAGGCTGGCGATTCAAACCTGCCAGCCACTCCTTGGAAGAAAGATTGGGCAATCTACTTCCATAGTGATATTGTCTCGGAAACCCAAGGAAGGATTGCTATGAGTCGGATCCCACTTGATGGCAGTGAGTGAGTGAGTGAGTGAGTGAGTGAGTGAAACATCCATAAGAGCCTCCTAAAGCAACTTCCCAATCCACTATGAGACTGTTCCACATGACTCATTCATCTTCCACAAATTTGAGTGAGAGATTTTCTTAAAGCTCAGATCTAATCTAAATGCTCAGACTTACCCTGCCTAAAAGTAATTCTTCAGTGATTTTTCATCAAGCTCAAGATTATTTATATAGCACCTATGAGTCTTCCAAAGCTGGCTTCTACCTATGCTTCTTATCTTGTTTCCCAACATTCCTCCACATTCCCCATGTGCTATTTGAAGCTATTCCCAGTTTCAAGAACTCATTGTGGCTATTTTTAATACTGTCCTTTCTGTCTAGAATGTTCTCCCTCTTTTCTGCTTGGGAAACTCCTAGAGTCCATGTTGTCTTGATTATTCTTACACCATTTATCATATTTATGTCTATCTCTTCTCCCACACTGTGTGCCCATGGGGCTCAGTTCTTTCATAAGTTCATCACATTGTGCTTAGGCAAAGGGACTGGACAATAGTTGTCTTCTAATAAATGTTGAGGGAATTTAATATAATGAGGCAAACCAGAAAAAAGAAATGGAGCACAAATAAAATCTAATCACAGATTTAAATGCCAACAGATGAAAAGCTAAAAAAATAAATATTACAAACATACATATGTGTATACAAGTTCATTTCTCTAAATCTAAACTATGTACAAGTTAAAACAAAATGTGATTCATCTTCTTGACGATGTTATTGGTGTTACTATTGAAGAAAAGAGATAAACTGAATGAAAATCTAATGTTTCAGGCTAAATATTTAATAAATTAAATCAACAAACTCAGAATATTATAGTTAAAAGAAGCCAGAATCATCATCTAGTCTAATCCTCTTACTCAGGAAATTGACGTGCCAAAGCTGTGAATTATACAAGGTCACACAGCTAACTGGAAGCAAATCTGGGACTGAAACTCAACTCTTCCATTTAATTTCTATAATTTCCTTTGTATACATTTCTCCTTTACTTAGGTATGCTGTGGTAGTTAAGGTTATGTGTCAACTTGGCTGAGCCTGGTTTTGAGTGGCTGGGCAGCTGGATGTAGTTATTTCCCATGGTGAGACTGGTAATCAACTCCATGGTGGAATCTGATGTGAGCAGCCTTAGGATGCAGTCTGCTCCCTGTATATAAGGAGAAGCTTTAGGAATGGTCTGCAGCTTTTTGGCACACTTGGACCCAGCATGTAGCCAAGTCTACATTCAGCAGCCTGCCATGTTTCCTGCCAGTCTTGGGACTATCTCTGGACTTGAACTAGTGGCCTGTTGTGTGGCAATATTGTGACTATGACATTTTATTTGTCAATCTTGGGGTTGTTAGCCTCAACAGCCAGCAGCTGCCTGAGTAAAGAGACACCTTTAGCTCCAGTGAACCAAGAGCAAGAGGCAGAGCTGAAGTCCAAGGCTGAGGGGCTTTCACCCAGCCCCTAGAGCCTGGCGCTTTGCACTTGGACTTCTAGCCTCCAAAACTGTAAGACAATAAATCCCTGTTTATTTAAAACTACCCATTTTTGGTATTTTTCCTGTTAGAGCAGCATGAAGTAACCAAAACAGGTACTCATTGTTCATGCTTCTTGGGACAATATCCTTGCTTCGATATACTACTAATGTATGTATACATCCAAGAATCAAGACAATATAAAAGTCAATAACCTGAACTTCTCTTCACCAGGAAATTTTTTAGTAAGTTTGTGTTTTTCAAACATCTGATTCTAAAAAAGTCTCCTTGGTCCTTATTAAAAATAGATTTGCAGGCCCTACCCTACATCTTCTAAATCTACAAGAGTGGCTTGGATCAGTATGTTATCAAGCACAGATCATTCTTATAGTCAGTTCAGTGTGGAAGAAACTGCACTACTGAAAAATATCTATTCCCTTCCTTAATGTGGAAGTTGGTATTGATGCACAATATACATAAAATTCCAACAGAAATTGGAAGAGGAGAAATTAAAGTTGTAGGTAATTCTAAACCCAGACAGTGAGGAGAAGTAAAGGTATCTCAGAAATAAGAATAAGCATTTTAAGTTACCAATTTTGTTTTATTTGGCAGCTGGAGGAGAGACATGAGATGATGTCTCAGTGCCAGGTGGGCAGATGAAAATGACACTAAGTAGTTTTGAATTTACTGAATGAGTATCAGGGAGCCATTGAAAACTTTTAAACAGAGCACTGCCACGATTAGGGTTCCTGATAGGAGGGCTTTACAAGACAGAGTTTTCAACTAAGTTTATATTTAGTTTGGAGACTGCAATAGTGTAGAGCAAAAGGGTTTTCATGAAACCATGAATCGTGGAAACTCTCAGCAACCTTAGTCATGGGTAGGAAAAGTATCAATATCCTCATTTTACCAATAAGGGACAAAATAAGTAAGCTGAGGCAAAGGGAGGCCAAATGACTTGCTTAGACATGTTGGCCACTTCATAGTTTAGGACAGAGGGGAGATATTTTACGTGCTGTAGTTGCTTGAAAAATGATGACCAGAGCATCTAAAAACCTTTTTATGAGTAATTCAGCCTTAGTCAAGTCAACTGACTTGTAGAAGGTAAAGTGTCCTTACCTCACTCAGATGTGTCTTCAATTCCTGTATTTTCCTATATTCTGGTGTGTCAAGCACCACTTTGTATTTGTCGCGCATCTTCTTTGCATTATTTGTATACACGTAATTAGACTACAAAAAACCCAACAATGAAAGAAACACAAGATGATGAATCACTTAAGTGATTGTGCCTCACGGCCATACATTCCTTTTCAAATGGCTGACATATACATGCTGAGTAACTATCTCCATGTCCTGGATATCTTTCCAGACAGGAACAAAAGCCATTGTCATTTAGTTAAACTTACTCCTTTTATAGGAAGTACTGAACCTCTTGAGTGGTTCATGACAGCTAAGCACAGTTAATGGGAAATGCTGCCCTAAAAGCAGCTGCAGGAAGAGATTCTTTCTGCCCAGCACACTGCAGCTGGTGATGGGTGTGATGGGGTGTATGGATCACTGTGTAGAGGCCCTGCAAGCTCTGAAAATAAACAATATACTCACCCATAGCTTTCGCAGATGCCGGGCACGGACCATGTCAGGAGTGTCATACAGGAAACAGCCCAGGCCCCTTAGAACCTGCAAGTCCTCTTTGTATTTAATCTGTGGTTTAGAAACAGAAATATGACTGGTCATGAGCAAAAGTAAATCAAGAATGAAAAAGACAGAGTAGTGGCCCTTCTTAAAATAATTTATCTTTCATTCTGATTCAACATGTTCCCTTTCATTCCGAGTTTGTTGTTGTTGTTATTAAGAGCCATCAAATCAGCTCTTACTCATAATGACTTTATGGATAACAGAATAAAAGGCTGCCTGGTCTTGCACCATCTTCATTATTGTTGCTATGTTGGAGTCCATTGCTTTGACTATTGTGTCAAGTGATTTAATTGATGGTTTCCTTCCTTTTTGCTGACTCTCTGCTTTACCCACAATGAGGTCCTTGTCTAGAGATTGGTCTTTCTGAGAGTTTGTCCAAAGTAAGTAAGCCAAAATTTCACCATCTTAGTTTACTTGCCATCAAATAAAGCATAGTGTTGGTTTTTTTTTTTTTCATTTATGTCTCTAATTTTGCACTGAGGAGAGTTTTATTAATACTATTTTATTATTACATTGATGGGAGAAAAACCACAGAGTGAATGGAGGGGTGTTTTAGGAGAAGAAAACATCCAATGAGGATTTGAAAAACAAGATGGCAGTAGGAAGTTGCTAGAGGGGCTGGGAGTAGGGATGAAAGGAGAAAGATACTGAACATGATGAGAGACAGAGAACAATTAGAGGAAGGAGCAATAATGACTGAGGGTTGAATACAGAACAGTAGTCAGATTCTTTCATTGCCCAGTTGGTCCTCTTACTGCTGTTTCCACAGCTGGTGAAATGTGAGGTTCGTTTTCCATGCTGAATCCCTGGGTGGGAGAATGGTTACTAAGCTTGGCTGATAACCAGGAAGGTGGTTGTTTCCATCCATTCAGAGCCACCTTGTAAGAAAGGCTTGGCAATCTATTTCTGAAAAAGCAGCCATTGAAAACCCTAAGGAGCATGGTTCTATTCTGATCCACTGGGCCCACCATAGGTAGGAATTGACTCCATGGCAACCAGTGTTTTGGTTTCCATGCTATTTCACCCCTAAGGTATACACCTGGTTTGGAAGTACTCAGTGGAGAAGGATGTTCAATGAGCACTGGTTGGCTTAAATGCAGAAAGCAAGCCTGCCTCTTGTTAAGACGTGATCCCCACCAGAAAGATGCCTATGAGATGCTTACATCACTGGTGATGTCTCCCACGTAGCGGCAATGGAGAACTTGGGGTGTATATGGCAAGGAGATCAGGTGCCCCTGCATCTTGAAGAAGTCTGATTTGTAGATCAACTTAAAGAGAAAGAAAAAAAACACCCAGAAACACGCATATTAGAGACCAAATGGTTGACATGCATCCCTGGGTTCCACAGTCTGCCTTTTCTGCTAAGGAAATACCCACCTCACTGACAGCTTCTTGTGTCTTTTTGACTTGGCGGATTTCAGGTGTATCAGGAGTTGTATGAATCTTATCTTTCAGTTTGTGGTACAACTGTCGATACAGTCTCTACATTGGAGGAAAATCATTGCAGGGATTTAATGTAAGATAATCAGGGTATTTACTGACTAATTAACAAGCAAATATTTTACATAAAGTGCCATGCAAAGGAAGACTGGAGATATGGAAATAGATTGAGATTAGGAAAAAGAAGAAAAAGACATTTATCTTATTTAGCTGAAGACTCTGAGCACAAAGACTTTCACTTTCTATCAAATGGTTAGTTAGCAGGATATATACAAACCAAAAGTTTATGTGGAACAAAGGTCATGAATCAGAATAAAATACAGCTTATTAAGGATTTTTAAATATAAATGTCAAAAGAAGGAATTTTTTTTTCCTTTGGAAAAATTTTGTGTTGTAATCCATGGAACTTACTCTAGAGACTCAATGGCAGTACAAACTAGAGAAAAACACTGCCAAAAAATATTAATATCAAAATGGTGACAAAAAAAGACCCTCTTACTCCTTGCTGAGGTATAAGTTTACAACTGGGGTACAATTAATTTCTTACGGCATTTCAAACAAAGCCAGGAGCTTTGAAACCCAATATTTTCCCCACAGAATTAGCATTCACCGTACCTCACTGGTAACCTTGTTGGCCCTCCGGACATGGACAAATGGAACGTCTTTAGGGCCAAGTGTATACCCATTTGCCTTGATGTGCTCATAAACTTCTTTGTACTTAAACTGCAAAAACAAAGCCAGAATGAGATCCATGATGGGTGAACAAAGAACAACATTAAATTTCTCCAGTAGAAAAAAGGGGTTACTTTATTTGAAAATTACTCTCTAAGCCTTAAGTATAAAGAAAAGTCACTGACACAATTTCAGTATTAACCCAAGTCTTGAAAACTATTTGTTGGGTAATAAAGCTAGATCTAGACAGGAATAAAACTCCACTTTGCTTGGATGAAAACTCTTTGTAGGGAGGTATGCAAAATGCAAGAGAAATCTAGATTTTTAGCTCCCATATGGCTAAGAATTAAGATATGCAAAGAAGGAACAAAGATGCATTTTTAAGTCTGATGAACAGCTTTATAGATGAATCAACTGACTCTATGTCATGAGAACCGTATTCTGGGGCCATAGTCCGTTGAATCCTGCCTGGTCAGCAGGTTTGATTTCTGAGCCTCTGAGGAGAAGCAGAATGGAAGGGTGAGCTTATTCTTCAGAAGATGGCTAGTCTGTTGAGCATAGTCTGCAGAATAGGATAACTGGGATAGCCAAAACTTCTCTAGGCTTTACCCATGGGATAAATCAATCAAGTCCTAACCTGGCTTTTAAAGAGTAGGGAAGGTTTGTATCAAAGCCAGCACCTGGATAAGCTAATAGTAGTGAGAGCCTACCTATTCCTATGAACTAGGCACAGAGGGTAAGTGGTGAGGTAAGTATCATAGCCAACAGGTAATGTTCTTTTCATTTCAAAGGAATACATGGTGATGTTATATGAAACACAGCAGGAGGAAGGTGACGACTATTGTCACATATCACTATGGCATGTATAAAGTTGCTTTATGATAAATAGCTTGGTATGGTTTGGTATGTTATGCTTCAATGTTAAGGATAGCAGAAGTAGGGACATCATGGTTGCCATGGGCCCTGAATCAAGGTAACTGGCCCAGACGGTACAATCCCATGAACATCCTATCCTAATCCAATGGGCTACCCCATTCAGCACTGCTGAATTGCAGAAACAAGACAATTTTGCAGCAGCCCTAGAAAGTATGCTGTCTGTCTCCTTTTCAACAATTTCATCACTATTGTTGGACTTTCAGGATGTGATAGGGAAATGAGAATACTATTCATGAATACTATTCATGAATACTAACCCCCTACTGGCAAACTAAGGAGCATTGGTGGCATAGCGCCTAAGGCATTTGACTGCTAACGAGAAGGTTGGTTGTTCAAACCCACCAGCCACTCCATGGAAGGAAGACTGGGCAATCTACTTCTGTAAAGATTCACCGCCTCAGAAACACAAAGGGGGTCACTCTGAGTTGGAATAGACTCTATGGCAGTGTTGTTGTTGTTGTGTTTTAATCCCAAACTCTTTCTCAAGGTGGAGAAGATCACTCACATAACTGCTCATGTATCGAGTGTCCTTGTTGTGTTTGAAGTGAATGGTATCGACTGGAAGGCGATATCCAGTGGGCAGGGAGTGCAGGCCAGGTCTTCGGTACAGGTTCTGCCAGAATAAGGAAGAGGTGGTTGAGACTTTTGACATCAAATAACTGATCAGAGTTAAACAAATCATATCCAGCTCATGTTAGGTTTTTATCAGCTACTTAATGTGTTTATGCTCACTGGATTGATTTCGGGAAGAAATTAGATAAATCCTAAGAGTCATGAAGTAACTTAGACTACTCTTAACCTTTTTTTTTATTTCATAAAAAAAGAGGACTTATTGAATAGGCTTATGAAAAGTAATTCTTCTATGCTTCTGGATATATGTCCAGTGTCCTGCATAGCCTCTTGCAGGAATTTGGGAACAGTAGAGAAAATAGGAAGCCAAGTGACACCTCTGTCCTTACCCCAACCTTAGGTGATATTTCAGATATCACCATTTTCTAAGACAGCCATATTATAAGGCATACCTTTGGAACACCGCTTCCCCATACAACCACATAAACACAATGTCTTGACACTAGGCTGTGAAAAGGGCGTGATGATCATATTTATAACAAGAAGAGTCAGTAGCCTCTGTCTGTGACCTTAAATACTTTATTTTTCAGGGGGCTACAGGAAGGTTGGGCAATCCATTTTCATAGTGATACCGCCTCGGAAACCCAAGGAGGGGTCGCTATGAATTGGGTCTGACTCGACAGTACATAACAACAACACAGGATTAAGAATAGTATTTAAAATATTAAAAAATCAAATTAATTTTAACGTTCAAGAATAGGAGAGTAACATTATAAGAGACCCAAGCAACACACTTGACAAGTACGCAATAGGATATTAAGTGTGTTGGTTGGGTCCAGGTTCTTTCTCTTCTGAATTCTAACAGCAAATTCTAGCTTCATTTCTTATTGTCAGTATGATTATATGCCTTGTCTTTCCCAACTTGATTTTAAGCTTTTTTTGAGAGCAGAGAGAGTAGCTTTGCTCTATTCTTTGTTAACTTGTAAACATTGCTCAAAAAAAGCTTATTGCTTGCTTGATTGCTGCCAGCAAAGAGGGAAGACAATCTATAGTCTGTGGTTTGTTTTCTTTTTCAATACATGTGATTGGAACGGTATTTACAAAGTCAAGCTGAGAGGATGCCCAAGCAAAGGTCACTTCTACCGACGCCAATGACCTGGCCATCCTAGATTTCTACCAGGTGCCATGTTGAGTTCTCACTGCTCACCTCACTCTGGAGTTTGTATGCGTGCAGGGCACGGTCCAGATCCACAGTTTTAGTAGTTGGAGCCACTTTGCCTCTGACACTGTGTATATAGTCATAGTGATAGACAGCCTGGGTGGAGAGAGAAAGAGTAGACCAATTCAGATTGTGTGAACATTGTGAGAAAGTGCAAAGTAAATGAAAACCCAAGTTTCTCTCCAAAAAGATAAAAAATGGTAGCTGCTTTGCGTTGCCTAGAAAACTCTATTTTATGTACTATTGTGTCATGTCCAATAGGATCAGAGCCAGGATGTGGACACCCACGCCGAGAAATAAATGGAAGAGATGGTTCAGCTATAAGAAGAGGAAGAGTGGGTGTTTCATCACCAGACATTCTAAAATAATAGGTTTTAATGTTCTCACTCACCAGTGGATCTAATCTTTATTTATTAACCTGTGGGGTTGAGAAAAAAGAGCAATCTGCCTGCTTTGCTTGCTCTGTATCAAGCATTATAATAGGTGATTTACATGCATTTTCCCATTTTACAGAGAAGGATGCTGAGACTCAGAGGGATGAAGTGCTTTTCACAAGCTTCAAATATTATATATAATAGAGGTAGGATTCCAATCCACATGTCTAATTTCAGAGTCTAATTGCTACTTATTCTACCTTAATAACCAATACCATAACCAGATGTAGTCAAGTCAGAACACAGGGTTTTCAAAGGCTATAACCCTTTGGAAACAGTTTACCAGGCTTTTCTTCTGAGGCACCCCTGGGTAAGTTTGAACTGCCAACATTTTGGTTAGGAGCACTCAACCATTTGTGCCACCTGGGGATTCTTATTCCACTATCATTAGCTCTAATGTATTAGAAAATCTAGATAGAGAGACATAACTGTTAGTTATGACACAAGGGTGTAACAAACAATATTTGAAGGTCTAAACCACAAAGGATTTCATATATTTAGACAATCCAGGGCACTATGTGAATACATCAAGTTTTAGAAAATAAGAGCAGCCTCTTAACTGCTTTCTAAGGCATCAACCCTGGTTTCCCAGTTAGAAAAAGTGTGGCACTGCCCAGTCTTTAGTTTTTGCCACTTGTGCTTCAGTGGTTGTCCCTGTCTTTATTTCTAGCTATGTCTTACCCACCACCTTTCCCTTCTAGCCAACACTGTCCAAAGCAGGTTCCTAGTGAGTACTCACATCACTTAGCTGTTTCCCGCTTTTGACAGCTTGGACGTAGACTGGTGTGTCAGTGACCAACTTGTAGTTGTTCCTTGTTTTCTGCACATGAGCTTTGTACTTGATCTGCAAAGAGAAAGAAAACAAGTTTATGTTGGGACCATTCATTATACTAAGAATTACTTGTTCGCAGGGAGCTTGGTTACATTTAACTTATGGGATTTACATTCATCAGCACTCACTCAACAGGATGCATCTGAATTTTATACCAATCAGACTAATTAGTGCTGATGGTCACAGGGAGCTTCTAGAGTCCTCTAGGAGTCTTAACAACTGCTCTTCTAGGAAAGCTTAACTTTCTTACTGAAATCTTGATTACAGTATTAATCAAGGATTTGCCTAGCAAATTTTATCATTACAAATAAGTTCTGTCCATAGCATCACAAGCATCTAATAAATGAGATTTTCATATAAGGAGAATTATGTGCTTGGTTTTCCAAAATAATTCAAAAGGTGGGAGAAGAGCCAGGGACCCCTTCTTTATCAGAGAACAATGCTACAACTTGACTGCATGTTTAAGAGGAATGATATCTGCATTCCTGAGAAATAGCTATTCTATGTTCCTTAGCATCTTTTTCCAGCCAAGACATCCTCATAGGATGTCTGGTAGGTCTTAACTAGTAGGTCTGCAACAATGTTCCCTGCTTTATATACTTTCCTCTTAGGTCCAGACTACATGAAAACCAAAAAGCCAAACTCACTGTCATCAGGTTGGTTCTGACTCATAGCAACCCCTCCTTGGGTTTCTGAGGCGGTATCTCTACTGAAGTAAATTGCCCAGTTTTCCTTCCAAGGAAGGGCTGGTGGATTTGAACCTCCAGCCTTCTGGTTAGCAATCAAATGCCTTAGGCACTACACCACCAGAGCTCCTCCAGACTACATAGGGATGGAAATATTAAAAAAAAAAAAAAAGGCAAACTCACATCATTACGTAGATCATAAGCATGTTTGGCATGGAGAATCTCAGGAGTGTCCCAGACATAGCAACCAATGCCTTTCAGCCAGGTGAGGTCATCCTTGTACACAATCTAGAAAGTTGCAATAGATGGAAAAGATTTTAAAAAATTTAACCATAATTTTAACACGAAAAAATATACAAGTGGTTTGGTATGGCCACTATGGGAACAGTCTGGTGGGTCCTCCAAAAGATGAACACAGTACCACCACATGACCCAGCAAATCTCAATCCTAGGTATGTACTCAAAGAAGTGAAGGCAAGAGTGTATACAGAACTTGTGCACCAATGTTCATGTGTGGCACTTTCCACAACAGCCAATAGGCAGAAATAACCAAAATGTCCATCAACAGATAAATGGGTAAATGAAATGTGGTACATACACACAATAGAACATTACTAAGCCATAAAGAGAAATGATGTCCCGATGCATGCCACAATATGGCTGAACCTTGACAACATCATGCTGAGTGAAATAAGTCAGTTGCAAAAAGACAAATATTATAAGATCTTGATCTCACTTATATGAAATAAACAAAAATATACTAACCAAAGATTATTGGAGGTTACTAGGGATGGAGGGGCAGCTCTGGTAGCATAGTGGCTAAGGCACTTGACTGCTCACCAGAAGGCTGTCGGTTCAAACCCACCAGCCACTCCTTGGAAGGAAGATGGGGCAATCTACTTCTGTAGTGATACTGCCTTGGAAACCCAAAGAGGGGTCGCTATGAGTCGGGTCTGACTCGACGGTACATAACAACAACAACAACAACAGGGATGGAGGTGACAGGGAAAAGGGGATTTTTTTTTTTACCTAGGGGGCAGTGAGTTTATCTTAATGGTGGGGGAATGATTTGGGAAAGGATAATGAGAATAGCTGCACAGTTGGATTAATGTAATCAATGTTACTGAATTGTGCGTGTAGAAACTGTTAAGATGGTGTATGTTTTGTTATATATATTTTCACAAGAATAAAATTAAAGAATAAAAGCATAGCCACACACTTGACATAGGTGACTTTGTGGAATGAAAAGTGAAAAGCATCAGGTATTTAGGTCCTGGGAGTTTCAGAAGCATTTGACAACAAAGCTCCACTTGCAGAGATGGCTCCCCAATCAAGCCAGACCCTGGATATGCATGAAAGCAGTACTACAAACAGAAGGCTGAAATGAAGTGACAGGTAAATCTGCTTCTTTTCTGGGTAATTAGAAGGGGAAACTTTTCATAAGCAACGGGCTTACATCACTGATCTGATCTGTGACTTTCCGGACGTGACTGTTGACTTGTAAGTCAGGGTGGCAAATCCACTCATGGAGGTGTAGGCGGTAATCAATCTCACTGACTTTCTTCTGAGTATCCTTAGCAGTCACCATCTCCACCATGTCAGGCACAATGTGGATTTTCATCTTGTTCTTTTCATAAACTGATCTGTACAGACGCTGTGGAGTTAAAATAGCATGGCCATTATATAGGAAATTGTACAAGGCATCACAACAATGCATGTCTTTCCAATACGTTATAGAAGTCAGGGTAACCAAACTTCTGCAAACAACAACTTAGAGTCGGAAGCAGGGTGGGGCCAGGAATTTCCTAACACCCTCTATTGATTCATACCATGGGGTGAGAGAGGGGAAGTAGCCTGGGCTAAAATAGCACTTGGCTGTTTCACATATGCATAACTGGTGCCATATGTATTGTTTACTAGAAAATGTTCTGATTTCTAATATGGGGATATTTCATTTGACTTCAGTTTGATTTCATAAGGCCTTTGGGATTACTTACATCAATGTTAAGCTTGCCAACTCGGAGGCACCGTGCAGTGTTTGGATCATCATCAACACTTTTTGGTAAAGTATAAAGTGCTTTGAACTTTTCATATTCTTCCCGATATTTGATCTACAGAGAACAAGTACAAAGAAAGAAACATAGTTTTGGAGAGTATTGGACTGGTATTGTTGAAAGAGTATGAAATTTCACAGAAATGTCCTGCTTCTAAAGTCCAGCAAACTTGGAGTTACCGTATCTCTGAGCTTGTTGTTTCATCTGTATAGACAAGTATAACACATGTACCTACCATAGAGTTATTGAAACTACTTTTTAAACTGTAAAGCACTATAAAATTTTAGTTACTGCCATTAAGACTACTATACCAATACTAGCACTTTTATTGCTATTACAATTCATTTTAAAATTATGTAATTTTAAAACAACCTCTTTTGTAACAATGGCATTTTCTTAATAATGGTTTTTCTTAATATCATAAGTGAAAGCTTAAAAATGCACTCAGGAACTTCTTTGTTCTTAACAATTGATTATCCTAACACTTAAGAGACTCATTCCTTGAATATGGGTTTTTACAAAGTTTTTTAAAAGTATAACATAATTAACTCCTATAAGAACACTAAATTTTAAGCATTCATATTTAGTTTGCAAGCCATATTGGCTTATTAATTAATGTTCTCTGATCACATATACTAAGTGGTGAGGCCCCTAAAAAGAATAAGATCCAACTCAATTTTCTCACAATGCGGAGACCTACTTCTCAGTATAAAAGAGTAGATAGGAGTATTTGTGTCAGAATTCCAGCAAAACCCTTTATTGACTAGAGGCCAACTAAAACACCCATTAGAATTTTCAAGAACATTGGTTCACATGTTTCTTACATTTTATATATTCCTTAGCTATAAAAAACATAGCATTCAAAGGAATGTTTTCCTTTTTAAACTAAGACTGGAATCCTTCCTTTCAAGGATTAATTTCTTTATGTCCTGCCTTATTTCAAAAACACCTCTGCTAGGCTTTCTAAATCCTACCCACAAAATTTCTCTTCCCAAATGAAAAACTCATTCCTTTGTGTTAGTTTGTTTTCAGTCTTCCAAATAGAAATGGGTCCAGGCAAAATCATATACATCAATTTTTCCTTCAGGTAAAAATTTAGATTAGTTCCTCTTCTAAAGTATTCATCTCCAGGCCCTTTTGAGGAGAGTGAAACCAATTCACTAGGTCAGCATTTAACTGAATGGGACAGAATTGAAATTATCACAGTACATTGCCCATAGTGAAACATTTATGTTAGAGGGAATTCATGTAAATTTCAGTTGTGTATATGTAACTTGCAATTAAAATAAATTTTTCGTTGCAGATCATGTTCAAAAAAGTTTGAGAAATCCTAGCCTAAGTATTGTACAAAATGTTCAGAGTTAAGAAATATAAGTTTGTAAAACTCCTAAGAGAGAACTGAGTTTATTAGGACTTCAGTGAAGGTTATAGGGAATTTTATAATAATAGGTTTTACTGAAGAACATTTTAGGCACAAAAATATTAGTGGTCATAAGACTCTATATAATATTTAAACTGCATATGTTACATATTTTTTTTGAATAATTATGTTTATGCCTGAGAAAAGTTCTGCCTTATAAAAGTAGTATAGTCTTTTAAAAGATTATAAAAATTTGTATTTAATAGTCACAAAACAATTTTTTCAATCATTTATTTGGGGATGGTATACCAACCAGTTATGACATTTACTATTTTATATTTGTCATAAAGGCCACATAATCTACTGAAAAATAATCTGTTTTGAACAGTATATTATGCCATCTGCCTCTTCTCTCTTCTGGCTAAAACAGAGAGTATCCATGTCACTTGCAGGTCACATTTGTGTCCTTCTCGTCAGTTCTTAGGAGTTTTCTCTTGACTGCAGTGTCCTTGAGAGGAAGCAATAACACACAGATTCTGTGAGCACTGAGCACCTAGAATTATTTGCTAAGATACCCCATGGACTTACTCATATGGTCAGCATAGGAATCAGCCATAACAGTTCTGAGAGTGGAGAACAGGGAAGGGCAGGAGGAGTGGGAATGTTGCTGTGTTTGTATTTAACTTACAATGCTGGCCAAATGCTTCTGGTTCTTGGCATGCGTCAGGGACACGGTGTTGGAAGGCAGAATGTAGCCGGTAGCTTTCACTTTATCCCAGGCCTCCTTGTACAGGTTCTGCAAAGATTAAAAATCTTCTCATTAATAAGGAAAAATGGATTCTAGCTAGCTTCCAAGTAACAGTTCTTTCTCTCCTCCTTTTCTGTCCTTAGGCACTCCCTACCAACCTCCAGATTTTCTCACTCTGTAGAATCCAAGAATACCTAAAAAAATAACTGGTTTAGGACTGTAGCCATAATTTCATAGTCCATTATTTTGTTTTCTACTATAGTAATTATCACTGTCTGCCAGTTATCAGATTTTTAGTTTTTATTTATTTGTTTGTTTTTGATGCACTTATATACTCCATATAGGTCTAGGAATTCCTGGAAGATGAAGACCATCAACATTTATTTTTAAGTCTATTTACTCATGTGTTCTTGCATGGTATAAATGGTTCAGTGCTGGACATAGAAAGTTTGAGATGAAACAGGGTATTTGCATGGTCTCAAAGAATCTCCTCCAAGTTATGTTTTTGAATAACAAAGGGAAAAATAGTAGTTTTAAAGTGCCGAAACTTGGCAGATACCAACTTAGTTAAGTGATCATGGTTAACATCACCAGTTAATTGTTACCATACGCCATCTGATATGATATACCTAGAAGAGTATATCAGTTCTGGGTTATTCTTGCCAAAAATGTATAACTCAAATCTAATTATGAGAAAACATCTGATAAACTCCAATTGAGAGACTTTATACAAAATAAATGGTAAATATTCTTCAAAAGTGGCAAGATCATAAAAGATAATGAAACACAGAGTAATTATTATAGATGGAGGAGACTAAGGAGACATGGCAGCCAAATGTTATGTGGGATCATGAATTGGCTCCTAGAACAGAAGAAAAATATTAGTGGAAAATCTGGTGAAATCCAAGCAAGATACGTAATTTAGTTAATAGTATTGTAACAGTGATAATTTCTTACTTTTGATAACTATACTATGGAGAAGCTTGATGATGGATATCTGAGAATTCTCTATACCATTTCTGCAAGTTTTCTGTAAGTCTGAAGTAACAGGATATAAAAACATTTTTTGAATTAACCAATTTAGAGGAGGGAAAAGAGAATGCCTTTGTTGTTCTGTAAGTCACTGGAGAGACCAGAGAATGACAAGTTCAGGGTCAAGAAATGATAGCTTCATCAGTATCTGCCTACAATAGGAATAAGTTTCTAAATTTGTGTCAAGTGCATGAAAGTGCAATATTTAATTGTAATGAGGAGGCTTTATGACACAAAGTAGGAATTTGAAGGCCCA
Source organism: Orycteropus afer afer (assembly GCF_000298275.1). Lineage (NCBI taxonomy): Eukaryota > Metazoa > Chordata > Mammalia > Tubulidentata > Orycteropodidae > Orycteropus > Orycteropus afer. Next base: position 5,116,490 of record NW_006921610.1, on the reverse strand, counting down.
CAACAAAAAGTGGAAAATCTCTTGGGCAGGGTGCCTATCTATTTTCTTCTCTTATTATTTCTGAAGGAGGAAAATGTGGCCCAAATATAAGAGGAAAAAGAACTCAACTCACACTGCTATAAAGATCCTTCAGATTCCTGGTTCTGTCATAGTCCACTGTTTCCAGAACTGTCGTATATTTGTCCTTAATCTGATGATAATTTTCTTTATATTTCACCTACAGACCAAAACAAAACAAAAAGGTTTATTTATCACTGTTGTTTGAAACAAGGCTTTGAACTGGTTCAAACTGGTTCAGTCTCGGCCGATGAAATGAAACTGGAATAGACACAAATTTTTAAAATTTGGGTGATCCAGAATGCTAACCAGAACAGGAAAAAATTCTAGGTTGAAGGCCTGGAACAGGCAACTCAGGAGAGGTGTAGTGAACCCTTTCAGGGGTCTGATGTGGGAGACTGGATTACTGCCAGGACAGTGGAGAGTGATACACATTCAAAGCAGCACAGTTGACTGGTAGGCAAGATTTCATTGCTATGCAATGCACATGCTGTCTTTGTTTTCTAAGAAGAAGATTAAATTTCTAGGAGGGCTCTGACCTGTAATTTTTCCTGTTCCAGTTATCATCCTGGTTCACCTACGTTTTAAAAATTCAGGCCCATTTCAGTGTTCTTCGTCAGCAATGACTGAACTGGGCTGAACCAGTTTAAAGCCCTGATTTGGAAATATGAAAAGAAAGAAATGACTTGCCCCTGGAAGAGAAGTACAAAGAAAACTTACCTCACTTGCATTAATGCCACTTTGAAGAGCAGTCACATAAAGTGGTGTATCTGTGACCATATTATAGTTTTTTAGGTTTTCTTTACCTGCTGCTGTGTACAGTATCTGCGAAGAAAAACAAAAGTCACCAAAAATGATAAAATACTGGTCTGTCAACAGCTTCAACAGTTTTTGCTAACTTGTATGACTATATTTAGTTCTGTGTTTCTGCTTTAATCCTAAAAAAAGGAGGCTATCACTCCACAGTCCAGCAGATTTTATGTGGCAGCCAAATAGTGTCTCTTGACCAAGATTGGGGTCTGGATCTTTGTCAGTTCTCCTCATTTTTCCATGCCTATACTCCTCTTTGACAGCAGCCCTTCAATTCTGACTTTCCATGAGACCTGCCCTACTAGAGCTGAACCATATTCAGAAAATTTCCAGATATCCATTTTTATCTTTCAAATCTTATTTATGCTTTTGCATCCTACTCTCCACAAGAGCATAGTGGCTAAGACACTTGCCTGCTAACCAGACGGCCAGTGGTTCAAACCCAC
>NW_006921610.1:5085781-5114192 GCF_000298275.1 Orycteropus afer afer | reverse complement strand
AAAATGGTTATTCATGGCACTTTTTGTTGAAAAGAAGCAGAGGTCATCAATATAAAGGCTATGGGAGCACATAGGGCCAAGGCAAGATCATTAAGTCAAGCTTCAGAAAAGACATACATCACTCAAGATCTCCTGGGCATTTCTGACACGTATAACATTGGGTTCTTCCGGAAGAGATGTCCACTGGTGAAAGTAGTGCCGATACTCCAGATCACTGAGGATGTACTGGCATTTTTTAGCCAGTACATGATTCATCATATCATTGGGGATATGAACATTTGCTTTGGTGTCCTCATAATCTCTTCTGTAGTTCAACTGAAAAACATTATTTTTTAAAGACAAAAATAAGAAAGGAACTAAAATATGAATTACTCAGATCAATCTTTTTTAGAGTCTCATCTCTAATATAGATCAGTGTATCTTTAGAACAGACTATGATGTTTTGAAAAATGATAATTCATTATGTTGTTCTTATTTTTTAATTGTCTCATCTGATTGTAACATAGGGTAAATAGTGATCTTGGGCTTGCTTTTTTTCCAAATCCAGAGGCCTCTATATGTGTTTGATTTGGGGGATGGGAGGAAAGGAGGAAGCACAGACCCATAAAGAGGTGCTCGAGGCTACCTGGCAAGGGCAGGGAAATCTTCAAGAATAACTCATTCCTCACCACCTTCTCTCTTCAGCTAATCTTGAGCCAGAAGGTAAATTATAAGTAGGCAGATGCACTAGCACACTTACAGTATTAAATAGAAAAGTGAACATTTTGCTTACCGCACTCCTCATTTTTTGGAAATCCAGACAGTGAACCACACCAGGGAACTCACTGATTTCTTTTCCAGCAAGGTAGTGGCCCTTCTGCTTCACATACGTCTCTTTGTATTTAAGCTGTGAAGTAGATACAGCACGGAGAATCATTAGAATTTTCTAAGCAGCACCTTTCTTTTCAATAAACCCTCAAACACCAGCCTTGTTCCAGTATAACGACAGACACATAGACCAGTGGAAGAGAATTGAGAATCTAGAAATAAATCCAACCAGCTAGGGATAGCTGATTTTCAACAAAGGGAAAGACACAATGGGAAGACACAATCTCTCTAACAATCGTTACTGGCAAAACTGGACAACTATCTGCAGGAAAATTAAACAGGACTCATACGTGACACCATACATAAAAACAGTCTCAAAATGGATCAAAACCTAAATCTTAAATCCAAGCCTATGAAGTTCATGGAAGACAAATAGGGACAAAAATTGGGGACCTAATCTGTGGTATGAACAGAATATCAAACATACTAAAAATGCACAAACAGCAAAAGGTAAACTAGATAACTAGGCTCTCCTAAATATTAAATACTTATGCTTATCAAAAGACTTAATCAAAAGAGTATAAAGAATATCTTCAGACTGGGAAAAAAATTGGCTTTGACATATCTGGGTCCAATCTCTAAAATTTATAGAAAATTCCAACACCTTAATGATAAAAAGACAAACAATCCAATTTAAAACTGGGCAAAGGACATGAACAGATATTTAACCAAAGAAAACAGTCAGGTGGTTAACAAACACATGAAGAGATACTCACAATCATTAGCTATTAAAATCCATTGCCATCAAGTGGATTCCAACTCACAGTGACCCTATAGGACAGAGTAGAACTGCCCCACAGGGTTTCTAAGGCTGTAAATCTTTACAGAAGCAAACTACCTCATCTTTTCTCCCACAGAGTGGCTAGTGGGTTTGAACCCCTGACCTTTTGGTTAGTAACCAAATGCTTAACCACTGCTCCAGCACAGCACCTTCATTAGCCATTGTTGTTGTTGCTGTTATTAGCCATTAGAAAGATGCAAATTGAAACTACAATGAGATATACAATCTCACCCTGGCAATAAAGGCACTGGTCAAAAAAACAGAAACTAACAAATGCTGGTGAGTTTGTGAGGATATTGGAACTCTTATACAGGGATGGTGGGACTGTGAAATGATACAACCTCTATGGAAAATGGTATGTCACTCCCTTAAAAAGCTAGAAATAGAAATACCATATGATTTAGCAATCCCATTCCAGGTATCCTAGAGAAGAGCTGTGACACAAATAGACATTTACACACTCATGTTCACTGCAACATTATTTACAATAGCAAAAAGATGAAAACAACCTAAGTGTCCATCAACAGATGAATGGATAAACAAATTGTAGTGCATAGATACAATGGAATACAACGCAAAAAAACAATGATGAATCTGTGAAGCATCTTATAACACAGATGAATCTTGAGGACAGTATGCTGAGTGAAATAAGTAAATTACAAAAGAGCATATATTATATGAGACAATATTATATAAAGTCAAGAATAGATTTACACACAGAAAGAAATATTTATTGATGGTTACCAGGGATGAGAGGGGAGAGGGAAGAGAGAGAGAATCACTAACTAGATAGTGTTGTTGTTGTTGTTGTGTGCTGTCGAGTTGGACCTGACTCATAGCTACCCCTCCTTGGGTTTCTGAGGTGGTATCACTATGGAAGTAGATTGCCCAACCTTCCTTCCCAGGAGTGGCTGGTGAGTTTGAACTGCCAGCCTTCTGGTGAGCAGTCAAGTGCCTTAGGCACTACACTACCAGAGCTCCCAACTAGATAGTAGACATGTGTTAATTTTTGTGAAGGGAAAGGCAATACACAATATGGGGGAAGTCAACACAACACGACGAAGGCAAAGGAAGACACTGGGAGGTACACATGAATAAAGGCCAATTATGGTAAATAAGATAACTGCAACAGCAGTAATAACAAACAATTTGTGAATGGATTTACAAATAAGTATGCTAAATAGGAGGTCATACAGAACTATACTCACATGCATATACATAGGCATAGTTGTGGATTTTTCTACATACGTATTTGTATATGCTCCATGTATATTCATATAAATAATAGAACATATGGGGGCATAGCTAAGCAAACTTCTCAGACATAGCCAAACATCTTGTGGGACTGGATTTCAAGGCTAAGGACCATAGTCTCAGGGGACATTTATATCAATTGGGAGAACATTGTACATAAAGACAACGTTCTACATCCTAGTTTGGTAAGCAGCACCTGGGGTCTTAATAGCTTGCAAGTGGCAATCTAAGATACAACTATTGGTCTCTTCCCACCTGGAGCAAAGGAGAGTGAAGGTAACAAAAGACTCAAGGAAATAATCAGTCCAAAGGACTAATGGCCTCAAGAACCACAGCCTCCTTTAGTCTGAGACCAGAAGAAGTAGATAATACCTGACAATTCTGACCAGGAACCCAATAGAAGGTTCCAGTTAGAACAGGAGAAAAATGCAGAAGAAAACTCAAATTTATAGGAAAAAAAAGGGTGGGGGGCAGAAGTACTGGTCTGATGGAGATTAGAGGAACCCTTGAGACTGTTGCTCTAAGTCACCCTTCTAACATGTACCTGAAGCCACTCCCAGAGCCCACCTCTTAACCAAATAATAGACTGGACTATGGAGTAAACAGTAACACCCATGAGGAATATGCACTGTAGAATAATCAACTATACGAGACCAAAAAGGCAACATTTTCCCAAATACAAAGATGAGAAGGCAGGGAAGGACGGGGAAATTGGAGGAATGGAAACAGGGAACCCAGTGTGGAAATGGAAAGAGTGCTGACACATTGTGGGGACTGCAACCAATGCCATAGAGCAATGTGTGCATCAACTACTGAATGGAAAACAAATTTGCTACATAAACGTTCACCGAAAGCACAATCAAATGTTAAAAAAAAAAAAAAAAAGGACCCTCAAATCTATGAGAGGAAAAAGTCATACTGACCTCACTATTCACATAGTCAGCATGCTTGGCTCCAACAATGGGAATATAGCGCTCATCCAAGGTATAGCCATAGGCTTTGGTTCCTTCCCATGCCCCCTTATACAGTATCTAGAACAAAGAAATATGTGTCAACAAAAGTTTACATTCAACTTATTTCAGACATCACTTAAAAAATTGCGATAATATTTATATTTAAGAAAAGGCTTAAATCTTTACAGTCTTTATTGTGTCTATCTAAGAACAGGACAAAGTGAGTGACTTAGTGAAATTAAATCTATAGACTCTGAGGCTTTTTACAATAGGACTTAACTATATTTATAATTCTAGTAAAAGTGACAAGACATTTACACCCAGGGAATGAATCACAAGATTGTTCCATAAGAGATGTGTACCTGCACACATACAAACACACAACCCATTCTTTAAATTAGCTGGATTAAATTTTGGAGGACAAATCCTGTGTTTGTTGGCTGGATATGCTTAGACGTGATTAGTAAGAAGAACAAGCTTCTCCTTCCCTCTGGCTGTTGGTAGCTGCTCAGTTTTAGAGCTCTTTCAGAACTTGTTCCATTATTATCTATATATTTGCATATAGATCTGTTTCTCTCACCGGATTATGAGCTCCTCAGGGGCATATCTCATTGAATTTTAGCACCTTGGAGCCTCACACAGTGCTGGCACATTACAGGTGCTCAAAAGTTACCAGCTGAATAAACGCTACTCACCCTGAATAATACATTACTTCTAATAAAAACACAATGCAATAAAAATATCTTCTTATAAATTCAGCTGTTCACAAAATCAGCCAAGAATATGAGTAATGACAAGAGCGTAAACCTAAGTTGTATGTATATCACATAAACTGGAACTTACAGTACTATAGAGTTTTCCCATGTCCTTGGAGTGGGAGATATGTGGTGTGTCTGGAGAGAATATATACTTGCCCTTGTGTTTATTAAATGTTTCTTTATATTTCACCTAAGGAGAGAAAACAAAACAAAGAAAACCCTTTTGATTACTATAAACACATATTCAAATTTTCATAGGACCTACCTCATAATATGGGAGCACTTGTAGCATAGTGACTAAGGCATTTGACTGCTAACAAATAGGTTGGCAGTTCAAACCCACCAGCCACTCCTCGGAAGGAAGACTGGATAATCTACTTCCGTAGAGATACCACCTCGGAAACTGAAGGAGGGGTCACTATGAGTCAGAATCCACTTGACAGCAGTAAGTTTGGTTTACCTCATAATATAATAATTACTCCACATTTAACTTGATCATAGCCAAAAGGCTGAGAAGTAATCAGTCTACATAAAACTAATGAACAATCTGGTTGAATTTCAGTTCATTTTAGCTAATAGAATGGAATAATTTGGACAAGAATACAGATGTTATTTAAAAGTAAATACAGCATACCACCTATAGTGACTTTTAAGATACCTTACTCCTAAAACATTACATGCCCGATTTTCTTATAAATAATTATCTAGTGTTAAGCAAATCCATTCAATGATAGACAACACCCTAATCTATGTACTTTCTCATCTGCAAAGCAAACTTACATCACTTTGATTGACTGAGTTAATCTTGGCCAAAACAATCTCTGGAGGATCCACCACACTTGTAAAGTTAGGATAGTTGTTAAGAGCATCTTTTTTATATTTTATCTGCAAAGAAATAGAGACAATTACAAGTCTGCCCTCACAGGATACCTACCTCCACATATATGTAAGGAAGACAGACATTAGGTAAGAAAAAGAACAGACTTTGCATACCTGGTTCACCATTTCCTGGTTCCTAGTAACTCTTACATGTTCCACAGAATCCAGGGGAATCCAGCCAATGCCTCGGAGCCACTCCAGGTCGGCTTTGTAGATATTCTGAGAGTGAGAAGGCAGATACAACGTAGATATAAATGACTCAGGCACAAAAAGACAAAGAGAAGATTAGGAAAAAAAAATATTTTGGAAGCTTTTTAAGGATTTCTCTAGTGGCTGTTGTCTTATTCATTTAATCATAGTTTCCTTTGTTCACTCGAGTACAGTTCTTGAAACTGTTATTATGAACAAGGCACTGTATGTACTAGGTGCTTTGAAGGATAGTGTAATTAAGTATCTAGGAGTACAGAGAAGTCCTGGGTAGCAAAAACAGATAACATGCTTGACGGCTAATCAAAAGGTTGTAGGTTTGAGTTATTCCATAGATGCCTTGGAAGAAAACTTGATGATTTGCTTCTTAAAAAAAAAAATCATCCCCTGAAGAACATATGGAACATAGTCCCGTATATATATTTTCTGACATATGTTGGGTTTCTATGAGTTGGAATTGACTCCACATCAATGCTCTCCCCCCCCCCAAAAGCAGAGAGAGCATTTACAAGGAGCAAAGTGGTACTGGCTATGAGAGTGAGACCACCAAAGTACTATGCTAGTTAAGGGAAGGAGCTGCTATTTTCCCCTATGGGCATAAGAAAAGGCTTTACCAAGGAGGTTCTATTTTTAGATGGATTTGAAGCATTTAGTTATGTGGAAGTATGTGGGGGCATTTAAAGTAAATAAATTGCACCAGCAAATGGTCATGTAATTGTAGAGAAGCAGGAAGCATCTCCTCAGGCCAAGGATACTCTGCCTTCCCTCTCTTCAGCTCTTGGCTTCTCCTGGCCCACTTCACACCAAAGGAAGAGGTGCTGATCTGATGAAAGTTCTGCAATAGTCATTATTCCACAACAACTAGTGAGGTGGGATGTTCAAGTTCAGCACCTAGGCTACAGGAACTGTCTTCAATTTCTTGTTTCCTTCCTGGTTGTGATGGCAAGACCCAGGTAGTGGTAGCTTCTCTGTGCATCTAACCATACAAGTCACTGCACTGTATTTCTGTTCCCTACAAACTGCAGGTAGAGGATGTGATTCAGGCTTCAGTGGGAGGTGACATTTACATTCAGTAAAGCCTAGGAGCTCTGGTAGCATAGTGGCTAAAGCACTTGACTGCTAACCAGAAGGCTGGCAGTTCAAACCCACCAGCCACTCCTCAGAAGGAAGGTTGGGCAATCCTACTATCCGTAGTGATACTGCCTCGGAAACCCAAGGAGGGATCACTATGAGTTGACTCGACGGCACATAACAACAACAAGCTTGACCAAAGCTCTGTGTGAGGCAGTACTGGGTCCTCATGCAGCTAATCAATACTTTGTTTCCCTTTTACTTTGATTCCTTGCAAACTTCTTAAAAAATGCCTCAAGGAATGAAGAGCTTGGCAATCAAGATTGGAGTGTTCCAAGGTCCTTGACTATACTATCATTTAATTTTGTCAAAACCCCAACTCAATCTCAATTCCCACCTGCGCTAATTATAATTTTAAATTAGCTGATAACTTTCCATGTGAATGTGAGTGAAGAGTTGCTAATGACAGAAATGGGACAAAATCAGCAGGATTTTTTTAAAAAATTGGCTTTGATCTTGAAAGATCTCAAAAGCACATGCAAGACACAAAGTTATCAATCAGCAACCACCCTGATTTTTGTCTGCCTTATATTCAGCTTCAATTTCCTTCTGGGGAAAAAAAAAAGTTATGGCTCAAATTATCAAAGACTGGTGGTTCTCGAATATTGCATATATTTTCAAAATAACCATCACTTACATCACTCTGTAGGTCATAGGCCTTCCTTGCCTGAATAACATCATTTTGGTCAGGATGACATGTCCATTGGTGTAGGTAATTACGGTAATCAATGTCACTGACAAGACTCTGTCCCTCCTTGGCGGCCAACACAGATACCATATCAGGAGGTATATTGATTTTGGATTTTGTTTTGTGATAGTCCACTTTGTACAGTCTGTCATTCTGAATTTGGCCTGCATGTTCAAACCAAACCAGCTTAGGATCGTCTCGCATTGTCGGAACACCAACATAATGGCCTCTTTGCTTTACATGTTCAGCTTTGTATTTCAGCTGGTGGGAAGAAAAATATAGATTCCGTCAATTTTGACAAACACACAAGGTGAAAAGGACTTGACCTTCTTCTAAGGAACATTAGTAAATTCAGCCCCTCAGCTTTTTGTGTGACTTCTCTTGAGAATAAATAACAAAAAGTGTTGATAGAAATAAATATCGATTTTAAAATAGAAAAAAATATATACATTTATTTTCTAATTCTGACTATTTTTATTGTAGGCCTAGAGATTTCAGAAAGGCCTGAGAATACAGGAAAAAGTAAAGAACTCAAAACAGTAGCTTTTAAAGAAAAAAAAGAAGAAAAGCCAAAGCCCATGGGAAAAGGGTCAAAGGGGAGCAGGTATGCCAACTATTGCCAAGCCCAGCACAGTATGCCAAGCTGAAAAGGGACACTCTTAGGTGCTAGGCTTTAGACAAAGCTGAAATCCCTGATAGACAAGGTCCAACCTTTGGGAAGTATCCTAGAGTCAGTGTGAATTACCTCACTCTGAACATCATTAGAGTGATGGGCATGGACAAAGGGCACAGCATCAGGAGGCAAAATATAACCCGTGGCTTTTTGTTTCTCCCAGCTTTCCTTGTACTGGTACTGAAAGACAGAATAGCAACAAAGGTTACAATGGGGAGTCAGACTGGAAGGATAAATTGATGGTTTAAATCTCAGAAATACAGTTATCTGTGGTTCATGTCCCTATACAAAGTAACAGGCATCTGGGTAAATCCATACCTGGTCCAATATCCGGGCTGCCTCCTGGGCAGTGTGCAGCAAGGGGGTTTCTGTGAGGGTATACTTTGATTTGTTGTCATTCCAATCTTTCCGGTATTTAATCTGAAATTCATAGGAAGTAAGTTACTCAGAGTTAAGAAAACATCATGTTGTCCAGGCATGCTAGCATCAATAACTTCAATGATTAAAACTTGTATCTCAGGAAATGATTGCATGCTGAGTTTAAGCAGGTGGAAAAGCTTTGGAAAGGATATCTGCATGATTGTGCAATTTTAGAACAGTCATGTACTTACATCATTCAGGATCTCACCGCTTTGTTTTGCTGTCACATAATCAACTCTGTCATCCACAGGGGTAAAGTTGAGAGTTTCTATTTTTGTGCGATATTTTTTCTGTAGGGAAGAAAATTGTCTTTTAGACAAAGTTGTAGTCCTTGGTCCTGTGAGAGTTGAGAAAGATATGGTAAATTGAAGGGTCCCTCTCCACTAAACGACCACACTCAGTTTGCTGCCCTGTGGTGGTTTGCATGTTGTTGTGATGCTGGAAGCTACAGCACTGGTATTTCAAATATCCATGGTAGACAGGTTTCAGCAGAGCTTCTAAACTAAGATAGACTAGGAAGAAAGGTGTGGCAATCTACTTCCAAACGTTAGCCAATGAAAACCTTATGGCTCACAACAGAACAATGCCGAACTCACATATTTAGAACACTATCAGGAGAAATCAATGGCTAGAGAAGGACATCATGTTTGGTGAAGTAGAGGGGAAATGAGGGTGAAGGATACTCTCAGTGAGACGGATCAGCACAGCAGCCACAACGTTACATGCTAGCAATTGTGAGAATGACATAGCAATGGGCAACATTTCATTCTATTGTACATAATAAAGTTGGAGTCAACTCGACAGCAGCTATCTGTCTCTACTGAAGCTTAGAGTGCCATATTAGAATAGCATCTTCATGGCAATTAGGTTTTGTTTTTGGTATTTTGTTTTTAAACAAATGGGTTGGTTTCCATGGCTCCCATTGATTTTAAAGTGGCAAGTTTGCTCATTTCCCGGTCATGTGATGGATCTTTATGTGTATCACTTTATTCTTAACACATTTTTTGAACTGGACAAGGATCTCCCTAGCATAATGGTATTGTTGACAAAATAATCTTGTCATGTATACAATTCTGAGCTTTGATGGTATAGTGCCTAAGGCATTTGACTGCTAATCAGAAGGTTGGTGGTTCAAACCCACCAGCCACTCTCCGGAAAGAAGACTGGGTAATTGACTTCTGTAAAGATTTACCATCTCAGAAACCCAAAGGGGGTCGCTGTGAGTCAGAATCGATTCAATGGCAGTGAGTTTGGTTTTGGTTTTCAGTTTAAGCATAAATGAAGGTGTTCTAGTGCCATGGTGTTTTACTGCTAACTGAAAGGTTGGTGGTTCAAACCCATCAGCTGCTTCACGGGCGAATGATGTGGCAGTCTGCTTCCATAAAGATTATAATTTTGGAAACATTATAGGGCAGTTCTACTCTGTCCTACAGGTTCCCTATGAGTTGGGATTAACTCAAAGGCAATAGTGTTTATTTGTTTGGTTGTTGGTTTTATGCATAAATGAATGCTGTGGGTATTATGTTATGGATTTTGTGCCATAATGTAATAGGGATAGTACAGGATTATTTTGAAAAAATGTTTGCCTGATCTAAATTAAAGCAGTTAAAATGGCAGATGTGGAATATCTGCACTTTGGCTTCTGCATTGTGGGTTCATCCTTTTGGGAAGTATAATGAATGGCAGGGTAACATCTTGGAATACCTCACTGAAGATATCCGCAGCATGTTTGGCGTGATTGACAGAAACAGAATCACTTGGCAACCATCCAATTCCACGTAACCATTCCAAGTCAGCCTTGTAAACAGCCTGTGAAAACAAGACTAGGTTAATTCAACAACCCTGATCACATGATCCGATTTATCATATCCATTGGTCTGGTGGAGAAATACAATTTAAATACTATGTCACTCCAGAATGACAAACTCAAGCAGCCAGGTAGGTAACATAAGTAAATTAATTAGGAGGTCAGGTAGTGTGGCAAACTGGAGAATATATTTTCTATTTAAAAAAGGGTAGTCCCCACTCAGTTCCAGCTTCTTATTGCCAAGAGGTAATTCAGGTCCAGAGCTACTTTCTCTGATATTTATAAGAAATAGGAAATCTGGATTTGGATTAAAACTTCCTGATTTAAAAATGTTCAATTTTTTAAACACTATGTCACCTGAAGAAGCATACCCGTGGCTACATCCTGTCCAAGTGCTGACAATATTTGACTTCTGATATAAACTTTAATGACTACCTAAACTTCACAAGAGTGATATTTTTACAGTGTTTTCCTTTACCTGATACAATTAAAAAACTGTATTCACACTGCCATTTATTTCTTGATTCAAAGACAGATCCTCCATGGCTTTGATGGCTTTGATACCATACTATAAATTCTACCTAATACCTGGTTCTGGGCTGTATGAAGATTTGACATGATAATATAGATTTTAATGTCATAAACTTTGAGAATCATAGCCAAATAGTAGAAGCACTCATAAAAGGCAGGCCACTCACATCACTTTGCAGTTCATAGGCTTTCTTGGCCTGAATCACATCATTCTGGTCAGGCATGCATGTCCACTCGTGTAGGTAATTACGGTAATCGATGTCACTGACTAGAGTCTGACATTTTTTCGAATGTAAGATGGAAAGCATATCCGCAGGGCTTTGGAACTTGGTCTTCCATTTGGCCCAGTGCATCCGATACTCTCTCTCATTCTGAATCTTGCCAGCTATGAGGGCCCAGCGGATCTTGTTGTCATCCCTGGCTGTGCGGGTGCCCACATAGTGTCCCTTCTGCTTCTCGTGGTCAATCTTGTATTTGTACTGGGGACGGGAAAACAAAGCAGATGGGTCACAGCATGTACTCCTGATGTACCCGTGACATTTGTTTAAAAACTGAGAAGTTAAAAAATACCACACTTACATCACTGGCAATCTCCCGGGAGGCCTTGGCAGCCTGGATAGGGATGGCATCTAGCCGTACATCACAACTCATCTTCATCTCATCCCAACCTTCTCGGTAAATTTTCTGAAGAGGAGAAAAAATAAGCTATCTTTCTAGATTCAAATTTACCAATAACTGCAAAGACTCAAGCAGAATTAACTGTTACGAAGCCCTAGAACTTAAGACCAGCTAAAGAAAAGAGATAGGTGGAAGGATTATTCTATGGGATATGTAATGGTGTCTGGACTCAATGCAGTGGGTTTGGTTTTGGAATAGTGTCTGGAGTGCAAAGATCTGAGTTCAAGAATAAATCATTCTTTTTCATGTTACTCATAGCCTTGCTGTAGTTGTTCATGGATAATGATCTCATGCGTAATGTAAAGGGTATAGCTGCTGCTTGTGTTATTATATTAGAAGCATTGGGATAAGTTCAGACATTTATGGGTTACTATTGAATTCCTTTCATTCAATAATTCAATTTCTTTAATTCAGTTCCATTTTGTGATCTTCAGAACTATAAACTTTTCACATTTGTGTCTTTCCCAATCTAGTTCTTAGATCTTCTTTTAGAATTGATGATGCTTATTGCTTAGCAATGTTAGACCTTCTGCTAAACCACAATTGGATGTAACAGTTATTTTTTCAATATAGTGCTATTTTGTTCTTACAAAGAAGTTAACTAAGGTAGTGGATACTTTTAAAAATATATTTAAATATCTATTCATATTTAAACGAATACATTCTATATTGACAATGGCAGAAAGACTCAGAAAAAAACAGTAATTTAAATGTGTAATGAATACATTTTACCAAACAGCATGGCAACTTCTGCACTGCAGAATGGAGAGGTAATTCCAATTATTGACAGTTTCATAGCCTTTGCCTATCTGAGAAATGAATGCTCAGATAAATTTTGTTCTTGCAACCATGGACAAGTTTTATATGAGTTTGCATTAGGCTTTACTATGAATATCGGGCCGATTTTAACAATTGAATTGCTTTCTGTACAAAGGAGAAAGTATTCGTCACACCAAAATGTATTATATTAGCAAATATTTAATGCAAACTTGTCATTATGTTATCTTCTTGTTTCATCTTATTTATTATTTTATTACATATATTATCACACTTTTTTCTTATTAAAATTTTTTTGTCTGTTTACATGTTTCAAATATATACTTTCTTTGCACTCACACACAAAACGTATTTATGGCCTTGAGCTCTGACTTTTCATCTATTGACTTTGAGGATTTGGGCAAATTCCTTAACCCATTTAAATCTCACCTTTCCTGTCTGATATAAACAAAATAACAAGATTTTATTTATGTGGTGTGAAAATTAAGTAAATCAATTTATTGCAAATTGATTTGTTATCTATGAGATCATATGCAAATAGTTTATAAAGTAATGCTTTTTGAAGTGATGGAAGCAGTTTTGAACAGTGAATTTTATCAGGATTATAGAAATGGCTGTATCACGTGTAGAGAAAATGACTTTATATTTTGCTTAGCATCAAATGGAATGTTTGATTTCTTCCGAAGTGCAAGCATTCTCATTAATACCTAAAACTAATACACTTTACTATTGGCATACTTTCAAATACTAATCTTGCTTACTTAATGATACTAATATTAAGGTTCTAATGTTTCCAGCTGAGATACTTATCATGCAAAAGAAAGCACAAGAGACTTTCCAGAATCTTCCTGCCAAATTGCCTGGGGAGAGAACTGAAGCCTATGCAGCAGTGAAGAGCTAACTACTCAGTCTAGCGGGTTAAAAGCAACAGTGCCATGCTCCATAATATTGCTTGTGGTCCAAAAAAAATACTCTGTGTCCTAAAATTCTATTTGCTTCCCAAACATCGGAAAATATTAGCCCCCAAGTGGCTCGCTACAATCGAGTTAATGGAGCAGTTTGGCAAACGATCTTTGTTTGGCAGGCTCCTTCTCTTAAAAAGATTTATTGTTCTTCTGCAAGGCCTCAAAGTTATAAACCATGGGGAATTGCACTGAGGTAATACCTTTCTTCTAAGATCATACTTACTTTAAAAAAAAAACCAAACCAAACTCACTGTCAACGAGTTGGATCCGACTCATAACGACCCAGCCTTGGGTTTCTGAGGCAGTATCACTACAGCATTAGATTGCCCAATTTTCCTTCCAAGGAGTTGCTGGTGGGTTTGAACTGCATGCCTTCTGGTTAGCAGTTGAATGCCTTAGGCACTACGCCACCAGAGCTCCCATGCTTACTTTATACACAAGAAATCTCTGATATTCATGAAAGTAGTACCAAGTTTCTTGAATTTGATTTCACAGTCAGCCATACAGGGAATGCTCTTATTGCATCTCTTAGATTTTCAATAAATTCACTTGCTGTTTCCTGGCATATATTATTTCTTCTACAAATAATGATAATTTTGCCTTTCTTTTAACATTTATCTCTTATTCTTACTTTTATGTAATTGCCTCCAACAAATGTTAAATAATGGTAATGTTAAAGGCTACCCTTATTTTATTCCTGATTTTTCTTCATTAAAAAAAATTTTTTTATTATCATTTGGGTGAAAGTTTACAGAGCAAATTAATTTTCCATACAGCAGTACATACACACTTTGTTTCATGACACTGACTGCAATTTTCCACAATGCAACAGCTGTCTTCCCACTTCCTCCCCGTGGTTACCTCTACCTTGTGTCCTTCTTTCTTTCCTATGCATTCCTGCCCCCTGAACTATCTCCCTGTGCAAACACTGCCCTTCTGTTCTCCCTTGATGGATCTCTCTAAGGAGTGTATCTACCTAATGTAAATGTTCACTCTATATACCTATCTGTTATTTGGCTGGAAGCCACAGGAGTAAGCTCAGTTCCAGACCTGAAGGGTAACTAGGGGCCATAGTCTCAGGGATCTCACCAGGCTCTATCAGACCAGTAAATGTTTTTGTTGTTGTTGTTTTATGATTTTGAGTTTTGTTCCACATTATTCTTCCTCTATCCAGGATCTCCTACAGTGATCCCTTTCTGAGTGGTTGATAATGGTAGCCAGGCACCATCTAGTCCTTCTGGTCTTACGGTCATATAAACTGGAGACCACATGGTCTACTAGTTCCTTGGACGAATTGTTTCCATGTATCTTTGATTTTCTTCATTTTTCTTTGCTTTGGACGAGGAGAGACCCAATGTTGCATCTCAATAAACAAAACCAAACTCACTACCATCGAGTCAAATCTGACTCATAGCAATGCCTCTTTGGGTTTCTGAGGTGGTATCTCTATGGAGGTAGGTTGCCCAATCTTCCTTCCAAGGAGTGGATGATGGGTTTGAACCTCCAGCCTTCTGGTTGGCAGTCAAATGCCTTAGGCACTGCACCACCAGAGACTGTTTTAGTCCTGATTTTAATGAGATGTTTACTTACTAAGGATGAGGATGACCTTTGATTTGAAATTTATTTTTAAAGTCATGTCAAGAAATATAGTCATCTAAACAACAACAACATTCCTATTTTACTAAAACTTTTACTATTTTACTAAGACTTTATTAAGACGTGGATGAACTTGGAGGACATTATGCTGAGTGAAATAAGTCAATCACAAAAGGACAAATACTGTATTAATCTATTATTGTAAAAGTCAAGGAAATGCTTATCTGTGGAAGGACATTTTCTTTGTTGGTTACCAGGGATAGGAGGGGAAGGTAGAGACTTCAGTTAGATAGATAGAGATAAGTTTTGATTTGGGTGAAGAGAAAGGCAATGTACCAAATGTGATTGATCATTATAGGGGCATTGAGGAAGAGAAAGACATAGAGAGGTACGTGCGAAGTACAGACAACAAAGATGAACCCTTTTGCACATATAGTATGACGTGGTCAGTGAGGGCAAACACGGGTATATGGATGGATAGATGGATGGACAGGCTGAACTATTAGATATGTCTATGAAGTGGGGAGTGCACCCAAGAACATGTATAGGGTTGACAGACAGTGGTCCTATAACTTTATGTGTATGATATGAATTCCCAGGTGTATAATGGAGCTGACAAGGGGCAAGGTTGTAGTCACTGCTTGGTCACAGCCAGCTACCCAGAGGGACCAAGTAGTTGAACCTGTGGGCTCCGGACCATAGTCACAGGGGACATCAAGCTCAATTGGCATGACATACTACAGAAAACATTGTTCCACCTCCTACTGTGGTGAGTAGCGACTGGGATCTTAAAAGCTTGCAAGCTGCCATCTAGATGCAATGATGGGTCTTTCCTCATCCAGAGCAAAGAAGAATGAAGAAACCAAAGATTCATAAACAATTAGTCCTAGCGACTGGTAAACCATCCGATCTGCAGCCTATACAACTATGAGAGCAGAAGAACCATCTAGTGCCCAGCTACTACTGTCAACCACTTGGAAGAGGATCTATGTAGGAGATTCTGGATAGAGAAGGAGAACAATGTGGAACAAAACTCAAAATCATTTGGGAAAAAAAAAAGTGGGGGGGACCAGGTTTGCTGGGCCAATGGAGCCTGGTGGAACCACTGAGACTATGGCCCCTAGATGCCCTTCAGGTATGGAATTGAACACACACCTGTGACTTCCAGCCAAACAATGGACAGGCATATGAGTTGAACATTTACCTGAGGTAGGTACACTCCTTGGAGAGAACAACTATGAGAGAAAGAAGGGCTGGTTATGCACAGGGAGACAGCTCAGGGGGCAGGAATGCATGGCGGGATAGACACATGGAAGAGGTAACTGTTGGGAGGAAGTGGGAGGGGAGATATTGCTTTGTGGTAAATTGTGGTCAATGTCATGAGACAAAGTGTATGTGAACTGCTGTATAGAAAGCGTATTTGCTCTGTAAATTTTCACCCAAATCACAATAAAAAGAAAAGAAAAAAAAACAACAAGAAAAGACTTTTTTTCATATGCCTTTTCAAATCTAATAAAATGAGCACTTTTTTCCTATTATAGTATTTGGTTTCTGAATATGGAACCCTCTTGGCATTCCTGGATGAATTCTACTTGTTTGTAAAGTATCATTTTAATGTGTTTATTAGATACATTTATGTAATATAGTTTATTTTATGTGTCAATATACTATTTACAATTTTCCCTATTATTACTGGTTTTCACTTGTGGAATTATCTTTGACAAGTTTTGGTAATTGCATGATGTTCCTTCTTTATGTTCTATAGTATTTCATTTGTTCTTTGACGTTCTGAAAGAATTCTGTCAAATTGTCTACATGAGCCTAGCATTTATGGAGAGGGGGAAAACTCTTTACTAACCTTCTCAATTTGTTGTTTTATGTTTTTAATTTTTTTTTCTGGGTCACTTTAGTGGTTTATAATTTCTTAGCTAATCTCCCATACTTTTAAAATTAATTTGTAGACTTTCTCAAAAGAATGTTCATAATTATTTTGAGTTCTGAATCCCTCGCTGCTTCCCCTTTCTTGTTTGTGTGTTTCATAATTCTTCTTTATCCCCTTTGTCCTTATTCCCTTCTCCCTTTGGCCATGTTGACATTGGCTCACCAGAACCTGGCCTTGCCTAGTGACTAGGGACTTACTCTCTCCTCCCTCCTGGTCAAAGGCTGATGGCAAAGAGCCTTCCCTATCCACAGCACTGCCTAGGAAGAGGTCTATGCTGATCTTATAGCTCTAACTGAATGACTTTCCAAACATAAAAAGAGTCCATCATTATACTTACATTGCTCACATTAAGAGCATTTGCTCTTGCTAGATTAATTTCCGGAGTATCTGGCATTATGTGGATGGAAGTTTTATCCTTGTCCCAAACTTCTCTGTACTTTGGCTATGGAAAGAACCAATAATAACAATAAAATTACTTCATAACTTGTTATTTTGCCAATTCTAGTACACAAATTTCAACTTGTCTGATTCAAAATATTTTCATATCAAGGCAAATACTTCTAGATTTTTTTCACAGAAGTTACTTAAATTTGATACAAAATTCCTATGTGTACCTTTTAGTACTATGAACTTTTTTTAAAAAGTTAATAAGCAATAATAAAACAACCCTGTCCATATTAAAAATTAAATCTTTATTGTCAATATTATTATTATCATAGAAATAGATTCCTAGGTTATGTATCATTAATTTATAGTACTAATTTAATTTTAATATATAGAGAATAAAATGACATACAATACTAATATTTTCAGCATTTGCTTTAGCGAGGACAACTTCAGGAGTGTCAACGATACTTGTGTACTTAAGATTCACCACAGGTGTCCGATAGACACTGTCACTTAGGATATGTTGGGCATTTTTGACTCTCAGTACTTCAGGAGACCCTTCAGGCATCCAACCAATGCCACGCAACCACTCCAAGTCAGCCTTATAGATGGCCTGGGAAAGAAAATGAAGTTATGTAGAAGAAGTTACATATTATATTTGATTTTCCACTAACAATAATAAAAATAGAGCACTTGCCAGGCAAACATAACCCCTCATATGCACAGTAGTGTTTTGTTTTGTTTTCTATGGCAGAGGGTCTATGTTGGAATGCTTCCACACTTACATGATGTGGAAGCAGCTCTATGTTTTGAGGATCATACTCGATTTTTGAATAATTTTCAGGTAATCATCATACTAGCCAAAGGAGACTTTTAAGTAATACTAATGAGCTCTTCATGAATTCTCCACACAGCTCAGAATGATCTTTTCAAAATTCCAAATTCAAGTCTGATGTTGTAATGCTTCTCTTTGATCTATGTGTTCTGTCCCCACTGGCCTTCTTGGTGGCCAGTGCATGGTTTACACGCAGCACCTTTTGTATACATTGGTCATTCTGTGTGGCACATACTCAGTGTCCTCCTCATGGAGCCAACCCTTACCTTTCTTTCACATTCCGGTCAAACCATCACTTCCTCAGAGAAGTTTTCCTTCACCTAGTACCATGGATCACCCAGATACCACTTTTTTTTACTGATATTCTCTAATTGGTATCTATTTCTTTGCTATAAATGTGAATTCCTTAAGATCTGGAGCACAGGGAGTCTTTTTCTTCTTTTTTCACATTGTATCTTTAATGCTTAGCACAATGCCTGGCACATGGTATGTTTATTTAAGTATCTTTAAAGGATATTTTTAAAGGATAATTAAGAATCCAATTGATTCTTCTACAATGTTGACCTAGATTGTTTTCTTTTCCCAAGATCCTTTGAATCATATTTGCATTTTATTGGTTATCTAAAGTGTCCTCAGATATAGGTAATTGGTTAAGCAAAGAAAATTGCTTTATGTTCAGTACCAGTTACTAATTTTATTACTTTTTTAGAAAGGAGCCCTGGCGGCACAATAGCCAAGCTCTCAGCTGCTAACCCGGTAGTTCTGAAGAAGAAGGAGTTGGCACTTTGTTCCCATAAACACTATAGCATCTGGGGCAGTTGTACTTTCTCATATGAGGGTCACTATGAAGCAAAATTGTCTCTCTGGCACCTAATGACAACAACAGTTTTATAAATGTTGTTGCTGTTTTCAGAAATGGAATTTTTGAAGCTAGTTGATGTGATGTAAATATTGGGCTAAAATGGTAGTAAGAGGAGTGAAAATGTTGGAAAATCTCTGCCTTAAAAAGAATGACATTATATATTTTAATATTGAAAGTGTGATGGATACTCAAATTTAAAAGAAAGGATTTTCAAAGAAGATTACATGCAGATTCTGAAGATTCCTTTCCTCAGTCTTTAAGAAATTGATTGATGTGTATACCTTAATATACAAATGTGGTTCAGGTTAATGAGGAGACTGCATTTCTCTAGAAATTGGCCTAAATTCACCACGTGGCACTTCATTTCAAGTGATGGGTGTTCTTTCCTATAAAAACTCATTCATTGTAAGATAGTATCCCTTGAAGCTTAAGAGAACCAAGTTTAGATAAAGAAAGAAAGATATCCATTCTTTACAATAAATAAATAACCTTATGGAATCCATCATTTCCAAAAGATAAAATGGGAAGAAAATGTGAGTTAAACTAAAAGAGTCTTAGAGAAATTAATAAAACACCATGTTGTGAAGACCTACTAAAGGAAACTAGTGAGCTTTGGAGCATGCCTTTGAAAATCATTTCAAGGACTACAGCTCTGTCTTTGAATGCATAATTGAAGGGCCAAGGGAATTCTTCTGTTTAATAAACTACAAATATCATACACTATAATAAATCTATGGAAAAACTCTGGTAGTATCTTTAAAAATAAAAATGAATAAACATTCTGGAAAGTAACTTAAAAGAACTCACTGTCGTGTAGTCAGATCAGACTCATAGTGACCCTTCCTCGGGTTTCCAAGGTGGTATCACTACGGAAGTAGATTGCCTACCCTTCCTTCTGAGGAGTGGCTGGTGGGTTTGAACCGCCAGCTTTCTGGTTAACAGCCAAATGCCTTAGGCACTACACTACCAGAGCTCCCTTTTGGAAAGCAGGCAACTAATAAATGTGGTATTAAAATACTAAAATGTGGTAAAATACTAAAAAAAGGGAGAGTTGAGTTTTTCAAACTGTTGGAAGGAGTCATAAGGCAAAATTATGGCAAAACCTCAGGCCCTCATTTGGTCTCCCTACACAATTTCACACTTACGTCACTCTGCAGGTCGTAGGCTTTCCTGGCTTGGATCACGTCATTCTGGTCTGGAAAGCAAGACCACTGGTGGAAGTACTGGCGGTAGTCCACATTGCTTGCTAATGCCTGGCCTTCTTTGGCAGCATAGATGGACACCATGTCCACGGGGATGGTAATCTTGGCCTTGTGGTCATTGTAGGCCTTTTTGTACAGCCTATCATTCTGCATTTTCAACACATTTGCTGCCCAAACCAGCTTAGGATCTTCCTTGGCAGTGCGACATCCAACATAATGGCCTTTCTGTTTCTCATAAGCAGTTTTGTACAGGTACTGGTTGATGTGAACAGGAGAAAGAAGAGTAGTTTTTCCAAACTCACTTTTTCTAGAGATCCTACTCAGAACAATTCTATCTCCTTCTACCTCCCTTTGATTATCTTTTTTTTTTTCTTTCTTTTCTTTTGGATACTGTTTTTCTTTAAATCCATACTATAAGTTTCATACTTCTTGATACATTGGCTTATCTTTTATGCCTATGTACATAAGAACATTGTGATAACTTTAAGGCAACAACACTGCTTTTGGGTTATCTTCCCAATAAAGCCTTGTCCAGTGTTTCCCACCCATCAGATATTTGCCACCCTCATATGTTTTGCCATAAAAAAAGTACCCTCTCTACCTCACACTTTATTTTGAATCACCTTAATTTTTTGCTTAAGTAAATTTGTTTTTAAAGTGTAAATTTATTTTAAAATTTGTAACGCTATCTAAATGGAGAAATATCAGTATTTTTTTTTTTTTTTTTTTTAGCAAAAAGAAACATATAACTATTAAAAAAAAAAAAAAAACTTTCCCCACATACTGCATAATATTATCACAGGAACTACCAGTATAGTATGGATGCCACACTTTGGGAAACAACAGAATTCTCTGTACTCATTAGATCTCCATAACTGTTTGTATTAAGAAGATACTGGAAACAAAATCAAAGTCTGTGAACCAAGCACAGATGCGAGAGAGTCCTCAGATTGTACTATGACGTTTCTCTCGGACTTGGGGTTTTAAAACTAATAACAATGGATAGCCTTTTACTTAAATTTAATTCCCATGGAATTAAATGAGAAGTTAATACATTATCAACCCCTATGTGTCTCCTAGTTAATGTTTGTTAAACTTGGCCAAGGAGGAGCTCTTACATCACTGGCAATATCCCTGGAAGCCCTGGCATGCTTGATTCCAATGGCATCTGCTCGCAGGTCATAGCCGGTCATCTTGAACTCTTCCCAAGCTTGCTGGTAATGTTTCTGCAAATAGAGATTGCAATGCCACAGTCAATCCAAAGAAGGAGCTACTGAGTAAGCATTACTGATGTGTTTGTTCAAGGACAGCCAATAACAGTAACACTGAAGATTAATCTCCCCTATGATTTATAAAATAGGCTGAACTTGAGTTCCTATAAAATTTTAATGACAGTAAGTAAAACTCCCAATAATTAAAAAAAAAGAAAAAAAACTAAGCCCACTGCCATGGAGTCGACTCATAGTGACCCCTCCTTGGGTTTCTGAGGCAGCATCACTATGGAAGTAGATTGCCCAACTTTCCTTCCGAGGAGTGGCTGTTGGGTGTGAACCGCCGGCCTTCTGGTTAGCAGTCAAGTGCCTTAGGCATTATGATACCAGAGCTCCTTACCAGAGCTTAGGAGACAATAAATCATGTGAAAATCAGAAAAAAAAAAAAAAGTATTTAGCTTTTAAAAGGAAAAGTAATGATAATCCAGTGAATATTATTACACATGCATCTGTAAGTTTTTGTATTGTGTTTTTGGTGAAATTCTGCATTTTACCTTCCAAAAAAGACACACAAATATTTACATTATAAAAATACATAAGACACATGCAGACAGCAACTTAACATTAGCTTGAAGATTAGAAATTCAAGGAATGGTAGGGAAATACATTTTGCCAAACTCTTTTTGGAATGTCTGGCTGAAAGATCAGCTTAGATAGACAGCATTTTGCACAGCAAACGAAGGTGTAGTATCTTACATTGCTGATCTGTACTGCATTGATCTTGGACTGCAGCATCACCGGGGTGTCAGCTGGTACACTCACATTACTCTTCTCTTTGTCCCAAGCATCACGATACAATGGCTGGTAAAAAAACGAAAACCAAAGAGGTGTCTGATTAGTAAATAATTGATTTTCCACATAGAATAAAAGTATAGGTAAAATTAAAAGTTCTCTTGGATGTCCTCAGACATAAATATAGATCACTGCTTGTCTTCATTTGTCTTTTTATGTAAAATATGTCAAATGTGACCTCAACAACAAAGATATGTTGATGTGTGATACCATATAGATTTTAAATGAGTCAGAAATATGGTAGTAAAAATATTATTTTCCATTTATCCATATTTAGTCATCTGGCAGCTAAGTCCAATTGTAGGTATTACAGGTATCTATGATAATCCTAACCAGAACCTGACTTTCTGGGCCCAAATGATAACTATAATGTCCAATATTAGAGTTGCCACTGGAGTTTTCAACCTGTTTCATGATTGAATAGAAATAAGGGGGTGGAAATTTTGTGATTATGGTATGAATAGGCCAGTATTATTGTCAGGATTCCAAAATGTGATCAAAGTGTGTATCAGAGTCTGTGGAATGTGAAGATGTTTACTGCACTTATATTGACCAAAGAATTATCAAAGCAAATGCAAAGTGGAGACTGCTAACTCATTGACTAGAAAAGTCTGTCAGGTGCAATGCAAGTATTACCAGTTTAACGCTCATATTAGATTTCTTCTTGATAGAGACTTCGTCAGTTTGTCTGAATATGTCACCCTCTCTACTTACCTGACTGATCTGTACTGCATTGATCTTTGCCTGTATTATTTCAGGGGTATCCACAATGTTGGTGAATTTGAGGGCTTCCGGCCTTGTACGATACAACCTTTCATTCACTAGATTCTGCGCATTTTTCACTCTCATCACTTCCACAGAACCCTCCGGCAACCATCCAATACCCTTCAACCATTCCAGGTCTGACTTGTACACGTTCTAGGGAAGGAAAACACATGGTGGGGAAGAGTCAAATTTGCCCACAGGAGCTTGAGGTTGGTGAACCACACCCTACCTCCATTTAAATCAGTTTGGTGGCTAGTCATATGAAACTCAAAGATCAACATTAAATGTTAATATTTGGAAGTACATCTCCATCCGATACACATCACAGGCCCTACAGGAATTGGAACAGGGTTCACAAGCAGCACAATAGCAAGAACATACAATTTTGTTTTTCGATTAGGGTGAGCGTCTCTGCCCACCAGTTGAATTCTGCCTTTTATATACTGCCTTTTAATAACATCTGCAAGAATTTCGGGAGAAAAGATCTTTAGATACCATATATAATGAGAAAAAAATACATCTTTTCCTGTATGTATCAGATAAACTTTGAAATCCAACATTTCCTTATGCTTACATTTTTTTTCTGAAATTTATATATCTGATCATACAAATGTAATAGATCTGAACAACTGGGATTGAATTTTTCTACATAATTACAACAGAATAAGATATGCTTTTTACCTTGATGAATCAGGGTTTGCTACCATAAGAAGGACTCCTTTATCTCCTTTAGAAGACAGAAGCTTTTTTTTTTTTTTTAAATCTACTACCATAACTTGTAAGGCGCTCTGGGAGCGTAGTGCCTAAGGCACTTGACTGATAACCAGAAGGCTGGCAGTTCAAACCCACCAGCCACTCCTTGGAAGGAAGGTTGGACAATCTACTTCCGTAGTGATAATGCCCCAGAAACCCAAGGAGGGTTCGCTATGAGTCGGGTCCGACTTGACGGCAAATAACAACAACAGCACCATGACTTGTATAGGATATGTTAAGTTCTATTAAGATTACCAGGAGTCTCTGGGTGATACAAATGGTTAAACGCTCACCTAGAGACACCTCAGGCAACAGGCTTGGTGATCTGTTTCTGAAAGATGATGGGCTTAAAAACCCTATGGAGCACTTCTACTCTGGACTCATGGGGCTGCCATGAGTCAGAATCCACTGAATGACAGCTGACAACAACATTAAGATTACCAGTTACATTACATCCCTAGGGAATACATAGTGCTTAAACACATAGACACACATCTCCCATGAGTCTGGTGATAATATACTCACATCACTCTGCAGTTCATAGGCTTTCTTCGCCTGGATCACATCATTCTGGTCTGGAAGACATGTCCACTGGTGTAGGTAATTGCGATAATCAATGTCACTAACCAAGACCTGGCATTTCTTGGCCTGAACAATGGACATCATGTCCAGTGGTGTATTGTGAATTCCTTTAGACTTTTCATAAGCTTTCTTGTATTCTCTGTCACTCTGGATCTTGGCAGCATGTATAGACCATACCAACTTGGGGTCATCTTGTAGACTGCGGAAGCCCACATGGTGGCCCAGTTGCTTACGGTAACCTTCTTTGTATTTGTACTAAAGTTGTGAAAAAATCAGATAAAAAGACAAATGAAAATAAATTGTAAAGAACACTTCTCTTTACATGTTTTCAGAACATTTTTCTAGTCTTACAGTAAATTAGTTCAATATTGGCCATCATTATATTCCAGAATATGAATCAAATCAGGAAGGAAATAGTATGGTGAACAAGAGTGATTAAAACAGTAATAACTAGCACTTACTGAGCAATCAATATGTATGAGATGCTATTGTGAGTACTTCAAATGTATTAGGTTGGTCCATATGACATTGTTGGGATTTTTCAGCCAAAAATGGTTGAATAGTGGTAATTATAATCTTGTTTAATACTCATAATGTTTCTATGTAGTAGGTATTATTAGTAGTACATATTTTGGATGAGGAAAATAAGGCACAGTGAAGGCTCCGTTGTCCCTACGGTTGTGTGGCAGGTCAGTGGTAAAATATTAGGTCAGGAAATCTCCCAAGAGTACCAAAGCTAGCTCAGGTAGGGAGAAATCATATGTGTGGTTTTGGAAACAGACAAGAAAGATGCATGTTTTAGGGATGGAAAGAAAAGTGGTTGGTTTGAATGAGAATGACAACAAAAGGCCTATGGATGAGAGTTTTCATCTGATGAGTGCTTTAGGATTGTAGAAAGAGGGTTTCATTTATATGTTTGCAAAAGGTGTTAACTGTAACCACAGCAAGAAAACATAGGAAAGATTGAGAGAGAGAAGAAAATGGGGATAAATGGGAATAAGGCAGATGCTGTGGACCATTTATATATCTTTTAGATTTAGATTTCTTATTGTTTAGAAACACTAAGAAGGAAATAGTTGGATACATGAGATAAAAAAGAAAAGAAACCTTCCACCACCACCAAAAAAAAAAGAGAGAGAGACCAAAGGTAATGAAAAGATATGCAGCTGGGGGTTTGACAGAATAACTTTTTTGATTGCTAGTAAGTTTCAAAATTAGTGTCAAATGAACTTTTAACAGCTTACTCAGGATATTAAACATAAGCCTCCAGTATAGCATGTTGTATGTAAAATGTAATCTAAGTTTTAGGTCTCCCATGAAGCTATCATTATGACTTACATTTATGAGGCATGTTAGAAATATTTTAGAGAGATACAATGACTTTTTTTTTTTTTTTGGTTTCCGAATATTTCCAAGAATTTCATACAGACTCTTCATGACATTTTATTTCTACTTAGAAATAACTTGCAAGTTATTTACACATACACGTCATCTATGCTACCCTAATGTTTATTGACCCATTTCAATAAATTTAAATACAATATGACTTCAGGAAAAGACAAACTTGCTGAAAATTGTTCTATTTGTTTAATGGAGGAGAAAAAACAAAGAAAATAGAAGGAGCTGTACCTCGCTGGCAATTTCTCTTGAAGCTTTTGCATGTTTGATTTCAATGGCGTCTGCTCTTATATCATAGCCTTTCTGCTTAGCCTCATCCCAGTCTTTCTGGTAGAGTTTCTATTGAGAGAAAAGACAGGTTGGTTTATAAGAATAAAAAATAACCGAATATAGTCAAAGTATTCATAATATAAATCATAAGCCTTAATGTAAATAAAGGCAGCATGAGAAAAAACATTCAATTCTAAGTTCTTTTTTTGGTTGGTTAATTGTTTACTTCATGGAGCTCAGGGTACTTCTGACTGAAAATTTATAAATATCTAAATCTATTAATGTTTGAATATTTGCATTCACTACAAGATGGTAAGGAGCTCTGGTAGCATAGTGCCTAAGGCACTTGACTGCTAAGCAGAAGGCTGGCGGTTCAAACCCACCAGCCACTCCTCGGAAGGAAGACGAGGCAATCTATTTCTGTAGTGATACCACCTCAGAAACCCAAGGAGGGGTCACTATGAGTTGGGGCCGACTTGAAGGCACATAACAACAACAACACAATATGGTATGTGTCTGAAAATATCCCACCACACAGTACATGGAAGCTAAGAATCAACTGTAAAACTAGAGAACTTTTCTATTTTAATATTTTATTGTGCTCTAGGTATAAGTTTACAGAGCAAATTCATTTCTCATTCAATAGCTTGTTCATAAAGTGTTCCATGGCATTTCCCATGCTGTATCAACACTCATCCCATTTTTGCCTTGGTTCCCCATTTCCTTTCATCTGAATTTTCCACCTCTTCCTTCTTTCCCTTTTTCTCCCTTCTCATCTTTGCTTTTGGGCAAATGTTGAACTTTTGCTCTCGTCAGCCCCTGCAGATTCATGAGTCAGGAAAATCCTCTAGCTTGTGATAGTTGGAGCTATGTGTCAACTTGGCTGGACCACAATTTTGTGTGGTTTAAGCAATTGTGATGTGGGAATATCCCATGATGGGATCAGATGTATATGGTTTGAGCAGCCAATCCGTTAAAAGGGAGTTTCCCTAGGGGTGTGGCCTGCTTCCTATATATTCATGGACATCCTGGGAAAAGAGACACTCTTCTGTGTGGATCAGAATCCTGTTGTGCTGCCTACAATTGTCCATGAGCGAACAATCCACCATTCGGCCTGGAGATCTTGGATTCATCATTCATTGGAGTCAACAGCTGGCATACTGCCTGCCAACCTTGAGCTCATCAGCCCCTGCAGCTATGTGAGTCAGGAAAAGCCTCCAGATTGACATTTGATCCAAGAACTTGGGACTTGCCAGCTTCAGTGGACCGGTAAGGCTGTCGCGGTCTGATGTCAGTTCTCTCCACTCTGCTCCTGCCGTCTCTCATGCCAGTCTCTCGACTCTGTTCCTGCCATTTCTCATGCTAGTCTCTTAGCTCTGCTCTTGCTGTCTCTCATGCCGCATGCCGGGGTCTCTCTGCCAGAGTCTCGGGTCAAGGATTCACTTCACTCCTTCAGGTATCTGTCAGAGCAGCATCCCTTTCTCGGTACCATATTTGGTTCTGGTTACCTAGTGCGGCTCTGACAAGAATACACCACAAATAGTATGACCTTAACAAACAGGAGGCTAGGAGTCCGAGTTCCAAGTGCCAGGCTCTAGGGGCTGGATGAAAGCCTCCAACCTTAGGCTTCAGCCCTACCTCTTGCTCCTGGCCCACTGAAGCTAGAGGCATCTCTCTACTCAGGCAGCTACTAGCTACTGAGGCTGACAAACCCAAGGTCAACAAGTGAAAAGGCACAGTCCCGATGTTACCAAACCACACAGAAGGCCATTGATTCAAGTCCATTGAAAGTCCCAGGATTGGAAGAGCATGGCGGGCTGCTGAACGATGACTCGGCTATATGCAGGGTTCAAGTGTACCATAAACTAGAGACCATTCCCAAAGCTGTTTCTTATATACAGGAAGCAGACCACATACCCAAAGGCAGCTACTCAGCTGCTCACAGTAGATTCCACCATGGAGTTGATTGCCTGTCTCATCATGGGAAGTACTACAGCCAGCTGCCCAGCCACTTAACCAGGCCCAGCCAAGTTGGCACACAAGCTTAACTACCACATGTAGACATAATACATACTTTGCTCTTTGGGTGGAATTAAGACTTGGCTTTTGGTAAATCTTGTGGCTTTAAAATGTCAAGCATGAAGGTCCTGGATCAATCAAAAGACTTAAAGGACAATAAGGACTGGAACATCTTATACTTTCTAGTGTACCAGGCACTTAACTAGAGATTTCCTTACTCCCAGTTAAAATATAATAAAACTGAGACACAGAGACAGGATATAGCACAATAATTTCAAGCTTAAAAGGAATATATGAATAGCATTCAAGTATCCTACCTCCTGTAGTCAAGGCACCAAATTTTGCATGCAAACTAAAGTTTAAAAAAA
>NW_006921610.1:5069760-5085580 GCF_000298275.1 Orycteropus afer afer | reverse complement strand
CAATGCAACAGCTCCCCTCCCACTTCCTCCCAATAGTTACCTCTTCCCTATGTCCATCCCTCCATGCACTCCTGCCCCCTGAGCTGTCTCCCTGTGCATAAGCAACCCTTCTTTCTCCCATGGTTGGTCTCTCCAAGGAGTGTATCTACCTCAGGTAAATATTCTACTCATGTACTTGTCTTTTGTTTGGCTGGAAGCCACAGACAGGTATGGGTTCAATTCCAGACCTGAAGGGCTGCTAGGGGCCATAGTCTCAGTGGTTCCACCAGGTTGTACTGGACCAGCAAACCTGCCCCCCCCTTTTTTTCTCCAAATGATTTTGAGTTTTGTTCCACATTGTTCTCCCTCTCTACCAAGGATCTCCTACATGGATCCCCTTCCAAGTGGATGACAGTGGTAGTCGGGCACCATCTAGTTCTTTTGGTCTCACAGTCATATAGGCTGCAGATCAGATGGTGTACCAGTCGCTAGGACTAATTGTTTCCACGAATTTTTGGTTTTCTTCATTCTTCTTTGCTCTGAATGAGAAGAGACTTATTGCTGCATCTAGATGGCAGCTTGCTAGCTTTCAAGAGCCCAGTTGCTATTCGCCAAAGTAGGAGGTGGAACAATGTTTTATATAGTATGTTATGCCAATTGAGCTTGATGTCCCCTGTGACTATGGTCCCAAGCCCACAGTAGTTCACCTACTCAGTCCCTCTGGGTAGCTGGCTGTGACCAAGCAGTGACTACTACCTTGCCGCTTGTCAGCTCTACTATTCACCTGGGAATTCTGATCATTCACATAAACTTATAGGACCATTGTCTGCCAACCCTATACATGTTCTTGGATACATTCCCCACTTCATAGACACATCTAATAGTTCAGCCTGTCCACCCATCTATCCACTCATATACCCATGTTAGCCTCCACTGACAATGCAGTACTGTATGTGCAAAAGGGTTCATCTTTGTTGTTTGTACC
The DNA here is from genome assembly GCF_000298275.1 of Orycteropus afer afer. Taxonomy (NCBI): domain Eukaryota; kingdom Metazoa; phylum Chordata; class Mammalia; order Tubulidentata; family Orycteropodidae; genus Orycteropus; species Orycteropus afer. The sequence goes on along the minus strand of NW_006921610.1, from coordinate 5,084,616 downwards.
TAACCTATAATATTTTTAAAGTATCTATCCTGTCCATTATAACATCTCCATAAACTGAGAGACATTGTCCCATAAAGGCATTTACACTTCATATTTATGCTCCTTACATTGCTGATTTGCATGGCATTGATTTGGGCCTGCAGCATGGTGGGTGTGTCCGAAGGGATGGTGATATTTGTCTTATCTTTATTCCAGGCTTCCTGATACAGTTTCTGTTGAGAGAAAGGAAAGATATTTTAATACAGCGATAGAGAATGGATATCTGAAACATAAGCCTTAGCAACTATTTAATCTAGAAAAGTGTTTTTATATATGTTATACTATTTAATATGTAGCATTATGCTACATAATAGCTCTGGTAGCATAGTGCCTAAGGCACTTGACTGCTAACCAGAAGGCTGGTGGTTCAAACCCACCAACCACTTGTCAGAAGGAAGAAGGGTATCACTTCCATAGTAATACCGCCTGGGAAACCCAAGGAGGGGTCGCTATGAGTTGGGTCCGACTCGACAGCACATAACAACAACAACATTATGCAACATGTTTTAGTACTTAATATACATGGTGTCACCATGAGTGGAATTGAATGGAAGGCAACTAGCAATAGGAGTTAAATAAATACTTATTTCCATGAATTACAACAAAGTGATATTTTTCATTTTAGTGCTTCAAAGTGTGTGTGTGGCAGGGAAAAGCTCATTGATATTTGTGAGATTTCCACTTTGCATGTGCCTTCAGTAAGCTAGTCAAGAGATTCTTAATGTTGCTTCTATCTCTATACCTCTCTGAAGAGGCTCAGTTTGGGTGGCATCTTCTGAAAACAGCCTAGACAGAGGAAAGTTTGGTAGTAAAATGGTTTTTACCTCACTCATTTGCAAAGAATTGGCTTTTGCCAGGACAACTTCTGGAGTGTCAACAATGCAAGTGAATTTCAAGGCTTCTGGTCGCATTCTATATAGTCTTTCATTCACGAGGTTCTGAGCACACCTTACTCTTTTCATTTCTACCGAACCTTCTGGCATCCAGCCAATGCCACGCAGCCACTCCAAGTCTGCTTTATACACATTCTGCAAAGAGGTGAGACATAAAATTTGTTCCAAATATTAGACATACCACTTGGATGGAAAAAATAAAGTACACGAGGTTGAGGGGCTTATAAACAGAGGAGATAGTGGTTCCAAAACAATTAAGACCTGAGATTTCACATGATTTGTGGTTTTTAATATAATGACTGAAGTCATTTGTAAAATCATAATTATTCATAATATCCATGAATAACATGGTAATAATATTGAATTCCATGATAATTAGTTGATATTTTTTTAAATTACATGATTGAAAGATTAAAAAAAAAAACCTTTGTTGAATCTCATTCCATTTTAATTTAGTTATTAATTCAAGGAACTTCTGTTAAGTGTTTTGGATCTAGTACAATAGTGGCAGTTGTTTTTTAAAAGAAATTAGAGGCTTTATGTTTGTCTGAAACATATTTACCTTTCCAGATACAAATAACATGAAGAAAATAGTCTGGAATATAGGTCTGGAATAAAAGACATGCCCAAAGCAAGGTTCTTCGTCTCTTTTTTGCCTTCCATGACACATCCCCACATATGGGTTTTACATTATACTATTACAATATACATATGGGTTTTACATTATACTATTTACAATACACATATTATATTTAATATGAATGATACTCCATGGGGTTATGGAGTGCACAGCCTATAGAACTACCCACGGAGGCACCAACTGGACAATGAACAAATCCAAGTCCTCCCATTCCACCCTTTCTAAGGTTCAAAAACTGAACTGTTACATACATCACTTTGAAGTTCATAGGCCTTCCTTGCTTGAATAATGTCATTTTGATCAGGTAGGCATGTCCAGTTGTGCAGGTAATTGCGATAGTCAATGTCACTGACCAGAGTTTGACACTTCTTGGCTAGCAAGATGCCTAACATGTCCACTGGGCTACTGAACTTGGTCTTCCACTTCTGGAAATCCTTCTTGTACTCCCTTTCACTTTGAATCTTCCCTGCATGTATGGCACACATAATCTTAGGGTCATCTTCAATGCTCCGGGCTCCTATGTGGTGGCCTTTCTGTTTCACATATGCTTCTTTGTATTTGTACTAAAATGGCAGAAATTCAGTTTTAGAAACTGGTTTTAGGGTCATACATATACTGACAATCACAGACAACATGAAATCCCAGAAACACATGGACAAGAATTTCATATCACAAACATTTTGACATCTCTAGTGATTTATAACTGGCATTTAATACTATAATAAAAATAAGTGTGGTACAACCATATATCTTCACTGGTGAAACTCATTCCTGCCAGCAACTCTAACTGCAATTGCAAAACGGATTTTTCTTCTCTGTGACAACAAAGCAAAAGGGCTGGGAAGATAGAAAGTAGGACTGGAGGAAAACATGGGGAAGGAATTACCAAGTGTGGTCTATCAGCAATAGTAAGGCTTGTTTAGCATGTGGAGATCAAGAGGAAGATACTCACATCACTGGCAATGTCCCTTGAGGCCTTGGCACTTTTGATGGGAATAGCATCAGCTTTTAGATCATAGTCCTTCATCTTTGATTCATCCCATCCCTTAGTGTAAAGTTTCTAGGCAGACGATAACACACAACAGAAAATAAAAATCTTGTAGAGAACTAAATAAGCCAATATCCAAAAGGAGATCATTAAGGTAGAAAAAGTATTTGAGTTGCTCCTACAAAGGGTTGAACAAAATGAAGAAATCTCTTACTTGGCTGATATTGGCAGAATTGCTCTTGGCCAGTATGATTTCAGGAGTGTCTGGCATCACATGGATAGAGGTTTTGTCAGCATCCCAGGCTTCTGTATATAAGTGCTGCAAAACAAGGAAAACCCTTTGTTAAAGCCAATAATATTAGTCATCATCAGATATAACCAATACAAAAGTTTACATTTCACTGTAAAAGAGCTCTTTTCTAGGCTATTGGAAGGTGAGGAAAGCAAAAGTGTAGTAGTGAAAGTAAAACAAGGCAGTATTTAAAAAACCATATAGCAGTTTCATAGCTAATATGAAGCAATGCAACAATCTTGATTATTAATTATTTTCACCCAGTGAATTTCTAGTTTAAAGCAAAAAAGACTTCCAAGAAAGAAGCTCTGTTACATAACTATGTTAGAGTATAAATCCCTAGACTTCAGAATCAACCCCCAAATTCAAACCCACTCCAGTATTTCTAAGCAATGTAATCTTTTGTGTTTTTTTTCTTTTGAGTCTGGTGTCCCCCAGTACTATGGTCCTGAGACAGTAGATCCATTGGATCTCTCTACCACAGTGTCTTGCTGTCTGTGAGGGATTACTCTGTGTCTGTCTTCTATTGTTTCTGTAAGGATTGCAGATATTTTGTATCACTGGTATCTGCAAGATTAGCCTGTGCTGAATCTATCCTTGGTCTAGAGTATACTCCTGTTCACTGTTCACTGATCATCTGAGAGTGAACTGATCATCAGATGTTTATGTGATTATCTGTAGATTGGTGTTTGGTGTTAATGGTAATGCTGTATTTTGGGCACACTGGCTTGTATCAGCATCTGTTGTCTATCTCCTATGTGCACAGTTCAGTGTTCTCCCTTTTTCTAATGTTATCATGGTGGTCACAGACTGTTTCCATACATCCCTCTACGCAGTGTCATCTTGAGAAAGGTACTTACTCCTCATATCCTTCATCTCTAGAGGAGGATGTTGATTTTTCTCTTGTGGGTTATTTTTTTTTAACTTTTTTTATATTTATTTTTTATTTTATTTATTATTTTTTTATTACTTATTGTAATTTGGGTGAAGATTTGCAGAGCAAATTCACTTTCCATACAGCAGTTCACATATACTTTGTCACAGTCATTGACCACAGTTTACCACAATGCAACAGCTCTCTTCCCACTTCCTCCCCATAGTTACCTCTTCCCAGTGTCCATCCCTCCATACTCTCCTGCCCCCTGAGCTATCTCCCTGTGCATAAGCAGCCCTTCCTTCTCCCATGATTGTTCTCTCCAGGGCGTGTGTCTACTTGAGGTAAATGTTCAACTCACATGCCTGTACTTTGGCTGGAAACCACAGGTGTGGGTTCAATTGCAGACCTGAAGGGCAGCTAGGGGCCATAGTCTCAGTGGTTCCATCAGGCTCTATTGGACCAGCAAACCTGGTCTCCTTGTGGGTTATTTTTGAAAGATTAATCAAACCATAATGTATACAAAATGACTGAGTCATAATGCTGTTAAGTGCTGTTGAATTGGTTCTGACTCATGGTGGACACTCAAAAATTCTATGTGTTTCCTATTGTTACTATCATTATTGTTGATGATGGGTGTGGCATAACGTGGAGTTTCTAGGGATGTATGTTCCACATTCTGGAGGTTGCTATCTGAGATTAATTATATACTCTGCCCTGAGCACTCAATTTCACCACCTGAGTGTGCTTCAAAGTGTGTGTGTGGCAGGGGAAAGCACATTGATATTTGTTAGATTTAGAAGACTTTCTGGTAGGTATGGTGAGAGTTCAGTTAAGTTAAATTCAATTTTAAAATGTGTATAATAGGCACCTGTTTATTGAATAGAGAATTAGCCCATTATCAATAAACAGATTGAGAGAAATCTGAAAAGAAATGATCATTTACTCTGTGTGATAAACCCAAAAGTAGCAGTAGCAGCTTGCTTTCAAAAATAGCTTTCAGTAATCTAAGGTGGAAGAGCAACCCAAACAACTGATTTGAGCTGTGTGCTCACATTACTGTGCAATTGTGCATTTCTCTGACATCAGAATGAAATGCTAAATGGCTGTATTTTCCTTACTGGGTGGTCCAAGAGATTTCAATGGTCTGAGCCTGTTCTGCCTGGGAGAATGTATAGGAGAGGCAATGCACATGGGGATGGCCGCAGGTCACTGCTCAGAAAGGTGAGTACCTTACTCAGGAAAATCATCCCAGGCTACTCTTCTGTGTGCACACTGAGAGTTAGGAGACAGTGAGGTTAAGAAGAACATTTAGGGCCAGCTCGGCAGATGCTCTTTTGAAGGCTGGCATGAGAATGAGGCCCATTAAATCTCCTTCTATGGGGACCACTCAGGGCATTTCCCACTCTGTCAGCCTAGTCCAGGGAAGATGTCACTTGGGTAATGTAAAGCAGCTGGAGTCTCACCTTGCTCATTGTCATGGCATTGTTCTTTGCTAGGACAATTTCTGGAGTGTCTGTAATGGACGTGAATTTGAGCTGGACTGCAGGCTGGCGATACTTCCTCTCACTCAGGATTTCTCCAGCTCTCTTTACCTTCTCGACCTCTACTGAGCCAATAGGAACCCATCCAATGCCTCTCAGCCATTCAAGATCAGCCTTGTAAATAGCCTGAAAGTGAAATGATATAAAATATTTTAGAAGTTACTTAGACAGCTTGGTACCTGATCTTGTTTTAACATATGCAAATGAACTAATTCCAAATTTCGTTTGTAGAACTTTCTAGGTGATCTCTCAGGGTTGCTTTGTTTTGGTTTAGCATAGTTAGTCAAATGTCTGAATGCAGTCAATATTTGCTGTTTTAAAGATCAATAAAATCCTGCTAATATTTCTTTTCAGTAATACTAAATTACTTAGGGAAATTGTAGCCTACCTCTGAAAACAAAGTGTTTATTCTTGCTGTGAGGCACTAACATTCAGGTTGAATTCATTTGGTTCCTAATCTCATTGAACAGTAGTTTCATAACCAGTTATGTGATATAAAGAAAAGATGAATATGACTAGCTGACCACAAGCTGAATTAATGTTTTTCTTGGGGAAAGTTTAAATAATAGCAACCTTTTCCATGTGATTCTATTGACATGCATCTAACCAATGGCGTCACTAGAAGTGTGTGTATGGGGGGTGCCAAATGCAATGGATGACACTGTCAGAGTCATTTTGACACCAAAATGACTATCTATAAAATTTGTGTGCAGTGTTTCAGCAGAAATTTATTTTTAATAGAAATATCCCTGTAGTTAGCTATAACAACAAAAATATTTTTTGTAAGTCCATCTTACATGTATCAATATACCCACAAAGCTAAAACTCTATGCTAATTCACGTTTTGAATGTTTCAATGTGCTCCTGTCAGAGCTGTCATTATTAGCCAATTACAAGGATTCTTGGAATGACGTGGTTTCATCTGTACATGTTATAAGCACCCACTGTTGTTTCTTTTGCTGCCACTGTTTTTACAGTCACTGATTTTGTCAAATTTTTCTTGTGTTTTAGCTACAATATTGTAGTAAAAAGTATCAATAACTTTTTTGGTATTAAAGTAGTAATTAAAGGGAAAGAAGGAGAAAAACAAAAACAAAACAAAAAAAAGGTTTCCACTCAACATTACTAATAATGTTGTAATTCAATGTAGGAAGATTTTACAAAACAATTTTCTTGTTAGTATTCATATAACCAAAGAAATGTTACATTTAAGTAAATTACAACTATATCACATATTATTCTATGATTAAAATGGTAATAAACATTACTAAGGATCCTGGAGCTCTGGTGGCGTAGTGGGTAAGGCACTTGGCTGCTAACCAGAGGGTTGGTGGTCTAAATCCATTCACTGCTCTGCAGGTGGAAAATGAGGCAATCGACTTCTGTAAAGATTTACAGCCTTAGAAACCCAGTAGGGGTTGCTATGAGTCAGAATTGACTCAGTGGCAGTGAGTTAAGGATTCTGTATGGTCTGGTATGGGAGGAGGTCCATGGGGGCAGGGAGTATCCATGAGTTACTGCACTGGGTGACACCAATCATAGTAACACCACTGCTTCAAACTCAAAGAATACTTATCTTATTGCCCTATTTGTTTTACCCTCAGTCCTCTTTGTTGTGTTGGAATTCAAGTGAAAAAGACATTGATGCCCCTTTTATTTTTCTTTTTTGAATTTAAATAATTTGTTGAAGGAGGATGTTTCTCTTTCTGTTTTCATGGCTTCTTTTGCAAAAATTTTTTATAATGTCATTACTTTGACATTCTTCCAAAAGTGTTAATCAAAAAAGCTTATATATTACCCATCACAAATTTATTTTGTTAATATTTTGATAACTGTATTTCAATACGATTAATTTATTTTGAAGTCTTATCTGTTTTGTCTTATGCATTTCAAAACATTGTCCTAAGAAGGGGTCCTTAGGCTTCCCTAGACTGCCAAAAGCTCCATGACACATAAAAAAGGTGAGAACCCTTATTTTAAACCCTTAAATACATGGCTGAAGAACATTTAACCTACTTACATCACTCTGCAGGTCATAGGCCTTCCGAGCCTGGATGACATCATTCTGATCAGGCAGGCAGATCCATTCATGTAGGGGATGCCTGTAGTCTATGTCACTTACAAGGGTCTGACACTTCTTGGCTAGAACCACCCCTAGCATGTCCACTGGGCTGCTGAACTTGGTCTTCCACTTCTCAAAGTCTTTCTTGTATTCTCTCTCACTCTGGATCTTGGCCACGTGGATGGACCACATCATCTTAGGGTCATCCTGAATATTTCGGGCCCCTATGTGGTGGCCAAGCTGCTTGCGGTACTCTTGCTTGTACTTGTACTGAAAAAAGGAAAGAGAATATGAGGCTAATGATAAGAATATTGTATTTATATAGTACTTCATAGTTTCAAACACATGTATCATTTCTTTTGATTTTTCCACCATTATTCTAAGAAAAGATCATTTTATCAAGCCCACTTTATAAAATAGGAACTTGAGGCCTAAGGTCACATCACAAGTAGGTAGCCAGGATACGAGTGAATGGAGAATTGCTAATTCCTAGTATTTTTGTCCTTCTACTGAACTGCACTGGTTTACATTTTATTGCTTACGTAAGGGAAACGATCAAGTATAATCTAACAGAGCATCTGTTTAACTCAAAGACATGGCTTCTTTTTTTCTAAAAATGTTATGCTATTAAGAATATTTTAGAATATATCCCTTGTTATTAAAATGTATAGTGTATTCCCTGGTTGAGCTATATATGTGTTACATTTAGACAAATATTTAATTTAGTGCCACTTTCTTATTAGCCTGTCAATGTCTTTGAGCTTTGAGTATGAGAGAGTCATCCCTTGGGCTTAAGATTTTATCTTCTTTAAAAATTCAAGAATTTTTGGTCCATTTTATTATGAGCTTAACACCTTATATCTAAGGAATGGCGCTCTTCTAGAAGAAGTAAAGTCTTGATTTGGATCCTAAAGAGGCCAGATACAGAATTAGGGCATTGATGCCCTCTGGACATGCTTCTCATGAGACAAGAAGCATGAGAGAGAAGAGGCAAGTGGATGCTGAGAAAGAGCTTTGCTTACTTCATAATTTGTTCTTGTGGCCAGTTGGGAACATATTAGTAGTAGAACCTCACTAATGGTTACAAAGGATAAAACAAAACTCTAAAATGTATCTGCCATCCAGTCTATCCCAGAATAAATGAATAGAAGCAAAAGGAAAGAGTTCACATTTATATTGGCTGATTTACACATGGTATTAATCTCTTCAATTTTACTGACATCTGAGTCAACTACTACTCAGGTTTCTGAGGCTCAGAAAAATAAGCCCACATTTAGAATCCATAACAACACTTATTTTTGAAGGATATGTCTTTACCTTTGACTGACTGATTAATGGGGATAATTAATATAATATTTTGTGCTATTCATTGCTTTTACTTGCAACTTTGTACACATGGGAATGACTAAAGGATACTGAAACTGATAGGGATGACTAAAGTACTGGCAAGAAAAACTCTAAAAGTGGCCAAGTGTCAACATCTTTGTGTAAGAAATGCCTCTAACAAAGCCATTCACTTACATCACTAGCAATATCTCTTGAAGCCTTGGCTGCCCGGATTGGAATGGCATCCAAACGCAAGTCATAGCCTTCCTTCTTGGCCTCCTCCAAAGCCAGTTTGTAGAGTTTCTGTAGAAAAGAGAGTCATTAATCATTAGTTCTTTCATAAAAAAACAAATAGTCTGTTATTAAATTTTCTCCATCTCAAGTAAACTATAGAAACAAATCCACCAAGACAGGTGTTAGGGTGGATTTATAGATAACTTTCTTTCATAGGTGCCCATAGTGTTTAAAGCACAGGTGCTCAACTTTGGGATTTGATCAACTGGTAAATTTAAAAAATTTGAAGAAATCAGCATTTGGTTCCCAACAGTTTATTTTATCAAATAAGCACATGTAGAAAACCACTATTTACTATCACCATCATAATATAAAAGGTTATTTTAATACTAAATACTAATAAGAAGATCCAGTGGTGTGCAGTGCCTGAAGTATTTGACTGCTAACCACAAGGCTGGTGGTTCAAACCCACCAGCCACTCCTCAGAAGGAAGACTGGTCAATCTACTTCCTTACAGATTTACCACCTTGGAAATCCAATGTGGGTCCCTATAAGTCAGATTGACTCGATGGCAATGGGTGGTTTTTTAATACTAAAGAAGGAAGAATACAGGTAAGTCTTTAAAAACAAAATATATTTGGTTTTATGAAAAACTAAATGCATTGTCCTTGTTTTTTCTCATTTTTTTTTTGGACTACCGGGAGAGACTGCCACCAACCTATAGACTGGGCTTTGGGAATAACAATCCTTAGGAAAATGTTAGTCCTGCTAAAGATGCTTAAAGGAATGCTTACAGATAACATTAAGTGGTAACCAGAACATATTGAAGCATCAAAATAATACAGGACATGATGACTCATTTGGTTTTAGCACAATACCTGGTTCAGAAAATAGTTCTGGAATCAATGAAGTAATGATCAGATATTCATATTGACCACAGCAAGAAGACTTTGAGAGTATAATGTTTATTGGAACATTTCTTTTTAAGCATTTAGCTCCCTAAACTCTTGTCTATAAATGACTGACCTACTTTTTGGACCAACTGTGTAGTCCTAAATGGAACTATCTCTTTTAAGGACAATGCTAGTTTAGAGTATATATAATAAATAAGTCAATACATTCCACTAAGAAAACAGAAATAGTAGTTCATTTTTGCTTTTCCACTCTTTCAAGATCAATACTTTACTCACATCACTGTAGTTTATTCGGTTGAGTTTGGCTAGCATGATTTCTGGTGTATCAGGCATGACATGAATTGTTTTCTTGTCATTGTCCCAGGCTTCAGTATATAAGCGCTAAGAGAAAAGGTATAAGAAGAAATTATTTTGTAGTTCACAGGTATTTTTCATCTCATTATGTGCCAGCATCTCTTCTTCATATAAAGTAGAAATAAAATTATTAAAGCTGCATCAATTCCTATCTTGCATAGAAATAAATGATTACTTCCAAGTAATTATTGGGAGCTCTGGTAGTGTAGTGGCTAAGGCACTTGACTGCTAACCAGAAGGCTGGTGGTTCAAACCCACCAGCCACTCCTCAGAAGGAAGATGGGGCAATCTACTTCTGTAGTGATACTGCCTCGGAAACCCAAGGAGGGGTCACTATGAGTCGGGGCTGACTCGATGGCACATAACAACAACAACAACAAAGTCATTTACTCTTTCCTATTAGAATTATTTAACAGATTTGAAAAAGCATAATTGAGTTGTAGTATTTAACATCTATCTAGGAAAGAATTATGAAATAATTATAGTATGTAGTATTTTTACCAACAATTTAATGATTTGAAGTATCACTAAGTAACTGTGGTATTATAATGGAAAAATAATTTTAAAAGGTTTTATATATTTATAGCAATCTTTAAAATGTAGTAATATGTCAGAAATTTTATTTTCTTCACTTAAAAATGTCTGTATCTAATGGTAAGGACCAACGACTTACCTTACTCATGTTTATAGCATTGTTCTTTGCCAGCACTTGCTCTAGAGAGTCAGTTACACTGGTGAATTTCAATTTGTCTGGACGCTGACGGTAGATATTATCACTCAGTATTTCTGTGGCTCTCTTGGCTTTAAGAACTTCGAAGGAACCAATTGGAACCCAGCCAATGCCTTTCATCCATTCAAGGTCTGACTTATACAAATTCTGCAAATCAACAAGTAAGAAACATATTTTTTCATTAGTTTCTCACACTCATAGTCATAAAATGGATCATATTAGAAGAATTCGATAGTATTTATGAGCAGATGATGCTTGCAGCATAAATAAAGTCATTTATTCATTCAGTCACTCATTCACAAACATTATTGAGCCCTGAGCGTTTTTTGGTACAGATTGTACTAAGAATGACGAAATTTCTTTTTCTTTTTTAAGTAGAAGACTTGGCTCTGCCCTTGAGCATATTATACAACTTTTACATAGGGGCAGAGCTTCTTTAATCTGGGAAAATGTACTGTAATTGCTCTAAATAATACCACACACTTAGACCAATCCCATGTGCACCACAAAAACTCTTGCTGTGATCTTTTAAATGACAAAATATCAAGTGTATGAAAGAAATGTGGCATTATAAAGATAGTATATTACTCATTTTATTGACTCTCAGTACTAGTAAAGGCAGTTATTCCAAGTCAACTCAGGCTCCTGGAAACCCCATGTGTAACAGACGAGTACTGTGTTCCATAGGGTTTTCAGTGGCGGATTTCTAAATTAAAAACAAAACAAAACCCCTTCCATTGAGTCTATTCCAACTCGTAGCAACCCTACAGGACAGAGAAGAACTGCCCCATAGGGTTTCTAAGACCATAAATCTTTATGAAGCAGACTACCACATCTTCCTCCCCCAGAATAGCTGGTAGATTTGAACTGCCAACCTTTGGTTCTCAGCTGAGCACTTTAACCACTGTGTCATTAGGGCTCCTTGATTTTTCAATAGGATATGCTAAATAGAATCAAATCCACCCAGCCTGTCTGCAGGAGAAAGACCTGGAAATCTACTCTAATAAAGATCACAGCCTAAAAAACCCTACAGGACAATCTACTCAGTCACATGGGGCAGTTATGATCGAAAATTGACTCGACAACACCTAACAACAACAAAAACAACTGCTTTTCTTCTCACTCGCTCTATACTTCTTCCACTGACAGACAATCATTTTCCACCCTCTAAACAAAAAGTTATAGTGATATATTTTTGAAGACTAAGTTTCCTTTAACTCAGACAAAGGATACATGAAGTTCTAGGAAAATAAGTTTTAAAAAAAATCAGTTGCCATAGAGTTGACTCCAACTCCTAACGACCCCATGTGTGTCCAGAGGTCATGCTCTGATTGATGGCTGATTATTTGGAAGCAGACTGCCAGGCTTTCTTCCATGGCACCTTGCGTGGACTTGACTCACCAACCTTTTGGTTAGCAGCAGAGCGCATTAACTATTTGCAGCACCTGGGGACTGTAGGAACATATGTACCTGTATATAACTGAGGATATTTACTTTTTCTTCCCTTTTTTACATATAACTTCTGTGGGAAGAAAGCAAATTCTAAAGGATTATAGGGTTTGCAATGGGAAACTCTTCTCAAATATTCAATTATAGATTTCTTGAAATATACACATAAAAGAATCCATCGGCACTAGTCAGAATCCTCTGGTGTGTTTCAGCTCTGTGTTTCACATGCAGAACCAGCCCCAGGGATACTCACGTCACTCTGGAGGTCATAGGCTTTCCGTGCATGAATGATGTCGTTCTGGTCAGGTAGACAGGTCCATTCATGTAGGGGATGCTTGTAGTCCACATCGCTAACCAAGGTCTGACATTTCTTGGCCAAGACAATACCAAGCATGTCCACTGGGCTGCTGTACCTTGTCTTGTATTTCTCAAATTCCTTCTTATACTCGCGGTCACTCTGCACTTTTGCAATGTGGAGGGACCACATTATCTTGGGGTCATCATGTACGGCTCGAGCGCCAATGTGGTGGCCTAGCTGCTTACGATAAGCTTCTTTGTATTTGTACTAGAAGAGAGAATCCAGTAAGTAAAGAAGAAACACATGGGACGTTCCCTGTTTTTCTTTCCATGGTGAAACCTTTCTATGAAATCCTTAAGACAAAAAGGGTGTTTCATAAAACTTGCTACTGCAGTGCTACCCACGTAGCCCTGAGGAAAAGGATATTTTGCTGATTTGCACATTACCACAGAATAACTCCCCAAGGAGTCCTTTATATTATACTAGAGAATTATATATTGCTAAAAAGTGAACATTGAAAGAGTGAGCCCAATTACCGTCATGTGAAAAACAATGACAGTGCTTCAGAAGTCCATCACGTGGGTGAACTCATCTAAGAATATGCCTGAGGGATGTGTTTAAATGGCTCATACAATTTTTTTTGTCTAGGGCATTCTGAGAAATAATTTCCTATGCACAAATCATCTGAGAAGGGTAGTTTTAAATTGGACAAATTTGCCACTCTCCAATTAATAGTTACGTTGTCCAGGAATCTGATGTCTTCATTTTTAAGGTAAAACCAAAAAAACTCACTGCTGTAGAGTCGTTTCCGACTCATAGCGACCTCTCCTTGGGTTTCTGAGGGGATATCTCTGTGGAAGTAGATTGCCCAATCTTCCCTCTGAGGAGTGGCTGGTGGGTTTGAACCGCCAGCCTTCTGGTTAGCAGTCAAATGCCTTAGGCACTACACCACCAGAGAAATACTAATTGTGGACTCCACAGCAAAGAGACATTTTTGGTATTTCATGTCCTTCTTGAAGTATTGGAAAAGAACTCCAGCAGGCCTGTTTCCTCCCTAGCCTTTTTGCTTTGAGTGTTATCCTGAGTTGAACTCATGAGATTTTATCAGGGCCCAACATGCATCCATCTGATTTTAGTCAAGACATTCACTCTAGTTAAGTAAAGACCAAAAGGCAGGAGTTAAGGGAACAGTGTTCCTTCCTAGGCTTTACCACTATGATGCTGGGATCTTGGGCAAGTTGCCTACTTACCATCTATCTCAGAGTCTCCATTTCTTTGCTTATGCATTGAATGGAGTTAAGATGGTAATGATTAAAGTGGCTTCCACCTATATTTTAATAATATGATTTCCTATGCAGATGGCTGGACTGATGGTAACAATTATTAGGACTTAATTAGCTCTTACATCACTGGCAATATCCCGGGAGGCCTTCGCAGCCACAATGGGAATGGCATCACTTCTCAAGTCATAGCCTTCTTTCTTGGCTTCTTCCATGGCCTGGCGATAGAGGCTCTGAGGAAAAAAACAGTGGCTTTTAAATACAGTACACACTCTAAAAAAGTGTTTTTGGTCAAAGAAAGACTATTTTACATGTGGAACCACATTAGTATATTTAGCCTTAAATAAAAAAAAATCTCTCTGTATATATCTTTTTCATTCTACTTATGTTTTTTTTATTTAAACCAATTTTCAAATTCAACAGGTTTTAACACCACAATTCTGTTTGCATGATTCTTTCTAGATTTTACACGTTAAATCCATAGCTCTCAAATATGTTTAGATTGTTCAGCACTTGCTCTTTTCATAAAACAACCAAGAAATGTGTATGTAAGTCCAAATTTGACTTAGATACAGTTTTACTAGCAAAGAATATGCTTGTATAATGATACATAGTAATGCTACTACCACTATAAGCACATGTCCATACTCAATGCTTAACTAAGAGTTACTCTGCTAATAATTGACTTGCTCCTCATGTATTGATTTTGTCAACTGCTGGAAATGGCTAGAAGACACAGGCAGGAAATAGAAAATGTGCAATAATTAAGAAAGGTTGATGAGTTCCGGCAAGATGGTGGACTAGGCAGAAGGATTGCACAGACCCTCTTCAACAAAGAAAAGGGAAACCATTTAACACAGACACAGAAGATAATCTTGGACCCCTGAGCCTTGAAGGAAAGGATGCAGAATTGGACTAAACCCCAACAGAAGAATTTGC
>NW_006921610.1:5051371-5062580 GCF_000298275.1 Orycteropus afer afer | reverse complement strand
CTTCACCCAAATCCTAATTTAAAAAAAAATTAAATAAATAAAAAAGAAAAAGAAAGGTTGATGAATCAAAAACACAAAATTGATAAAATACGATTTTTCTTTTCTGTAAATTGAGAAAATACCACTCTGGTTCAGTTTTTGTGGCCATAATGCTCAAAGCAGACATTTTTCACTAGTTAAGCTAAAGTTTGTGGCCAAAACCAATGCCCACAAAAGTTGAATCGAAGGTGTCCCATGAGAGTGGAGTTTGAGAACCACATCATTGAACAAATCACTTATACCAGTGGTCTTCAGCCTTTTGTGCTTTTGAACCACTTACAAAAATTTTGACTAAGTTTCTACTCTCTTAAGATAACATACATTTTAAAATAATTACTACAATAATTACTAATCTTGGTATTCGATAATTCAAAACAAAATAAATAACATATGCTGTTGATAAATAACTTTTTATATAATTTGTTGTTGAGAATATACATAGTGAAACATACATCAATTCAACAGTTTCTACATATACCAGTTAGTGACAATGATTACATGTTTCAATTGTATAACCACTCTTACCCTCTTTTTCTAAGTTGTTCCCCTCCCATTCATACAAATGTACTGTTCCATAAGGTTCCCATCTAATCTTTCGAGTTGCTGTTTCAATTTGATCCCATATGGATAGTTCTTAAAAGACCATAATGCTCAAAGCAGACATTTTTCACTAGTTAAGCTAAAGTTTGGTTTTAAGAAGATTTCAAGGGATATTTTTCATTTAACTTTTAAAGATTATCTCAGAGGAATAGTTTCAGGGTTTCATCCAACCTCCATGGCTCCAGGAGGTCTGGAGTGCATGAGAATTTGAAATTCTGTTCTGAATTTTCCCTCTTTTGATCAAGATTCTTCTACAGAATCTTTGATCAAAATGTTCAGTAATGGTAGCTGGGCATCAGATAAAAAATTTTAAAACATAAAAAGTACAAAACTATTGGATCTTAATGAGAATTTTGTAATGTACCAGAGCTTCTTCTTATTATTATTATTCGGAAGGAAGATGGGGATCTACTTCCGTAGTGATACTGCCTCGGAAACCCAAGGAGGGGTCACTATGAGTCGGGGCCGACTCGACGGCAAACAACAACAACAACAACAACCAGAGCTTATTACTTTTGTGTGCCTTGATTGAAAAAGGTTTTAGTGGACACGAATGACTTTTATTGTCTGTTTGGCAGAGGTTTTTTTTTTGTTTTGTTTTGTTTTTTAATGATCTGGGCATGCTCCTGGGGTGGGTAGGTTTTCCTTCTTTTTTTTCATTTTTAAAATAAAATGTTTATATAATCATACTTATTCAAATATTGTGGTAGTTCAATTTGTATGTCAACTTGGCTGGGCCTGGTTGAGTGGCTGGGCAGCTGGATGTAGTATTCGCCATGATGAGACTGGTAATCAACTCCATGGTGGAATCTACTGTGCATAGCTGAGTAGCTGCCTTAGGGAATGTGGTCTGCTCCCTGTATATAAGCAGAAGCTTTGGGGAATGGTCTCCAGCTTACGGCACCTTGAACCCTGCATGTAGCCATGTCGTTGCTCAGCAGCCTGCTATGCTTTGCCGACCTTGGGACTGACAACAGACTTAAGTTAATGGCCTGCGATGTGGTTTGATAACATCGAGACTGTGCCTTTTTACTTGTCAACCTTGGGGCTTCTCAGCCTCAGCAGCCAGCAGCTGTCTGAGTGAAGAAATGCTTCTAGCTCCAGTGGGCCAGGAGCAGGAGGCAGAGCTGGACCCCAAGGCTGAAGGGCTTTCACCCAGCCCCTAGAGCCTGGCACTTTGAACTTGGACTGAAAACCTTTAAATTCTAAGAATAAACTCCTGTTTGTTAAGGCCATCCCATTTGTGGTATATTCCTGTCAGAGCAGCACTAGGGAACCAGAACAAATATTTTAATCTATTTTTAGATTAAAAAAAGATTAAATGAAGCAGATTGCTTCATCTTTCCCCCATGGAGCAGATGGTGGGTTTGAACCACCAACCTTTTGGTTATCAGCCAAATGTTTTAACTGAAAAAAACAAACAATTTAATATCTTTCAGATAAAAGCTCAGGGATATTTGTTATTCTTAGAAATTTTTCTTTTGCATTTATATTTTTCCTTTAAAGAATATGTGTTCAATATGTCCTTATGCATAGTGGGAAAAGTTGTGTTTGAATCATCTCATGGCTTCAGAGCAAACAAACAGATTTCTTTCATATTTTCCAATACTTTGAAAAAAGATACAGAGCTTCAAAGAAGGAATCACTTTTACTTATTGTCAGGATTACTTTTTAAAACTTCCTTGGTAAGCTGTTTATCCAAGGGAACTAGAACAGATAAATGAGAAATTAAGAGAAAAAATAAAATTAAAAAAAAATTATTGCAAAAATTCCATGGAATAAAAGAACCACTGGTAACAGGCTGAGAAGGGATTCAAATGGACCATTCTGAAATCTAATCTTTAGAAGACAGCTCTTAGGGAATTAATATAATCAGTCATTTTTAAAGAAAGTAAATCCAGTCGAAATTTTTAGAATTAAAAAAAAAATACTCCAGTTTCCTTCCACAGTCTAGGGGGAAAAAATCTGCCTCATCTGACCTAATTTAACAACAACAAAAAAAAGGGTTTAAAAGCTTTTTCTCTA
This sequence comes from Orycteropus afer afer, assembly GCF_000298275.1. Classification (NCBI taxonomy): domain Eukaryota; kingdom Metazoa; phylum Chordata; class Mammalia; order Tubulidentata; family Orycteropodidae; genus Orycteropus; species Orycteropus afer. Next base: position 5,059,916 of record NW_006921610.1, on the reverse strand, counting down.
GAAGAGAAACTAACTTGATGGTCCTGGGTAAGACAAACCTCCTGGGAGAAGCTAATTCAACAGAGAAACTCTGCGGCCAAGAAAAAAATTGCTCATTCAAAAACAACTGAAGCCAAGGCCAATCATATATTTATGATTAGGCTTGTCCTTGAGACTGTTTTATAATGCTGGTGAAATGGAAATTATATCCTCTTTATTTCACTTCTCATGGTTATGTGATACAAGCATGTTTCCCCCTTAGGCCTACATTATTACAGGCAAATGTAACTAACATGGATAGAAAAATAGGGTCAGATCTTGAAAACAAGTACTTTAATTTTTCAGTCTTCTTAACTTGAAGAAAATCTCCTCTCTTTCTTTCAATGAAAGTACATAAACATGAAAGAAATTATTATTTTTCTTGACTAAACCAAATAAACCCTTGACTTTGGGGCAAGTGGACAAACTGTTTTTCTCAATGGTATTGCTAGGCTGCGAATATATGTAATGACACATTTACTGAGGCTGGGTATAGTTCATAAAAGAATCCATTTTATTGTCCTCAGAAAATTTTGGAATGGATGAAAGTAAGAATTCTCATTTCAGCTCTTGTAAATAAACCTTAAGTTATTTTCATCATATTAAACAAGTAATTTTCATGTTGATATGAGTGGGAAGGGAAGAAATTCAAGTTTATTAAGCAACTATTTAGGGTCAGGTTCTATGCTGGGCATATATACGCTATATATTTCATCACCACATAATTTCTTCAAGATAGGTTTGGAACTCATGAAACAAATTATGAAGCAAATACTAATCTAATAATTACTAACAACCTATCTTTAAAATTAAAATGACAATATGTCTCAGTCATTAATTGTTGACTTTGAGGGTTTTTTTTTTTTCCCACTTTACACGGGATATTGTTGTGTTTATTGATTTACCTTTCTAATTTTTGAATGCAGTGATATGTATAATCAAGGCAGAGTAATGTGCACAAAAAAACAAAACTTAGGTAATTGGTCCATATGAGGATTAAACCATAATTTCAACATTTCTACAACATCAGCAAAATCAATATGCTTAAATTAAGGAAATAAAGCAAACGGTCTTACCTCACTATAATTTATTTTGTTTTGTCTGGCCAACATAATTTCAGGTGTATCAGGCATGATGTGAATTTGGGTCTTGTCTTTGTCCCAGGCTTCTGTGTATAAGCGCTATGAAAAATTAAAAAAAAATTAAGGTATTAGACTGCAATATGGATTCACCTCAGAATAAAGCAAACAAAAATCTTCACAACTGGACCAATAACCATTATCATGGTAAATGGAAAAAAGATCAAAGTTATCAAAAGACTTCATATTACTTGGTTCTACAATCAACACCAATGGAAGCAGCAGTCAAGACATCAGATAACATATAGCACTGGGCAAATCTGCTGCAAAAGGCCTCTTTCAAGTGCTGACGAGCAAAGATATCTCCTTGAAGACTAAGGTGCGCCTGACACAAGTCATGGTATTTTGAATCACCATGTATACATGTGAGAGCTGGACAATGAATAAGGAAGACTAAAGAAGAGTTGATGCTTTTGAGTTGTGGTGCTGGTGAAGAATGCTGAAAGTACCATGGTCCGCTAATAGAACTAACAAATCTGTCCTGGGAGAAGTGCAGCCAGAATGCTCTTTGGAAGCGAGAAGGGCCAGACTTCTTCTCAACTACTTTGGCCATATTTTAAGAAGGGACCATTCCCTGGAGAAGGAAATCATGCTTGGTAAAGTGGAGGGTCAATGAAAAGGGGAAGAAGGCCCTCAACAAGCTGGATCAACACCGTGGCTACAACAATCGGCTCAGGTATAACAAGGATCACGGGACTGGCACAGGACCAGGAATATTTCATTCTGCTGTGCATAGGGTCATTATAAGTCGGAGATGACTTGATGGCACCTAACAACAACAGCAATGTAATATATGTATATATTTAATTACACAGTCGGCCTGCATCCAATTAAATTAAAAGCAAGTACTTCTTATGCATATACATGTATATATATTACATATATATATATATTATATATATATCTCCATATCTGTACTCTGGCTATATTAACAAATTCTTCCCATGTGGTGGTGTTGTTTTCTGTTTGTTTCTTTAAATGAAAATGTACTGGATAAGCCATCTGTAAATTTCTTTTTGATAAGTATTACTGAGATTTGCATCTGACTTGTTTATTCTATGCTTATCTAGGTAGTCCCTATCAAGAAAAGAACCCTGATGCTAAATCATATATAGCTCAGAGATTTCAGACTATTTGAACTCAAAATAGCTGCCCTACTCTTAACTCTGGCTATTTCACATGTGATGTCAAAGCAGAATTTCTATATGTACTTTCAGAAGCCTTATGTAGCCGGGGAGGTGGGGAACCTCAACCAAATCACTATACGTTGGATGGCAATTTAATTAGACAAAACGAAAAAGGTTAACTTACTTAATCACAGACATTAAAAATGGCAGACAGCCCTGTTATTTTATGCCAGATTGAGAGCTCACCTTGTTCATGTTAATGGCATTGTTCTTGGCCAACACCTGTTCCAGAGAATCAGGCACACTGGTAAATTTCAGCTTGTCTGGAGGTTGGCGGTAGATGTTGTCACTGAGTATTTCTGCAGCTCTCTTGCACTTGACCACATCCACAGACCCAATAGGGACCCAACCAATGCCTTTTAGCCACTGGAGATCAGCTTTATAAACGTTCTGGTGAGATCAAACACAATAGCAATGATCACTGAAGTTGTTAGGACACTTGATTTCAAAATAGAAGGAAAAGACTGGAAAACATAAATGGTCAGATTTCATGTCTATGTCTTTTAAAATAGGAAGACTAAATGAATACAGCCTCGTGGTATTATGTTCTGTTTAAAACAAAATAGGCTAAAGTGAAGTAGAGGCAGAGAAAAGAAGAAATATCAACTCTTCTGAGGGTTCTAGCTAAACCTAAACCATTGTCCATGTGTTACTATGTATTACTATAGCAAATGCGGTCACCAGTGGCATGTAGAAGGTCTTGGGTACTCACATCGCTCTGGAGGTCATAGGCTCGCCGAGCATGGATGACATCATTCTGGTCAGGCAGGCATGTCCACTGATGCAGCACATTCTTGTAGTCTATGTCACTAACCAGTGTCTGGCACTTCTTGGCCAGCACCACCCCTAACATGTCCACTGGGCTGCTGAACTTGGTCTTCCACTTCTCAAAGTCCTTCTTATACTCCCTGTCACTCTGGATCTTGGCCACATGCATGGACCACATCATCTTGGGGTCATCCTCAATGTCCCGGGCGCCAATGTGGTGGCCAAGCTGCTTGCGGTAACCATCTTTGTATTTGTACTGAAATAAAAGTTACTTGTTTTTAACATAAAAGCACAGAGAAAGAATTAAAAAAAATTATTAATTTATAAGTTTATTTTTTAAAATTGGTAATTCTTCCAGAGAAATGGAATTATCTGAACAGCAGCTTCTCTTCTCACCCAAACCCTGATTAGAATTCACAACAATACTTTGATGGGAAGACAGGCCAAATTAGAGAGTCCTATGATTTGCAGACACAAAGTCCCTAGAAACAAAGTCAGCAACACTTTTGAGAAAAGCAACTATTCTTGTATGCTGCCTTCCCCCCGACCCCATCTTGCGGCAGTGAAATCATTAACCCAGAAATCTGACATATGGGAATGCTACTCCTGAGTCTGGAGGTACCCTTCACACTCCCACCCACCCATCTATGATTCCTTCCAGATCTATCTCTGGTGATTTTCATTGAGTCACTTGACTCCAACAATTTCAGATAAAAGTTCTCTGATACGGAATGGCTTGTATTTTCCATCCTGCATGCCATGTTCCAGCTGAGATAAAACTGGACTGTGGTTTGTGTGGAGTTTCCCATAATTGAGAAACCTTGTGAGGAACAAAACTGTACACCTAGAAGAATTTCAGCAATAGTGGTAGTGTGTTGACTTTGGCTATTTACTTTCTACTTTGGCCAACAACATCACACAAATTCTAACACCCATTTACAGAAGTCTGAATTCTCCACCAAAAGATGCTCTTCTTTCAGAGATAGTGGTATGAGAAATCTGGCTTCACCATTTATACTTTTGTTTGTTTATATCATTCTGCTTTCATGTTAAATGAAATCAAGACTAAAGACAAGGTGATTTTTTAAAGAAAGAGTTGGCATAGGTACAGAGCAGTTTTGGAAAACAGTGCATTTTTCTAGATCAGTCTGGGCCAGACTTTTATCTGATTTTAGACCAATATATATAACCAAGTTATTTTTAAACTGCCATTTTTTTATTTCTGTGGTGGCAATGTGCTCAAAATACAGAGATGACTTTCTCATAATTACAGATACGAAAACTTGTAGACTCAAATTCAATTGTATATGGAAATAAAATGTTTAGAACATCCCTTCTTCCCATGGGACCTGGATATTAAAGTTTTCTGGAATTAAAAATTTTAAAGAGTTTCTTCAGATAAAAAAGCTTTCTTTGATTTAGAAAGAGAAGTTAATAAATATGCTCTAACAGGGAAACAGATGCATTATCTTGGTTGTAATAAGAACCTTGTGCCCCTCTCACTCTATCCTATAGTAATATCTGCAGTGTTGCTACTCACGTCACTAGCGATGTCCCTGGAGGCCTTGGCTGCCACAATTGGGATGGCATCACTTCGCAAGTCATAGCCTTTCTTCTTTGCTTCTTCATTGGCGAGTTTATACAGACTCTATAGAAAAAGCAAGCCAAAGAGTTAAATCAGAAGGTTTGACAGCAACAATAGGGGGATCATCAAGTGACTTATACCACTTAAATCCAAAGGAATAGGAATTAGAAACAATCTAAATATCTAGCAATAATGGAAAGTAAATATTCTATTCATATAAAAAAATATTATACAACACATATACAAATGTGATAAAGTAGTGGACATTAACACAGCAAGCATCAATGTGTACACAAGCTAAGTGAAAAAGAAATTGCAGAGCAGTATGTTTCATATTCATCATTTGCATCTAAAATATATGTACTTTTATTCATTTTCCTATCAAAAAGTTTGTGGCAAGTATATAATATCTTATAATGTTTAAAAATTATTTTCTGAGAAAAAAATTCAAGTAAGATTTAAAACATAATTAACTTGATTGTAATCAAAACTATAAGATTCTAAATCTTGGCTGTATCGTATCAGTACAATATGCATCTAGAAAATTGGTTTTTGCTTTAAAAAAAAAACAATGAGCAGTTGTTAATGAAGAGCATGTCTTCCTTATACCTGTGGTTTCCTCTTTATAAGAGGATCTCAACTGTTCTATTGCTGGCTTTTCTCTTTACTCTGCTCCTAGAGAGAGGCCGCGATCTACAAAGTTAGCTTATTGGTAGGGATGGGATAACTGGGCATGCTCAGTTAAGCTCAGCACCTTCTTCCTCTAGGAATAAGCCTAGTGTCCTCTGCTTCTCCATGCCCTAAGCAGGGTCTCGCCAGTGAGGGGGACATCTCATCTGCTCCAGTGTCACTTGTGCCTGGGTGGGGAAACCTAATTCTGGGGTTCAGCTAGAAAGTCCATTTGACTCTCCTGCAAATGTGTTCTTTAATTTTATTAGTAAAAATATGGGGGTTTGGCCTCTATTTCTTGGTTCTTTGCTTTAATTCTCTCTCTCTTTTTTCAGGATCCAGGTTGGAAAAGAAGTGCACATTATTGGAAGTCCTCTTTACAGGGTTACCAGATTTAACAAATAAAAATATAGCACTCTCAGTTAAATTTGAATTTTAGATTAACAATGAAAAATATATTTAGCATAATTATGTCTCAAACGGGCTTGCATTTTTTTCTGGCAATCCTGCCCCTTGGAAATTCCCAGAGAACTACTCAAAATTCCACTGGCCTTCACTGGCAAGAACCATGAACTGAAAAGACAGCAGACTTCTGTTTACCTATGGAATTGTGTAGAATGGAATGTTCATCCCACAGATGGAAGACTAGACAAATGAGTGTTCATACGAAAGAGTCGCAAACATCATGATAGCTGAGCCCTGAGTATTTGTGCCAAAATATGTGAAGGAAAACAACAATAACAAAAACAACCAAGTGAACAACAACAAAGAAATAAGTATAGCAGCATGGAATTTTATACCCACCTCACTGTAGTTGATTTTGTTCTGCCTTGCCAGCAGGATCTCTGGTGTATCAGGCATTATATGAATTTGAGTCTTGTCTTTGTCCCAGGCCTCTGTGTATAAGCGCTACAGAAAAAAATAAGGTCTTGATAGAAAACCATTTGAAATGAAAATTACAAAAAGTCAATTAAAACAGAATTACTATTGACCTAATTAGGAAAAATAAACAAGATTTGTATATAAGGCATTCAGTTGGAGGTTTGAGCCTTACTGCTATTTATTTACTACTGGAAGCAATAGAAATTATTTAGAGGACTTTAAGTAATTCACAAAGTAAGGAGCCCTGATGGTGCAATGGTTAAGTGCTAGGCTAACTGAAAGGTCAACAGTTCAAACCCACCCAGGTGCTCTCTGGGAGAAAATGTCTGCTCCTGTAAAGATTACAGCCTAGGAAATTCTATGGGGCAGTTCTATTTTTGTCATAAAAAGTCACAGTGAGTTGGAATTAACTTGATGGCACACAACAACAACAACAATTCACAAAGTAAATGTGGCTCTACATTGTCACAGATAACTTTGACTTCACTAGTAGTAAAAGGGTAGTAACATTTCTGTATCTTGGAAAACTCTGCCTTGGGGGCTCACCTTGTTCATGTTAATGGCATTGTTCTTGGCCAGCACCTGTTCCAGAGAATCAGGCACACTGGTAAATTTCAGCTTGTCTGGAGGCTGGCGGTAGATGTTGTCACTGAGTATTTCTGCAGCTCTCTTGCATTTGACCACATCCACAGACCCAATGGGGACCCAGCCAATGCCTCTCAGCCACTGGAGATCTGACTTATAAACATTCTAGAAAGAGGAATAAGACTGTAAGGATCAAGATTGAAAGTTTTAAGGTGACGATGCAAATAGAACCAATAATCAAGTGCAATTCTATTTTCTTTTCATAGAAAACATATCTCATGTATTAGGCAGACTAAAAAAGGAACTATGTTTTAAAAAATGACCCAGAAAAGTCTCCTACCCATAACAAAAATTATCACATATTTCAGGCTTTTAGGAGAGGGGTGATCACAACTAACATCTGTCAGTCAGCTCGGAGATTGTTGCTGTAATTATAACGCCCATGTGCACAAGAATAGAATGTCAACCCAGAGTGAGAGTAACCATGCACATGTACAAGAGCTATCAGTAAATACATTGTGTTGTTTTTGTTGTTGTTAGGTGCAGTTGAGTAAGTTTGACTCATAGTTACCCGATGTACAACAGAACAAAACGCTGCTGGGTCCTGCATCATCCTCACAATCAATGTCATGTTTGAGCCCATTGCTGCAGCCACGGTGCAATCCATCTCATTGTGAGTCGTCTTCTTTTTTACTATACCAAAAATGACGTTCTTCTCCAGGGACTGGTCCCTCCTGATAACATGTCCAAAGTATTTCAGATGAAGTCTTGCCATCCTCACTCCTAACGAGTGTTCTGGCTGTACTTCTTCCAAGACATATTTGTTTATTCTTCTGGCTTTCCATAGTATATTCAATCAATTCTTCTTCTGTCTTCCTTATTCATTGTCCAGCTTTCATATGTATACGAACATGGCTTGTGTTGGGTGCACCTTAGTCTTCAAAGTGACATCTTTGCTTTTTAACACTTTAAAAATGTTTTTTTTTTTTTTTTTTCCAGCAGATTTGCCTGATGCAATATGTCATTTGATTTCTTGACTGTCCTCAATAAACTTTAGACCCAGCTATATGGAACACTCCGCAGCTATTAAAAACCGTATTTTCTGTGAATATTGATTTACATGTAAAAATGTCATTAATATAACATTAAATGAAAAAGATGTTACATAAAACCGTGTGCATGTAAAAACAATATGACTGGGAGTGGACTTTTTAGTGGCTGGATCATGTTGGATTATTATTGCTTTCAATATATTTTTTCTTATATCTCAAAACTTATGCATGCTCTTTTTTAAAAAGAAGAAGCTTTAATATAACGATGATGTAACACTCCTGGAACACTGAGGTAAATCTTTGGTGCTTATAACATTGTTCAAGAGTCAGGGCAATAAATGGCCATTTCAATAGTTCAAGGCCCAGTTCCTTTCCACCAAGTTCTCAGGACACGAAGCATGAACTCCTTTCCGGACTCATCTTCCCATAACCTTATTTCTCACTTTATTTAAAATCATTTTCTTACTTAAGATTTGTATGTTCCTCTTAAGTATTTATAACTCTTTCACAACAATGGAATTGGACCCCGTTTGAAAGTTTTCATCTCTAACAGCAATTAAGTAGAAAATATAAACTTGTATTTGCAGTGTAGATTAAAAAAAAAGAAGAAAGCCTATTAGAATTGCCCTTAGTGGCTAAGACACTTGCCTGCTAACCAGA
>NW_006921610.1:5045026-5051271 GCF_000298275.1 Orycteropus afer afer | reverse complement strand
GTAGTGATACTGCCTCGGAAACCCAAGGAGGGGTCGCTATGAGTCGGGGCCGACTCGACGGCACATAACAACAACAACAACAAAACTGGCTAGTTATCGCCCCCTAAATAACAACAGCAAGAATAAGGGCAATAACACTTTCTATCTCTGGAGTGTATTTTAACCTTCAAATGCTTTCCATGTTATTAAGACCATATAACAGTGGAGTAAGGCCATATAGACAAGGCATTCAAAAGTCAACAGATAGAAAGCAGTCTGTCAATGTTGTCATTTCATGGGTGACATCAACCATTGTTGATTACTTTTCATGTGCAGGCAAAACCTCTCTTTTTGGAGAGAATCGTAAATAGTTCTGTATGTCCAAAGCAACAGAACATTTGTGTGAGTTTTCACAAGTGGGCTGTATAGTATCACGGAGCAGCCAATCAATGTATAATTCTTAGTAATTTGTTTTAGTCTCCAAAGCCCTCTAACGCTCAACAATTCTTGCAAACATCTATAAACTATATAATGCCAGAAATGTGCTTCTCACACCCCAGATTGAGATAGGGCATGTGTTTGCAATAGGTACCAGTTTCTGTCTTTACCATGTGACTCTTTCACAAAGACAGCCCCAGTAAGAGGCAGAAAGTGCCAATGAAACACTTTACAGACAGAGTGACTTATTTTGTAAGAAAACACTGAGCTTTTTAGCAGGCATTAGCATCCTAATCCACCACTCCTCTGTCAGTTTGTCATACTGTCATGGCTTACATGTTGCTATGATGCTGGAAGCTATGCCATCAATATTTCAAATGCCAGCAGGGTCATCCATCATAGACAGGTTTCAGCAGAGCTTCCAGACTGAGACAGACTAGGAAGAAAGGCCTGGCAATATACTTCTGAAAATTAGCCAATGGATCAGGATAGAATATTGTCCAACTCTTTGAAGACACCTCATCAGAAGGGATCAGTTGCTAGAGGAGGATACCATGTTTGGTGAACTAGAGGGCCAATGAGGGTGTGAAAGATCCTGAGTGGGCTGGATTGACACAGTGGCTGCGACAATACACTCAAACATGCTGGTGATTGTGCAGATGACACAGCATTGGGCAATGTGTGGGAGCTGACATGATGGTAACTAACAATAACAACAGCATTCTAGTAATTACAGTCTCATTTGTTTTTCAAGGAAGTCAAAAGCAATTTCCAGAATGAACAATAACACCAAGCAGGTATGTGCTTCTTAGAATAATCAACCATTCAAGATCAAAAGGGCAGCATTTGCCCAAAGGTAAAGCTCAGAAGGCAGGAACGGATAGGAAAGAACAAACGGAAATGGTAACCACAGGAAGTGAGAAGACTGCTGTTACATTGTGGAGATTGCATTCAATGTCATGAAACAAAACGTGTATGAACAGATGAATGGAAAAACAATTTGCTCACTCATAGAAGGGCTGGGTATGCACAGGGAGACAGGTGGGAGGGCAGGAGTGCATGGCAGGGAAAGACACAGGGAAGAGGTAACTAGGGGGAGGAAGTGAGTGGGGAGCTGTTGCATTGTGGGAAATTGTAGTCAATGTCATGAGACAAAGTGTATGTGAGCTGCTGTATGCTATATAGAAAGTGAATTTGCTCTGTAAACTTTCACCCAAATCACAATAAGAATTAAAAAAAAAAATTTTGCTCTGTAAACTTTAACTCAAATCACAATAAAAAGTTAAAAAACAATAAAAGAAATGTCTCCCTCTGGTGGACTCTAAATTCTAATTGCATAATTCTGGTTTTGCTTCTATAAGACCAAGTCCAGCTTGTAAAACATCACCAATAGTAAGACTCTTCATAACAAAGCAATGAAATATTCATAATAAAGCAATAAAATTATACTCCAATTCAAATCTTATTCAGTGACCAATAAATTCTAGCTTTAGTAGGCTACTGGATCGTATATAAAAGATAACTTTCACATAGTTTAAATGATTTCTACACAGTGCTGTGTTATAGGTACTGGACTCACATCACTCTGGAGATCGTAGGCCTGTCGAGCATGGATGACATCATTCTGGTCAGGCAGGCATGTCCACTGATGCAGCACGTTCTTGTAGTCTATGTCACTGACCAGGGTCTGACACTTTTTGGCCAGCACCACCCCTAACATGTCCACTGGGCTGCTGAACTTGGTCTTCCACTTCTCAAAGTCTTTCTTGTATTCCCTGTCACTCTGGATCTTGGCCACATGCATGGACCACATCATCTTGGGGTCATCCTCAATGTCTCGGGCGCCAATGTGGTGGCCAAGTTGCTTGCGGTAACCATCTTTGTATTTGTACTGAGATAAAAATAGACAAATCAGGGTTTTATTTTAAGTCCTTAGAGGCCACATGTCTATGCATATTCATCTTGCATAAGGCATACTATAACAGACTTTTGTTAATGAGCACCAACTCAAAAGAATATCCTGGTCTCACCCTGGAGACTTGCAGAGGTAGAAACATAAGTGGAATTCCTATCATTTTAAATAGACCTATGATCTAGTAATAAGGAATAGGTCTGAGCAGGAAGTGCATATAACGGGCATCAGAGGCCACCTATGGATGAGAGGGAGAGGGCATCTGAACCAGGGAACCTGGAGAATTCGATCCTCTACACTAAATGCATGGCAGAAAAGAGATTCACTTGGTGACATAGTATGTATAATAAGTAATAAAATGAGTCGCTGGGTCCTGCAAGTAAGAAGTACTCTAGGTCAAGGACCATCTATAGTAGCAACACAAGAGAATTTACCATCTCAAAAAAAAAATACATGCATTCAGTAAAAGTTGCAAATTTTTGGAGTAACTTTGAAAACTGATTATGCTTGTGAAGCTGAAACAACACAGTTAGTTAGATCGGGCTACTAATAAGGTCATGGGTGCTAGTCCTACTGGACCAACCATGTTTTTATTATTCCATGTCCAATGACTTCATTCCTAGAATTGAGCCAATTCTACTACAAATACATGATTCTAGTCTCAAAGATGATTGAGTAAGAAAGTATATATGACTCAGCAGGAGGCAATAAGGTATAATGGTAACGAATGAGGGTGTCTGAAGTCTTAACTCCACCACCTATCAGGAGTGTGATTTTAGGCAAGTTGCTTAAGCAATCCACAAAAGGGATATAATGTATTATCTACACATTGGTGTTCTCTGAAGAGTAAGAGAGATAATGCATACATAGTCCTTAGCACAGAGTTCTCAATACGTTTTATTTAATATTTCCTTATTTATACTACTGTCATAAATACATTTGTGAAACGTGTCAACATGCATAAACTAAAGTGATTTTAGTGATTTTCCAATATAAAGGACAGTGTATTACTATATTCCCAAATAGTGGGATTTTGAGAGCAGTTGTCTATTGCCTAAGAATCCCTGAGGCAACAGGCAATGATAATGCTATTACTCTGAAAGGTATGTGCTACAGAACCAGGAGTTATTATCAAGGGTACAAGCTTGGGCCAGTAGCCACCTCTGGTACTACTGTCTTCTTTTCATAATCTTTCAAGGGTGAATTGTATAGGCAAGTGTCATATGTCTATAAAAAACAGAATTCTTATTTTCAATGGGAGCACTTACATGTATGAGTTACACTTTCTGCAAGCACAGTAGTAATTTTTTTAAGCATCTCCATGGCCACAGCTGTATTTAACTGTTTATACATGAATGGATAGTTCTCTATTCTTGGTAATCCAGTTCTCACTGAAGATACTATGTCTTACAGGTTACAAACCCCTTTGATATACATAAAAAATTTTTTTTTAATTTTCTCCCAAATTAGCTTTTTAAAAAGATGTCAAATATATCAGAATATATTTTCAAAGGAACTGGAAAATTCTTTTAAATGAGTTAGTTCAAAGAAAATACCACTTCAGATTGATCATATCCTCACAGTAATATCAACGACTCACATCACTGGCGATATCCCTGGAGGCCTTGGCTGCCACGATTGGGATGGCATCACTTCGCAAGTCATAGCCTTTCTTCTTTGCTTCTTCATTAGCAAGTTTATACAGACTCTAAGTTTTGGGGAAATAATGGTTAGATGCTGACATTTATTCCAAAATTTGATGTAAGATTGAAATAATTCACTAAGTTTTACACAGAGAGGAGTCTACAATCAATCATCTTTCTACACCTTTTGCATTTTTGTGGAAATTGACACTTAAAGAAGATACCAATGGAACTGGTACACTATGTGATTCTCAGCCTTTACGACTATGAGATGAGAAGAACTAGATGGTGCCCAGCTACCATTGTCACCCACTCAGCGTGGGGGGGATCTATATAGGAGATTCTGGATAGAGTGGGAGAACAATGTGGAACAAAACTCAAAATCATTTAAAAAAAAAAAAAAAAAGGGAGGGAGGTAGACCAGGTTTGCTGGCCTGAGAGAGCCTGGTGGAACCTCTGAGACTATGGTCCCTAGCTGCCCTTCAGGTCTGGAGTTGAATCCACTCCTGTGGCTTCCAGCCAAACAAAAGACAGGCATATAAGCTGAACATTTATATTAGGTAGATACACTCCCTGGACCGATCAATCATGGGAGAATAGAAGGGCTGTGTATGCACAGGGAGACAGCTCAGAGGGCAGGAGTGCATGGAAGGGAAGGACACAGTGAAGAGGTAACTATGAGGAGGAAGGGAGAGGGGAGTTGTTACATTGTGGGAAATTGCAGTCAATGTCATGAGACAAAGTGTATGTGAGCTGCTATATGGAAAATGAGTTTGCTCTGTAAACTTTCACCCGGATCACAATAATTTTTTTTTTTTTTTTTTAAAGGATACCAATGGAAAAGACTGCATATCTTTTTTTTTTTTTATTTTAAAACTTGTATTTCTGCTTAAGTAGCTATATATAATTATATATCTTATATATTATTTTAGGAGCTCTGGTGGCATAGTGCCTAAGGCATTTGACTGCTAACCAGAAGGCTGGCAGTTCAAACCCACCAGCCATTCTCGGAAGGAAGATTAGGCAATCTACTTCCCTAGAGATTCTGCTTGGGAAACCCAAGGAAGGGTTGCTACAAGTCAAATCAACTCGACAGCAGTGAGGGTTTTTTTTTTTTTTTTTTCCCATTGTTTTCATTTTTCTAGTATATCAGGTTATTAAAGTACTGGAACAATTAAGTTAAAACTCACAGGCCTAACGTGGCAAAATGTGGAGTGGAAGGACAGGTTTGATTAACTGTTCGTGACAATTCAATTCACATTTCTTCTGTACCAACTCTCTATCTGTGACTGTGCTGGCGACTTGGGAATCCAATAAGAGTCTGAAACCTTCACTATCTTCAGGGTTTCTGGGAAAACTGATAGAAAGACTAATAATCTTTGGAATCAACTGCTGAAAGTCAAGTCAGGAGAAATAATTTAATCATAGCATTAAAGGAGCTCCTAGGGAGAGTAATTCATTCTTAATTGAGAATCAGGGAAGCTCCTGAAGAGGAGGTGACCTTGAAGTTAGACTCTGAGTGATAAGTAAGATTTCAATAGATCAACATGGCAGCCAGGGGCTGAGGGGATGTCATGGTTTAATGAACAGGGGAGTGAAAGTGCAATGAAGGAGGTAAAAGTCTCCAGGGAGAAGTAACAGGATGACTGAAAAGAAGTCTGGAGCAGCACTATGAAGATTTGAATGTTAAACTAAGAAGTTTGTGCTTAATTCTATAAAAAAATAGGAAACCACTATAAATCTTTGAGTGACATAACTAAATTCGCTTAGTTTTAATATCCTGAATGAGAAGGAAAAAACAGAATTTAACAAAGCTTCTAAAGGAAAAAAAGAGAAAGGATACTGGGCAGGCTAGGTGAGTATTTGTTAAGGTTGTTGTCCCTGAGCTTCTCCTGAACTAGTAACAGCACTATAGTGTCTGAGCTTTTGCAGCAGTGACAGAGTCCAGAATTCCAGAAATGCTGAGCAGATAGTTAATTACAGGGGCTTTTTGACTCCTGAATTCCTGCGTAACTTTCATGATGAAGCACATACAAAGTATTGCTTTCTTAGAACAAGACTAGGCATATACTATACCAAAAACCAAACTCATTGTCCCTGAGTCGATTTTGACTCAAAGCAGCCACCATCGAGTTTCCAGGTTGTAAATCTTTATGGAAGCAGATTGCCTCATCTTTCTTCTGTGGGGCAACTGGTAGGTTTGAACCACCAACATTCTGGTCAGCAGCCAAATGCCTTATCCACTGCACCACCAGAATACCTTTAGATATATA
>NW_006921610.1:5043445-5044801 GCF_000298275.1 Orycteropus afer afer | reverse complement strand
TGGCTTAGTGCCTAAGGCATTTGACTGCTAACAAGAAGGCTGGCAGCTCAAACCCACCAGCCACTCCTTGGAAGGAAGACTGGGCAATCTACTTCTGTAGTGATACTGTCTCAGAAACCCAAGGAGTGGTCATTATGAGTCGGATCTAACTTGACTGCAGTGAGTTTGGTTTCTTTTGGTTTTTACCAGAGCTCCCTAGAGATATGTACTATAGGTTTAACTAAAAACTTCAAGCCTTTCTGATTTAAGAATTCAACTTGATTCTTAAAATTTTTCATGACAAGTAAGACCTAGTTACGCAAGCACTAAAATTATAGTCTGCACTACCTAAAATAAAATTACTTAAGATGGTGGCTATTAAATCCAATCTCTCTAAGTTGTGTTCTGCAGAAGAGAAATATACTGTTGATTTATGTTTCTAATGAAACAGTATTTTCCTTGCTGGTGACACACAGCTGGGAAATATAACTAATACATCAGCTGCCAGAATCTTAGATTCACAAAAGTCTCCACAGGATTAAAGTAACAAGCTCAACTTTACATGAAGAAATTGTGGAAAGATAAATGTCAACCTTTGAACTAAGATTAAAATTACCACATGGATAAATGAAGGATTGAGGAAAACTAGCTTAAGCCCATGTCAAATATCTTAGAGTTTAAGGTGATCCCAAGTTCCATGTGCATTATCTGTGACATAGTTATCATGTGCCCTTGAAGCACAGGGTGTAGAAATGGACATCAAATGCCCAGAAGAGAAAATATGAGTCAACTGTATTCTACACTGGTCACTCCTCTTACGTATAGTATACTGTTTAGTTTTGAGAGTCACATTTTGCCGGAGATGTCAGGTGAGGAATACCCAGGTACTTGGCGTATTTGGATTAGAAAGAAAACCCAGGGTAGCATTGTGGGGAGTTGGAAAGGGAAAACTACTGTGGTAGTTAGCTCTTTCTAACACATGGAGGCAGGAAAAGATTTGTTCTGAATAGTTTCAGAGGACTATGTGGATTTGCAGAGAGAAATCTTGTGATTCATATATCAGAAACACTTTCTAATGGAGAAGCTCTGGCAGTACAGTGGGTAAGGCATTTGGCTGCTAACCAGAAGGTTAATGGTTTAAATCCATCAGCTGCTCCATGGGAGGAAGATAAGCCAATCTACTTCCATGAAGATTTATAGCCTTGGAAACCCTATGGGGTCACTATGAGTCAGAATTAACTCAATGGCACCGGGTTAGGTTTGGTTTTCTAGTAGAGTTTTCCAGAATAATTTGAGTGATTTATGAGGCAAGATCCTTGTCACTGGGAACACTTAAGCAAAGGCAGAACCACAGCATATTGTGTTGTTGTTGTTGTT
>NW_006921610.1:4985257-5043005 GCF_000298275.1 Orycteropus afer afer | reverse complement strand
TGGAAAATATATTTATCACAGTTATGTAGCATAAAGGGGAGATACATGTATATTTAGCCTATAGCTAATTTCTTAACTTCAAACATTAGTGAAAGAAATGACTATAGTTAATATTAAAGGAGTTCTGGTAGTGTAGTGGTTAAGGCATTTACCTGCTAACTAGAAGCTTGGTGATTTGAACCCACCAGCTGCTCCACGAAAGAGAGATGGGGCAGTCTGCTTCTGTAAAGATTTATAGCCTTGGAAAACCAATGGGGGTCGCTAAGAGTCAGAATTGACTTGATGTCAGTGAGGTGTTTTTGTTTGTTTTTTAATAATGAATATTATGGTCACCAAGTCGTTTGTTTCTTATAATTTGCATTTTCTAAATGACAATTTGTATCTCTTAAAGTTTGAAGTTTATGATGGTGATCAAGAAATGCAAGAGTGGTTATTCATATGAAGCAGGAAAAGATTTTCTTTACAAAGCTGTCATTTAGTATTTGTTGTTGTTAGTTGCCGTTGAGTCCAAACTCACTGCCCTCCAGTCGGATCCAACTCATAATGACCCTTCCTTAGGTTCCGAGGCGGTATCACTACGGAAGTAGATTGCCCAACCTTCCTTCCAAGGAGTGGCTGGTGGGTTTGAACCGCCAGCCTTCTGGTTAGCAGTCAAGTGCCTTAGGCATTATGCTACCAGAGCTCCCTTACACCATGATAGCATAAATTAATTGCAATAAGAAAGAGCATGCAAATATCAGAGATTTATCATCTGCTCCCACCTCACTGTAGTTGATTTTGTTCATTCTTGCCAACATAATCTCTGGCGTGTCAGGCATTATGTGGATCTGGGTCTTGTCTTTGTCCCAGGCTTCTGTGTATAAACGCTATCAAAGAAAACATATAAAGTAGTCAGGAAAAACAATGCAATTTGCAATATATAGGAATTTCAAGGTCACAAGAATTTTTTCAACAAAACAAGAAAAGGTTATGTATTTTATATACGTTAACATAGGCTTGCAACTTGAAGTAGTTCACAGTAATACACATATTTTTATATATACCTTCTGATAATCTGAAATACATGGTAACATTTTTTAAAATATAAGAGTAAGCATTATTTATGCAAAGATAATTTTTCCCTAAAAATATGCCACGTTATAAAAATCATGAAACAATAACTAAAGTGAATATTATAATGTAAATATGACAGATAGATAGTTTTTATGGCTCACTGCTCTATTTCTTTTCTCAATGATGCTTCCTTTTTTTTTTTTTTTTTTTTGATTCAGCTTTACAAGACTCCCTAAATTTTGAAGCCTCACCTTGTTCATGTTAATGGCATTGTTCTTGGCCAATACTTGTTCCAGAGAATCAGTCACACTGGTAAATTTCAATTTGTCGGGAGGCTGGCGGTAGCTTTTATCACTCAAAATTTCAGATGCTCTTTTGCATTTTTCCACATCCAAAGAGCCGATGGGCACCCAGCCAATACCTCTCAACCACTGGAGATCTGACTTGTACATATTCTGTTGACATAAACAGTCAATAAATATTTACACTGCATTAGAACAGTAATTTCATTTAAAGGATATGATGTAAAATATAAACACTCTTGAAAATATTGTGTGGTGGGCAGGGAGGATGATGGTGGTGTTGTCAGTTGCTCTCAATTTCAATTGATGGCGACCCCATGTGTTACAGATCAGAACTGCTCCATAGGGGTTTCTTGTCTGTAATGCTCCTGGTGGAAGCAAACCACCAGGGCTTTTCTTCTGCGGTACTGTGGGGTATGTTTGAACTGCCAAGCTTTAGAGGTCAAACTCAAACAGCTTGCATGTCATAGGGGCAGGGAGGGTATCAGACGATATTCTTTTCTGGTCCATGTTGTTGTTGTTGTTGTTGTTATTTGCCGTCGAGTCGGCCCCGACTCATAGCGACCCCTCCTTGGGTTTCCGAGGCAGTATCACTACGGAAGTAGGATTGCCCAACCTTCCTTCCGAAGAGTGGCTGGTGGGTAGAGTGGAATTAACACTATAAAGAAGGAAAGCATGCTTTCCTGCACACGCTTTTTGCAGGGGCTAGCAAGCTTGGTGCTGTTTATTGCTCATTTTCCCAAGGGACTTTAATACACTGATTTCTCAACTATGCATGTTATTTTAATGTCAGTACTCACATCACTCTGGAGGTCATAGGCCCGCCGTGCGTGGATGACATCGTTCTGGTCAGGCAGGCATGTCCACTGATGCAGCACATTCTTATAGTCTATGTCACTGACCAAGGCCTGGCACTTTTTGGCCAGCACCACCCCCAGCATGTCCACTGGGCTGCTGAATTTGGTCTTCCACTTCTCAAAGTCCTTCTTGTACTCCCTGTCACTCTGGATCTTGGCTATATGCATGGACCACATCATCTTGGGGTCATCATGTATAGCTCGAGCACCAATGTGATGACCAAGTTGCTTGCGATAGCCTTCTTTGTACTTGAACTAGAAGAAGAAAAAGTCTGATAATCACCTATTTCTACTCTTAGTAAAAAGTAACTATTAGCCTCAAATTTCTCTATTCATTAAAAATTATTTCTGTTAGTATATAAATAATACATGCATCTTGTAAACTATTTAGAAAATGAATAAATGAGTAAGTAAATTAAACTTAAATAAGCCCAAAAAAGAAAATGAAATTAAGACACGATTCTTCAGTCAGATTACTGATAATGTGTGTGTGAAACAGAGAGAGAATAAAATGAGACTAGGAGTCAAATTGTATACAGGATTGTGCTTATAATTCTCAGTATTAATATAAGCATTCCTTTTTGTCATTAATTATTTTTTATAAATGATTTTTAATGATAGCAGATATTCCATAATATGGGTATACCATAATATATTTTATCTTTTTCCAATGGTTGAACAGTTACTTTTAAATTATTTCCATATTTGGAAAAAATGTGGACAAAAGAAGTGG
Source organism: Orycteropus afer afer (assembly GCF_000298275.1). Classification (NCBI taxonomy): domain Eukaryota; kingdom Metazoa; phylum Chordata; class Mammalia; order Tubulidentata; family Orycteropodidae; genus Orycteropus; species Orycteropus afer. Next base: position 5,040,060 of record NW_006921610.1, on the reverse strand, counting down.
AAAGATACATATTTCTAGAAATAGGTGCAAATTCAACTTTTGAAGAAAATAAATACCAGCAACCAATTACTGGATACAGACATAAACATAGGGTCCTCGTGGATGGTTGGACTTTGAATAGCATAAAGTAAACCCATTCATTTAGTCCTTGGTTCATAGAGCTTGAATTAAGTTTTGAAGAAATTCTACAATGAGTTCAATCTTATACAAGATATGCATCATGTGGGAAAATAAAAAAGATGCCTGACAAACATTGATCTACAGGTGGATAGATGGATGGACAGGCTGAACTACTAGGTATGTCTATGCAGAGGAGTAGGGTACCCAAGACCATGTATAGGGTTAGCAGGCAATGTTTCTACAAGTGTATTTGTATGTTCCGTAAGAATTCCCAGGTATATAGTAGAGTTGGCAAGGGACAAGGTTTTAGTCACTTCTTGGCCACAGCCCAGAGGGAGCAAGTAGTTGGACCTGTGGGCTTGGGACCATAGTCACAGGGGATAAAAAGCTCAATAGGCCTAACATACTACACAAAACATTGTTCCACATCCCACTTTGTCAAGTAGTGACTGGGATCTTAAAAGCTTGCAAGCAGCCATCTAGATGCAACAATGGGTCTTTCCTCATCCAGAGCAAAGAAGAATGAAGAAAACCAAAGACACCTCGAAACTATTAGTCCAAGTGACTGGTATACCATGTGATCCTCAGTCTATACGACTATGAGGTATCCGGCTACCACTGTCAACCACAAGGAGGGGGGTCTATGTAGGAGGTCCTGGATAGAGTGGGAGAACAATGTGGAACAAAACTCAAAATCATTTAAAAAAAAGGGGGGTGGGAATCAGGTTTGCTGGCCTGATAGAGCCTGATGTAACCACTGAGACTATGGTCCCTAGTTGCCCTTCAGGTCTAGGATTGAATCCACTCCTGTGGCTTCCAGCCAAACAAAAGACAGGGATATGAGCTGAACATTTACATTAGGTAGATACACTCCTTGGACAGATCAATCATGGGAGAATAGAAGGGCTGTGTATGCACAGGGAGACAGCTTGCAGGGCAGGAGTGCATGAGAGGGAAGGACACAGGGAAGGGGTAACTATGGGGAGGAAGTGGGAGGAGAGTTGTTCCATTGTGGGAAATTGCAGTCAATGTCATGAGACAAAGTGTATGTGAGCTACTGTATGGAAAGTGAATTTGCTCTGTAAATTTTCACCCAGATCACAATAAATTTTTTTTAAAAAAAGTAAATTGTGTTAACAACTAAGAATGTTTACAGTATAACGAGAAAAAAAAAAAAAAAAGATTCCTGAACACTAAGTTTCTGTTATAGGTGATAGAAAAATTTCTAACAGATAATGGTGATGGTTGAATAACATGATAAATATAATTAATATCACTGAATTGTACATCTGAAACGTTGAAAGGACATGTTTTGTAGCATATATATTTACCAGAATTTATTTTTAAAAGAATGTCTGAACTACAGTCAAGTAGCTAATGCTTTTGTCTAGCAAGACATGTTTTGAAATGCATGTTGTTGTATACTCAACCACACCTCAAATTCAGTCTCTGCGTTAAAAATTTCATTACCATTATCTTAAACTTTTTATTGAAAAAGAAGCTGTTAGCAAGAGCTTTAACTTAATAGCTTACTTCTATATTATAAGTCTTGGAGAGGAAAAGAAATTTTAGTGCCAAATTTAAGTAGAACAACTCTTCAGGAATACTTACTTCACTTGCAATATCTCTGGATGCCTTGGCTGCCTTGATGGGAATGGCATCTAGTCGCATATCATAGCCTCTCTTCCTCGCTTCTTCTAGGCCAAGTTTATATTGTTTCTAAAAGAGACATAAATAATCCTAAATTTGGCTTATAAAGTGCCTTGTAAGAGAAATACATCATAGACCATGAATATATTGCTTACCTCACTGTAGTTTATTTTGTTTTGTTTAGCTAGTACAACTTCAGGGGTGTCTGGCATAATGTGAACAGTGGTTTTATCTTTGTCCCAAGCTTCTGTGTAGAGGCGCTAAAAGAAAAAGATGTCCCTAGTTCAGGCCAATAATAAATAGGCACATTGAAATAGTTTGATTCTTAATGATAATAGATTCTGTGCTGTGCATTGGTTATTTGTGACATCTTCAGGTCTAGATGTCTCATGTCATTAGGAAGTATAAAACTGATTTATAAATCACATTAATATCAAGCAAAAAATATGAACATGAATTTACTTTTATAGAAAGAGATGTCAATGTGTCTACAAACAAACAAAATAATAACAAAAAAAAACCTCCTCAACAAACAAAGGACTTACATGGTTCATGGTAGTAGCATTGTTTTTTGCCAAAACCATTGGTATGGAGTCCATAAGGCTGGAAAACTTGAATTTATCTGGGTGTTGACGGTAAACATGGTCACTCAAAATCTGGCTAGCTCTTTTGTTCCTCTCATCCTCAAGAGAACCACTAGGTAACCAACCAATGCCTTTTAGCCACTGAAGATCAGCCTTGTACAAATTCTGAAATTGCAAGTAACAAACTACTTATCATAAGCAAAATCATATGCCTTTGAAGAAATAAAATTTTCGTTACATATTTTAATGCTAGACTTTGTGAAAAGTTTGAAAGTCTTGTCACACTTGTGAACCAAGAAAATATTAAGATTAGAAGGAAATTTTTGAAAACCATTTAAGCAGAAACAGAAAAAATCTCCACACAATAAAAGAGGCTTCCTCCAAAGCAATGGGGGCATTGCTGGCTCTTTCTTTGGGGGAATAATGATATCTCCACATGTTTGGGTGACTGGACATTAGTCCAAAAATATAGATTTCCATTAGTCATTGAACATTAATCCAAGGATATAGATCTCCATTGTGCAAATTCAACTCCTCTCAGTTTGAGGGCACTTTGATACTTAGAAAAGCATATATAATGTTTGGTTGGCTAAAGGAAAACCTTAGACTCACGTCGCTCTGGAGGTCATAGGCTCGCCGAGCATGGATGACATCATTCTGGTCAGGCAGGCATGTCCACTGATGCAGCACGTTCTTGTAGTCTATGTCACTAACCAGTGTCTGGCACTTTTTGGCCAGTACCACATCCAGCATGTCCACTGGGCTGCTGAACTTGGTCTTCCACTTCTCAAAGTCTTTCTTGTACTCCCTGTCACTCTGGATCTTGGCCACATGCATGGACCACATCATCTTGGGGTCATCCTTAATGTCCCGGGCTCCAATATGGTGGCCAAGCTGCTTGCGAAAACCTTCTTTGTACTTGTACTAAAGAAAAAATATTGGTCTCATTTATGGTACATTACAAAGCACATTAATTCTAAGAGTTTCACTAAGAGCCTAGAGAGGCATGGATTTCAGTTTTTTAATAGGAAGGATTAAAGGCTAAATTCAGCTACAAATCCCATACATAATATATGCATCCTTGATCTTATTCTCACCCTACACTGCATCTCTGGGATCATTTCACTCTGTTTTAATTTGTTCCTCCTTAGAAGATTTTGTTCAATTTAAAATGAAATTGAGATTGCCTTGAAGTTATAAATGGCAATCAACTCAATATAAGTAGGAGACAAAATCTTACTTCACTGGCAATTTCCCGGGATGCTTTTGCTGCTTTGATTGGTATGGCATCAAGAGGAAGATCGTAACCTTTTTTCTTCAGCTCCTCATAACCCATTCGATAGAGTTTCTGTTAAGAGATAAAGAAGTTCACTTTGGGGAAAATGGTTCTCCATAAACAACTGTAGCATAAAGGATGCAGTGTGCTAAATATTTTAAAAATATAAGAGGGATGGTGTCTGCATTCTAGGATACTCAATTGTAATTAGAAATTATACCCAAACTCAAAAAACTCACTGCCATTGAGTCCACCCTGATTCGTAGTGACCCCTTTTGCCCATTGATAGCAAAATTTTAAACTTTGGAGCTCTTTGATTGCCTAGATTAAGGAAATTAAACATCAGCTATTGCTGAACTGGTGGCATAGTGGTTAAGGGCTCGGCTGCAAACTGAAAGGTAAGAGGTTAGAACCCACCAGCACCCTGCAGGAGAAAGATGTGGCATTCTACTTCTGTAAAGAAACCTTATGGGACAATTCTACTTTGTTTTATAGGGGTGCAATGAGTTGGAATCAACTTGACAGCATTGGGTTTGGTTTTGGGTTTTTATTTCCAAATTCTTTGGAGAATAAGGCAGGAGAAAATTGGTATTTAAATTAAATGAAATATAATGTAGGTGCTGTTTTCCAATTAACTCTGAGCATTTCATTAGAAAACAGAAACAATGCCTTTCCATTGTCCAGTAGGAAAAAAATTATGCCAACTGGGTTATTAGTTTCATTTTACAGTATAGAGCCAACCAAAGTAGGGTCCACATTGGTAATCTTTCATAATTTTAAAAATTTATGATTTTCTGAGGAAAGTTTTAATATCTAATTTAAAAAATTTAAGTGAAATAATTTGCTTCTTCAGAGCTGTTACAACACTAAATAGCCATGAATATAATTTAGAACATATATATTTTTTACATTTAGAAACCAGATTGCTTTAAATCCTACTGGTCCTAAACTTGTGTTTGTAAATTTAAACCTTTGTGACATTATTCTAACACATTTACTTAATGTTAAAGTCATTCTATTAGATTGTCTCTAAAATTCTATTAGATTGTCTCTAAAATATTTAATTTTTAGAACTACATTTTAGAAAAAATATGTATGTTTTAGAAGTTTATGCTATTATTATAATAAAAATGAAATTCTTCTGCATAGTTACTGTATGTTCATTCATTCAAAATATCATTATCTACTATGTGTCAAGGACCCTGGTAGTGCAGGAGTTAAAGTGCTCAGCTGCAACAAAACGTCTGCGGTTCAAACCCACCAGCTGCTCTCTAGGAGACAAATGTGGCAGTTGGCCTCTGTAAAGATCTAAAGGCTTGGAAACCCTATAGGGCAGTTCTGCTCTGTTCTCTAAGGTCCCTATGAGTCAGAGACAACCCAATAGCAATGGGCTTGATTTGGTTTTGGTATTATGTGTCAGGCACTATGTTAAGTAAGCACTGTAGAGTCAATGCAAATTTTCTCTGCCTCCAAGGAGCTCCCATACACATAGGGGAGAGTGATACAACCCTTCACATTACAATAATATGTGTGATAATAGATAGCAAGGAGCAGAGAGCACAAGATCTCCAACTCTGTCTGAGACAGGGAGTGCCAATATTTTCATGTTCAAGCTAAAAGACACTAAATGAGAAATCTGAGTCACCTGTGCTTTATTAAAATGATTCAAGAACTCAAAAGAACTTCAAAATAGCTTTCCTGACTAAGCAGCAATTTCAATGAGCTCTCTAAAAGCACACGCTGAATTTGAAAACTTACATCACTTGTATTGATTAAGTTTGCTTTAGCCAGAATAATGTCAGGTGTATCAGGCATGATGTGGATTTGAGTCTTGTCCTTGTCCCAAGCTTCTCTATAAAGTCTCTAAAATGAGAAATAAGAATTTTTAGTTATGGTATTAGATTAGTGGATGACATAGTTAACTTCAGACAAGATTAGTAAATATATCTGAACTAAAGTAAACTTCATAATCTATAACAGAAGCAGATAACAAAAGCAGAAAATGGGTACAATATTCCTTGATTTATCTGGGAAAAAAATTACCTTTCAAAAATATAGATTAGAGATCACCTTTTAAAAGTTACAGATAATCCTGCCAAAGAAATCAACCCAGATAATTAGAGCCTTTGTCAATATCATTAAATAGAACAGCACTTCTCCATCTTTTGGGTGATAGAAGTCCTCCCCAATATTTGATTCAGAGACCATCCTCATCTCAAAAGAAGACATATTCAAGGTGTGCCTAGAAATTACGAGGTCTCATTTCCTATATGATTTATTATTTAATTTTGTACTTCACAATTCTTTGGGGGGATTAGAATTCCCAAAAGGATTTTGTTTGGGAATTTATCAAAATCTCTTGGATGTCGCCGAGCCAGGGTTTCTCTGGGACAGAAGACAAAGGAGCTGAACCAAAAATCTCATTGATTTACTAAAGCGAAGGTGTGAACATTTGATGAGAAACAGGATGCGTGCATAATGTCAGAATATCCTCACAAGAAATTTATTAATTACAAGGGTAAAATAGTAACTTGACAGTGATGAAACCTGGAAGACATCACTTTTAAATGATCAAAGTTGATATTATGGAGTGCACTGTGTGCCCCAAGAATATATGTTGTCAATCCTAACCTCTATGCCAGTAGTTAGGAGCTCTGGTAGAATAGTGCCTAAGGTACTTGACTGCTAACCAGAAGGCTGGTGGTTCAAACCCACCAGCCACTCTTCGGAAGGAAGGTTGGGCAATCTACTTCCATAGTGATACTGCCTCGGCAACCCAAGGAGGGGTCGCTATGAGTCGGGTCTGACTTGACAGCACATAACAACAACATGCCAGTAGTTATAATGCCATTTGGGTCTGCGTTGTCTTTGTTATGTTAATGAGACAAGACTAGTGTAGGGGGTGTCTTAATCAATCTCTTTTATAGAAGAGATTAAATAAGCAAGTGAGTAAACTGAGATGGTGAAGAGAGAAACCAAGTCACATAAAGACAGACAAGGAGCAGAAGCTCAAAAGAGACAAGGACCTTTCTCCAGAGAAGACAAAGAGATGGCAACCTGAATTTGGACTTTGAGCCTCCTAAACTGTGAGAAAATAAATTTCTGTCTGTTAAAGCCACCAACTTATGGTATTTCTGTCATAGCAGCACTAGATAACTAAAACAGTAGAAATTACCAGTAATGGGGCAAATTGATATCATGCACCTCCTGATATAATGTACAAGGACACAACATGTGATATTCCTGCCCAAATACATACCTTGAATCTAATCATGAAGATGCTCCAGACAAACCCAGATTGAGGGATATTCTACAAAATAATTGTCCTGTTCTCTTATAAAATAGCAAGGACTTGAAAGACAAAGAAACATAAAGGAACAAGTCCAGATTAAAAGAGATAAAAAAAGACATGACAATTAAGGCAATGTGTGATCTTGGATTGGATGCTGGACCAAGAAAAACATTTTTTTCCTTTTGCTATAAGGATACTAGTGGTAAAATTGAATAAATTCTGTACAGTAAATAACAGTATTATGTCAATATTAATTTCTTGATTTTGATAATTGCACTATGGTTATATAAAAGAATATTCTTGTTTTTAGGATACACACCTTGAGGTATTTAGGCATAGAGTAGCATTATAAATCAATAAACAATATGTATAGATATATATATAGATATATATATACATACATACATACAATTCATATTTACATACATGAGAGAGCAATTTATATATACATATGAGAGAGAGAGTTAAGAGAGAATGAGAGAAAGAAATTGAGATAGAGAAAGCAAATGTGGTAAAATATTAACCTTAAGGGAATCTAGATGAAGGTATGTATACATGTGTGTGCATATATATGTGTATGTATGTGTGTATAGTCATATATATATATATGTATATATTTATCTATATACACACACACACATATGAATTTTTATATTATTTTTGAAACTTTTCTGTATGTCTAAATTTGTTTCAAAATGTTGTTATGTGCCGTCGAGTCAAACCCGACTCATAGCAACCCCTCCTTGGGTTTCCAAGGCAGTATCACTACGGAAGTAGGATTGCCCAACCTTCCTTCCAAGGAGTGGCTGGTGGGTTTGAACCGCCAGCCGTCTGGTTAGCAGGCAAGTGTCTTAGCCACTATGCTACCAAAGCTCCCTGTTTCAAAATAATAATCTTAAAAGTCTCATTGGTTCCTTGGACTTGTCAATATCCTTTTGAGAAATGTGGTATACGGCGTTGGTATTTGTCCCGTTTCTGAGCATGTTCACTGCAGTTGATATAAACCAGAAAAGCTGATTAAAATATTCAGGACCAAAACAAAGAGAGGCTTATTAATTCCCACATACATTTATCCCAGTTTTGCACTGCTTTTCTGATTAAGCATGACCAACATTTCTCACCCTCAGCACCACTAGCATTGTGAACAGGATGAGTCTCTGTTGGAGGTGGGGGCTGTCCGAGATGGTGGGATGTTTAGCAGCCTCCATAGTTGCTGCTCACTAGATGCCACTGACACCCTACCTCTTAAGTTGTTACAACTAAAAATGTCTCCAGATATTGCCAAGTGTCCCGTGAACCACACAGCTAGTGCTATCACATCTCCACCACATTGCTCTCCTTCTTACATCTAATTTCTGATTTCATACTTCCCCAAAAGTCATTTCTTCAATGGCATATGACACTTTTATCCCAGGGCACACAAAGAAAATGATGTGATTTGTTTGATACTGGGATAGATGTTTAAAAGCAGAGACAACAACCTTAAGGACCTCCAGTTGGCACAGGTCCTGAGGCTTGAGGGGATCAGTATGTCCTATAACCAGGGCACACGGTTGGCAGGTTTGTTTCACAACATTTATGTTGACAAATTTTTATGATCCATAGTTTCTCTTTTGGTCACCTGATTAGTTCAGAGGCTTTTGGATAGCCCTGTTTTGTGGAGAGAAAGGAAACCTGGATTCCAACAAAGGAGGAAGAAATATTTTGCATAAATTGGTTGTTTTATCAGTAAGCTGGTAGTGTTCAAATTGCCATTATTAAAAAAAAAACAGAAAAGAAAAGAAACAAAAATATAAACATCAATAATGAAGCTGATGGGTCAGCATTTACTGCATATTGTGGATATTAAAATTGCAAAAATCCGTGGGGAGTTAATTGACAAGAGAAGAGCTACAATTTGTCTAATGCTCACTATGAGTTGATTATGGAATTATACATATTACATAGAGTTTATATAGTATTTCCTAATATATATAATATATGTAAAAGAAAATTAAAAAAAAAAAAAAAAAAAAATACTGCCATCAAGTCAATTCTGACTCATAGCAACCCCCATTGGGTTTCCGAGGTAGTAAATCTTTACAGAAGTAGATTTTCTTTATATATAGAGAGAGCTCCTTTATATATATAAAGGAGAGGAGCTCTGGTGGCATAGTGGATAAGGCACTTGGCTGCTAACTGCAAGGTCAGCCGTTCAATCCCACCAGCTGCTCCGTGGAAGGAAGATAGGGAAATCTACTTCCATAAAGATTTACAGCCTCAGAAACCCAATGGAGGTCACTGTGAGTCAGAATTGACTCAATAGCAGTGAGTTTGATTTTTGGTGTACTGGTAGCATAGTGCCTAAAGCACTTGACTGCTAACCAGAAGGCTGGCGGTTCAAACCCACAAGCCACTCCTCAGAAAGAAGGTTGGGCAATCCTACTTCTGTAGTGATGCTGCCTCGGAAACCCAAGGAGGAGTCGCTATGAGTCAGGGCCAACTCGATAGCACATAACAACAACAAATGAAACCTTTTTACTTATACCTACTTAAAACTTCTTACCCAATCTCAGTGCATATAATTTTACTTTCTGTAATTTTCAGAATTATATTTCTAGCCAAATAATAATTTTTCCCTTGTTCACATAAAATTACTCCATATTGCTATCTTTCATTTATTTTATTCAACAAATATTTATTGGGCACTTATTATATGACAGACACTGATTTCAATGCTGGAGAAGAAAATAAATATATTTTTAAATGGAATATATTTGCTGTGATTTATCAAATCACCTTGACTTAGCTAAGTTAAATGCATTATAAACATTTAGCAGAAACTACACTATTATATTTTGACTTTGTGTAAGCCTCTCGGAATCCCTTCGCATCACACACTGTATCCCAGCAAAAAAAAAAATGGGATATTTAATACAGTCAAATTTCAAAGGAAACAGGTATGCTCGACTATTCTTCAAATTTATATACTAACCACTAATGTCAAAGAAGAATTAATCAAGATTTTTTACCAACTTCTGCAGTCTAAAGTTGATCAAACATGCAATCAAGATGAATTGATAATTACTGGTAACTGTTAAGCAAAAGTTTGAAACAAAGAAGAAGGATCTCTAGTTGGAAAATATGGCCTTGGTGATAGAAACAATACCATGACTGAATTTTGTAAGATGAACAGCCTATTCATTGGAAATACATTTTTTCAACAATCTAAATAGCAACTATACACGTGACCTCACCAGGTGGAATAAACAGAAACCAAATTGACTACACGTATGGAAAAAGGTTATGGAGAAGCTCATTATCAGTAAGAACAAGATCAGTTGCCAACTGCAGAACTTGCTCATATGCAAGTTCAAGTTAAAGCTTCATTAAATTAAAACAAGTTCATCTTAGCCAAAGTACAACTTTGAGCATATCCTAACTGAATTTAGAGACCATCTCAAGAACAGATTTGACACATTGAACACTAATGACCAAAGATAAGACAAATTGTGGGATGACAGCAAGGACATCATACGTGAAGAAATAAAGGCCATTAAAGGGACAGGAAAGAAAGAAAAGGCCAAAATGGGTGTCGGAAGAGACTCTGGAAGGAAGATGGGGCAACCTACTTCCGTAGTGATACTGCCTCGGAAACCCAAGGAGGGGTCGCTATGAGTCGGGTCCAACTCGACAGCGCATAACAACAACAAGCTAAAGAGAATGGAAGAAATGATTAAATGAAGAGCTGAATAGGTTTCAAAGGGCAGCTCGAGAAAACAAAGTAAAGCATTATAATGAAATGTGCCAAGACCTAGACATGGAAAACCAAAGGGGAAGAACATGCTCAGCATTTCTCAAGCTGAAAGAACTGAAGAAAAACTTCAACCCATGAGTTGCAATATTGAAGGATTCTATGGACAAAATATTAAACAACACAAGAAGCATCAAAAGAAGATGGAAGAAATGTAGAGTCATTGCACCAAAAAAAAAATGAATTGATGTTCAATTTCATGAGGTAGCATATGATAAAGAACCTATGGTACTGAAGGAAGAAGTCCAAGTTACAGTGAAGACACTGGTGAAAAATAAGTATCCAGGAATTGAAGGAATACCAATTGAGACGTTTCAAAAAAATGGGTGCATCGCTAGAAGCACTCACTCATCTATGCCAAGAAATCTGGAACACAGCTACCTTGCCAGCTACCTTGAAGACATCTATATTTGTGCCCATTCCCAAGAAAGATGATCTACCAGAATATGGAAATTATAGAAAATATCATTAATGTCACACACTAGTAAAATTTTGCTGAAGGTAATTCAAAAATGGTTGCAGCAATATGTCAACAGAAAATTACCAGAAATTCAACTCGGATTTGGAAGAGGAGGTGGAATAAGGGATATTGTTGCTGATCTCAGATGGATCTTGGTTCAACAGAGAATACCAGAAAGATGTTTAGCTATGTTTCATTGACTATGCAAAGGGATTTGACTGTGAATGCAAAGAATGGGAATTCCAGAATGCTTAATTGTGCTCGTGCAGACCAAGAGACAGTCACTCAAACAGAACAAAGGGATGAAAGTATGGTTTTAATTCAGGAAAGATGTGTGTCAGGGTTGTATCCTTTCATTATACTTAGTCTATCTGTACGTTGAGTAAATAATCTGAGAAGCTGGACTTTATGAAGAAGAATGCAGCATCAGGAATGGAGGAAGACTTATTGACAACTAGTGATATTCAGATGACAGAACCTTGCTTGTTCAAAGTGAAGAGGACTTGAAGCACTTACTGATGATCAAAGACCACAGCCTTCAAATATGGCGTATACACAACATAAAAAAGACAAAAATCCTCACTAATGCATCAATAAGCAACATCACAATAAACAGAGAAAATACTGAAATTGTCAAGGATTTCAATTTACTTGAATCCACAATCAATGCCCATGAAAGCAGTCATTAAGAAACCAAATGACATATCGCTTTGGGCAAATCTACTGCAAAAAACCTAGTGTTAAAAACCAAAGATGTCACTTTGAGGACTAAAATGAGTCTAATCTAAGCCATGCTATTTCCAATCACTACATACACATGTGAAAGCTGGACAATGAATAAGAAAGAGAAAACAACTGATGCATTTGAACCATGGTATTGGTGAAAAATATTGACTATGTCATGGATTATCAGAAGAATGAACAAATCTGTCTTGGAAGAAGTACAGCTGAATGCTCCTTAGAAGCAAGAATAGCAAAACTTTGTCTCACATACTTTGTATATGTTATTAGTAGGGACCAGTCCCTGGAGAAGGACATCATGACTGGTAAAGCAGAGAGTGAAAAAGAGGAAGACCCTCAATGAGATGGATTCACACAGTGGCTACAACAATGGGCTCAAATATAGCAACAATTGTGAAAATAGCATAGGATCAGACAGTATTTTTTTCTGTTGTACACAGAGTTGTTATGAATTGGAACCAACTCTCCAGCACATAAGAAAAACAACAACCTATCATGTAGCAGGCACTGTAATCTATTTCATTTATTTCCAAAGAGTTACTCACATCGCTCCTATTTTTGGCATTTGTCTTTGCCAAAACTATGTCCATGGCATCAGGAATGCTGGTGAACTTGTTTCGGTCTGGTGGCTGACGATATTTCTTTTCACTGATGATTTCTGAAGCCCGCTTATTTTTTTCAGCCTCCAAAGAACCTAGAGGACTCCATCCGATGCCTTTCAGCCACTCCAGGTCAGACTTATACATATTCTGTTAAAGGAAAAAGTAAGTCATTAAAATCTTATCCTCACTTGGACCCTTTACTCAAGTGACTCTCTATATTACAATCAGACACGTTTTAGATTTTCAATAATCATTCCTCTTACTAGTTTCTGTTTTTCCTACTACCAAATGACTACTTATATGAGATATGAAATAATGTACACACTATTTGATTTAGACCAAGAACTCTGGTGGTGCAGTGGGTAGGACATTTGGCTGCTAACCAGAGGTCAGCAGTTCAAAGCTACCATCTTGCTCTGTGGGAGGAAGATGAGGCAATCTACTTCTGTAAAGATTTACAGCCTTGGAAACCCAGTGGGGGATGCTATGAGTCAGAATTGACTCAATGGCAGTGGGTTTATTTGATTTAATAGAAACTGACCTCACTCTGTAGTTCATAAGCTTTTTTAGCATGAATAACATCATTCTGGTCCGGTAGACACGTCCATTGATGCAGGGTGTTTCTGTAATCCACATCACTAACCAAGGCCTGACATTTCTTGGCTAACACTACTCCCAACATATCCACTGGGCTGGTGTACTTGGTCTTCCACTTCTCAAAGTCCTTCTTGTATTCTCTTTCACTCTGCATTTTGGCTACATTCATGGACAACACAAGCTTTGGGTCATCTTGCAAACTTCGGAATCCAACATGGTGGCCAAGTTGCTTGCGGTAGCCTTGTTTGTATTTATGCTGAAATCAAAGGAAGACAGTTCTTTTACTAACATAAAGAAAGGTTAAGTTAAGTTCAATTTGCTTTGTTTGTATATGTTTGTTTTCCAAAAATGAAATGAAAGAAGGGATGTCTGTGCTAACTTAGTAAGAAATACAAAGTTTTGTTTAAGTGATGGCTTGTAAAGAAACCTAACAGAGTTGGGTATTAAAAGGAGTTGTGATAATAAATTAATTCCAACTAAAGGCAGAAGAATATGCTGGGGTATTTATGCTGGACATTGTGTATCCTGACTTTAGGTAGCTTTTGAGAAACTCATTTAATACCCTTATAAGAAAGATGAATAAGTATGGATCGAATGGAAGAAAAATTAGGAAGATTTAAGACTTGCCAAATAAGTTTAATAATGTAGATTAATTTATTAAGTAGCAGGGTTTTTAGTGGTTTGCTATATAGTTATGCCATATAGCCTTGTACTAGTCAGGATTCATATCTTGCATGTACAGGGTAGCTGAAAAGAGTTAACATGTTAGATCAGAAAGAGGATTTCACAAGATGTCAACATAGTGCTATAAAGGGTCAAATTAAACTAAATGAAAGTAAGAGAATAAAAGTAAAATATTGCATTTGGATTCAACTGGGATAAAGTCGCATTAGTATAGATAACAATAACAATGGTGATAATAATAAAGATAGTATTAACATTTACTTTATGCTAGGCTCTGAACACATATTACACTTTCTTATGACACCTGGCTTATAAAACTAAGAACAAAAGAGAGTAAGTAAGCAATTTAAAATATTTCAAGTGATATCAAGTAGAAGAGGAAATAAGCCACTTTGTGGTATTCTAGAACTCAGACCTAAAGCTGATCAGTAAAACATTTAAGATTGAAAAAATATTATGAGATTGAGAGATGATTCAACAAAGAAATGACCTGCCCTGAGTTACTGAAATTCTGATCTACATTTGAAAGTCTCCACAGACTAGGTGGAGATAAAGAGAAGGTAGCACATTAGGTGGGAGACTAGGTTAAATACTATAAATTCTGTGATTCTAACTTATTAAACTAAGAGCATGTAAAAATAGATGTAATTTTCTGAAGTTTCATAGATACAAAAACCGTTTGACACAGAGAGGAGATAAAGTGTATTGTCTATACAGTAGTGTAAAAGTTCTCATAGTTCATTTCATTGTAGAATAAGATTTTAAAAGGTTCCAACTAATGGGTTCATGTGAAAAGAAATTAGGCACTATCAATTGTTGGATCATTAGAAAATTATTGATGCTATTTCTTCAATTTCAAATCTACCTTTAACTTATAGGAAGCATATAAGCTTAAATGAAAATGAGTTTACTTTCTGGGAAACATTCAAGCACCATTACTGCTTCAGCTCATCATCACATTGATTCATTTTAATGAGGGATTGACCTATAAACCAGAGAGTGGGTAAGAACACATTATCTAATTAATTTTCCAACACTTCTGGAATATCACAAATTAATTGGATTAAAGGAACTCTTTCCTTATATTCTTAGAATTTATTATCACATTCTGTCTTTAGATACTCTGTACTTCAATCTGCATATTGAACCAAACCCTGGTTGTCTTGTTTTAAAGATTTTTGATTGAGTTGCACTACCCTATGCAATTCTGACAATTCATATATCAAAATCCTCTTTTTCATGGTTAACTTTTGGGATTCTCAAAATGATATGTGTATCTATATGCACAATATTAAAGTTAATATTTATAAACATTTTATATAAAAAAGGGGTTATATCTAGTTTGTTCACCAAAATCATAACTCTTTAAAAACAAAACTAGAAGCTGTCTTTTGAGAATATCTTTGTTTTATGAACTTTGCACCAGATAGCCAGCAGAAAATAGAATTAAGCTCTCTGGACTTTAAACCTCAATTCCTGAATGTTCCTTTATTTTCTATGCAAGGATAAGCCAAATAAGAAGAATTAACACCTAATTTTTAAATATGTGCATATAGAATCCATCAACATCAAGTTGATGAACTTATCTGGTACTTTGAATTTGTCCAATATTTTGTTGTTGTTGTTAGCTGCCAAGACAAATTATAAAACAGGAAATATTTTTAGGCCAAGTACGGAAAACCCAAAATCTCTGGTTCCTTTGTAATGTCTAGAAACATAGTATCTTAGTGTTATGGATCTTAGAGGTCCAACTTCTATTCAGGAATTCTACTTAGATATATGATTAGAGAGAAAAAAGAGTGAATTCTGGGTGGACAAAGAGGGTAAGAAAGGAAAAAGGAAGCAACATTATATTTCAAAAAGTAAAGCTGATCTTTAAAAATAATCACCAACCTTAAGTTACCTGACTCTAATAAAATTCATCTATATAGAAATCAAAAGGAGCCCTGGTGGCACAGTAATTAAGTGCTCAGCTGCTAACTGAAATGCCAGCAGTTGGAACCCACCAGCTGCTCTGTAAGGAAAGGTGCAGTAGTGTGCTTCTATAAAACCTTGGAAACCTTTTAGGAGCAGATCTATTCTGTCCTACAGAATGCTATGAATCAGAATCAACTCAATAGCAAGTGGTATAATAGTCAAACCAGTGCTTACATCGCTAGCGATATCTCTTGAAGCTTTGGCCAGCTGTACAGAAATTGCATCAACTGGGAGGTCATAGCCTTTCTTCAAAGCTTCTTCCCATCCAAGTTTATAGAGTTTCTGAAAATAAACGAAATTATTATTATTATTCTTTCTATGTTAAACACATTATTAAACAAACATCTACCTAGAAAGGAGACATTCCATTCTGACATCTTTCACTGTATCTTTAAAGATACATATAAAAACAAAACAAGCTCTTTAGTTGAGTAGAAAAAGCATTGACTTAGCGTCACATGACTTGGCTTCAATTTTTTTTTTTTTTTGCTCTTAGATTGCCAGGCTGTATATTTGAATATGGTCTTTACTGTTCAGAAACAATATGGTTATATCATGTAATTTTTCCTGCTGTTAAGTACAGTCTGAGCTCATTATTTTAATTATTTATCTATTTGTAGCTTGGGTAAAAGTTTACAGAGTAAATTAGTTTTCCATTCAATCATTTATACTCATTTTTTTCATGACATTAGTTGCAGTCCCCTCAATGAAACAGCACTGTTTCTACTTCCTCCCTAGTTCCCAGTTTCCATTTGTCCTTCTTTCCTGCCCCTTCCTATTTTCTGATCTTTGTTTTTGGGCAAATGCTGCCCTTTGGTCTTGTATGGTTGAATGTACTGAAAAGCACATTCCTCCCTGGTGTTATTATTCACTTTATAGTCCTATCTATTGTTTGGCTGAAAGTTGATCCCTGAGGGTGGGTTCAGTTCCAGGCTGGAAGGTTGCCTAAGGGCCATGATCTCAGGGGTTCCCGTAGTCTCTGACAAATTTGTAAGTCTGGCCATTTTTATACTTCTGAATTTTATTCTACTTTCTTTTTTTTTTTTTTCCTTTATTTCTCTGTCTCTATCCAGGACTTTCTATTGTGATCCTGATCAGAGTTGTAGGTAATGGTAGCCAGGTACCATCTAATTCTTTTGGTGTCTGGGTAGTGGAGGCTATAGTTCCTGTGGTCGATCAGTCCTTTGGACTAATTGTTTCCTTGAGTCTTTGATTTTCTTCCCTTCTCTCTGCTCCAAATGAGGAGCAATCAATAGCTACATCTTAGATGGTCACTTGCAAGCTTTTAAGACCCCAGTCGCTACTCACTGAAGTAGGATGTAGAACATTGTCTCTTTTGTTATGTTATGCCAATTGACCTAGATGTCCCCTGAGACAATGGTTCTAAGCCCCTGAGCCCAGTGAACTATTCCCTCAAAGTGTTTGGCTATGGCTAAAAAATTTTCAGAACTTTGCCCCCGGTATGCTCTCTGATATCCTTGGATATATTGACAGCACATACAAATAGATAAGTAGAAATAGCCTCTACCAAACCTATATATATATATATACTCATAGGTGTACTTCCATTCATCTTCCCACATCTGTTCAGCTCACATATCTACCTATGTATCTACTTATAGATGTTGTTTGTTACTCTTATTGTAGGATTGAGTGTTTACTATTTTGAACATAGATATTAAGATGACTGATTAAAAAAATTAGGTCACAAAATTTTAATTATAAAAGTGATAAAAGTAATGGATGATAAAATGCCTTTTATGAGTTTCAACGAATGAGTTATCTGACTGTGTCAAATCCATTGAATATCTGTACAGTTTGAAAACTGTCTAATCTTTATCAGTACTAACTATGTGCCAGGCATTGTGCTGAGAGCCTTACTTGGAATTTCTTATTTGGTCTTTACCACAAATGCAAGGCCACAGGAATTTTATGGTCCCAGTTTTATAGATGAGGAAACTGAAGTTTAGACAGGTAGGTGATTTGCCCAGTATCATATAACTCAAATAACAAAGCTGATACTCATACTAGATCTAACAGATGCATTTTTCCTTTCAGCAGTTATTTACTGATCACCTAGTTAGATCAAGTACAGTGAATAGTGTGATAAAGAGACAAGCACAGGGCTTGCCTCCATAAAGTATGTATACAGTCACAGGTTATGCCCTTACTCTCACCTGCTATATTTTGTAATATCCCTAGGATAACCAGTTTGAGTCATTCTTTGTTTCAGCATTTACATCTGTTATTTACTATTACATCATTTAATAAATTAAATAAGTTTCAAGTCAAAACTTGAAGCAATTTTTATGTAGCTTACCTGACTGTATAGTGTTTGATTCTGCTTGGCCTGCAAAATATCTGGTGTATCTGGCATAACATGAATTTTGGTCTTATCTTTATTCCAATCAATGGTGTATAAATGCTAGGAAGTAAGGTGGGAAAAAGACATTTGAAATTGAATAACTGTTCAGGACCAACAGGGAAGAAAAGTATATACATGTATATTTATAGCTAGATATCCATAGTACTGCCTCGGAAACCCAAGGAGTGGTCACTGAGTTGGATCCAACTCAATAGCAGTGCGTTGCGTTGTGTTGCATATACTTATAGAGAGCAGTTAAATGCAATCAATATGACATATAAGAAATTAAATTAGTAACCAAAATTAAACTAGTAACCATAACCAAGCATATGATTCAGAAATGATACCAAAAAGAAACTCAGATTTTAAAAAAATTGTCTTTTAAACCTATTCCATCTTTTAGAATGGATTGAAAATACTAAGGTAGTATAATAAAAATACAAATATTTTTTAACTCAATTAGAAGGGAAGGATAAGAAAAATATTAGAAGCGGGAAAGATAAGAAAATAGTATGTGTGGGGGGTGCTTTGGAACTGTTCTCCACTGCCAGAAATGGTAGACCCAGATTAAAATTCCCAAACAATGACAAGAGTTTGCTATCCCCTCTTCACTTGGGAGCTGTGTGAAAGGACAACTGTTCTGTCTACCTTGTTCATGGTGTGTGCATTCTGCTTGGCAAGCACCATGTCCATGGAGTCGATTAGCTTCTTAAATTGGAAGTTGCTGGGGTGCTGGCGGTATTTCTGGTCACTTGCATATTCAGTTGCCTTTTTGGCCTTCTCCACTTCTAGAGAACCAGCCGGACTCCAGCCAAGCCCTTTGTACCATTCATTATAGTCTTGCTTATATTCGTTCTACAGAGAAAAGAGGTAAATTCTATGTCACCTTATCAATTTAGACATAAAAATATTTCCCAGCTGGAGTAAAAGACTATGAACTCCCTTCCCATGTTAGGAATCCAAAAAGAAGAAAGACTTACATCACTCTGTAAGCGGTTCATATTCCTGGTCAGCTCAATGTTCATTGCATCTGGAAGGAGGATGTACTTGTGAATCAAGTGTTTGTAGTTAGTGTTGCTGATGTTGGCTTGGGCATCCTTGGCAGCCGTGACACTGAGCATGTCAGCAGGAGTCTGGTAATTGGTCTTTGTCTTCTCATAGTTTTTCTTGTACTCCCGATCAGATTGCATCTTAGCCACTTGCATGGAATGGACTAATTTTGGATCATCCTCAAGACTGCGGAAACCAACCATTTTCCCCCTCTGTTTTTCATAATTGTACTTGTATTTATGCTGGGAAGAAAATTTGAATATATATTCAGAGCATTTTCCTTAAGTAGAAGTCAGGCTGGTGTCAATATTTTGCATTTCATAACAAGTGATATTTGTATAGAGTTTTATAGTTCACAAAACATGTTTTTCACATTTATCTGTGTAACTTGACACTCACAACTACTTTGCAAGATGGACAGCAAAGTTATTACTATCTTTCCCATTTTTATAAATGAATAAGCTGAGATCCAGAGAGGTGACTGGCTTGCTAAAATCACTATGGATTAGACTCCAGATCTGATTATACCACACTGCTTACACACATACTCCAGTAGTGTTGAGGAGACCATCGGTATGTAATAAGAATATAACACATGACAGAAAAAAGCAGAATGTTCTAATTAGTTTAATGCTGCCCTGAGAAATCATGCAACCAGTCATTTGCTAGTGAGAATAGCCTCAATTAGGAGGTATAGTGCAATTTTAGAGGATGTTATTTGTGGGGCTCTTTTTCTTTCCTTTTTTTTTTTTTTTTCTTTTAAGACTGTCTGTACTGGCATAATGGATAAGAAACTTTCCTCTATAGAGGGATGATCTGATACATGAAGAATCTTTTATTATCTTCTTGTGGGTTTGATTGTGAGAGTTAAAAGGTAGAAGCTAGGAAAAAAAAATAACAAAAAACCTCACTGCTATCAAGTCAATTCCGACTCATAGCAACCCCCATTGGGTTTCCAAGGTGGTAAATCTTTACGGAAGTAGATTGCCCAGTCTTCCTTCCATTGAGTGGCTGGTGGGTTTGAACCACCAACCTTCTGGTTAGCAGTCAAAGGCCTTAGGTACTATGCTACCAAAGCTCCTTAGAAGCTAGGAGAGCCATATTATTACAGTATAATAGAGGGAGAAGAATTTGGAGTTGTCAGGACAATGTAGGAGTGGGATAGGACAAGATAGGTGGAGAAGAAGAAAAACAGATGAAAGGGGTAAGAGAAGTAGAAGGGAATAGCCAAGGGGAGTGTGTTCTAAAATGTGTTCTTCCCATGATCTCTAAGTTACTGTAGGTGGATTTCTTGTGCAAAAAAGCCAATGAAAGAATTGAGTTTCATATGGGTGATACTTTATGGCGGTGGTGTGCTGGTACATTAGCTGCCCCCACCCCCCAATCTGCAATGCTTGTCAATTTCTGAGTGCATCTACTCCTAGTAGCTGACGTCAAGCTACTAATGGTTTAACAATTGATTTGCAAAACTTCCAATTATTTAACAATCAGATCTCAATAGCTCAAGTGAGTAGGCTCCAGCCAGTCACTACAGGAGGCATCTTGTTAAAAAGATAGATTCTATGAGGCAGGAGGCAAGAACAAGAGCCCTTCACGAAGAAGACTTTGCAAAGGGCTTTGGAATTTTACAGGTCATAACCTTGGTGATAGAGTTCAAAGTATTTTTTTCCTAGACCTGATGAGTCAGAGAGCTGACATGTATGAGGGTCATAATGTGGTTAGTTTTCTGTTTTGTCAGAAATGCAAATTAGAAACAAAGCTGAGAGAATGCATGGGTAGTCTGAGGCTCTTAATAGAAAGCATGCTTTCTTCATATTCTATCCAACCATTGTTTCCAGAATCCAACCCTTATTATTTTGGTTAAATAGAAACCCCCAGCCAGATGACTGCTTTCCTGCAAACTTACATCACTTGCAATATCTCTTGAAGCCTTTGCAGCTCTGATAGGGATTGCATCAGCTCTGAGATCGTAGCCTTTCTTTCTAGACTCTTCCAAAGAAAGTTTGTAGAGTTTCTGTAAAGAGAGGAAAAGAGAATAATTTCTTCTAAACAGGAAAGCCTGAAATGATTTTACAACAGTAAACTCTCACTGTGGCATCCTTTTTGTATTTGAGCAGAACGCTTCATTGGTGGCTCAATGGAAAAATGTTCTTATTAGTAACATAACAGTGTTTGAAAAAAAAATCTATTATAAATTCAAACATATTTCAAGAAACCACGAGGAAAAAAAAACGAATATATGGGTCTCTATTATGTTGTAAATGTATTTTTTAAATGTGAGAATCCAGTAGGTCTGTGGGACTCATTTTCTCTTGAGACTCTCTAAACTGACACAATGGGTACAAAAAAAAAAAAATTCTATTTATCACCTAAACTTCTTCTGTAGAAGGGAGAGACTGATACATGGAATATTTTTAATTTATGAAAAGAGTTAAGGGAAGACTAAGAAATAGCCATTGTTTTAGATCCATGGAAAACTGCACTGTTTCACAAATGACACATTTGTTTATTCAATTACGTGTGTTTTACAGCTCAGAAAAAGTCAGCAGTCTCAAATCCCTGTAAAATTCAAACAAAGAAAAGAAAAATAGGTAAGATTAGAGGATTTCTTAGCAACTGTAGCTACGATGAGAAAGAAAAAAAAAACACCAATGTATTTTCTAATCAGTGCAACACATTCCTTGTCGTGGGGCTTGCCAAAAATTCTTTAAGACCTTCATCTTTCCTTTCCATTAAAATTTCCCCACTACTCCTCTCTAGGATCATAACTTTGTGGACAGGTCTCTAAGGAGAAGGTCTCACTTCCTTTTTCTCTTCTCTTGGCCCCCAGGCCTTTCTCTTCTTGCCAAGTCTCTTGATTTGATATAGAATACTTGCCCCTAAAACAAAATCCAACCACCTTTCAAGTTCCTGACGACTAGGCCTAACCCTCATTGGCAAATTTTCACTTGTGGGTTTCCATTATTACTTTTAAAACATTCACTCTCATAATTAAGAGGGAGGTAACACACACACACACATATATTTTTACTGGTTCAAAGGGGATGGAAATAAAAATGATAACGGGGGAATTATACTTACATCACTCATATTAATAGCATTTGCCTTTGCCAAAACAATCTGGGGGATATCAGGCATGATGTGAATTTTGGTCTTGTCAGCCTCCCATGCTTGCTTGTATAGGTGCTAGAAAGTAAAAAATAAATAAATAAAAACGTGGAAGTTAGTATTTAAAATCTTGAAAGTTTACTTAAACAAAAGAGAAAACAAACCCACTGCCACTGAGTCAATTCCGACTCATAGCGCCCCCCACCGGGTTTCCAGGTCTGCAAATCTTTACCGAAGTAGATGGCCTCATCTTCCTCCCTTGGAGCAGCTCGTGGGTTTGAACTGCCGACCTCTGGTTAGCAACCAGATGCCTTACCCAGCACACCACGAGAGCTCCTTGAAAGTTCACTTGTTATATATAAATCTTTATACATATATCATTATTTTATGTATCTTTTTTACGTACAGGTATGCGTTCCTTAGTCTCCATCGTAAGTTTTGTGAAATAGGACATTATGCAATTTGGACACTGTACAAACACCATATAGAAAGGCAGTCCCACAAAATCCTTAGTTAAATCCTCATTTATTATATTAAAGGGAGCTTTGGTAGCATAGTACCTAAAGCACTTGACTGCTAACCAGAAGGCTGGCGGTTCAAACCCACCAGCCACTCCTCAGAAGGAAGGTTGGGCAATCCACTTCCGTAGCGATACTACCTCGGAAACCCAAGAAGGTGTCGCTATGAGTCAGATCCAACTCGATGGCAAATAACAACAACAACAACATATTAAAACCTTATGGGAGTTCAATGGCCAAAGCCAGAGAGGTGTATCCACTGGGTACGTGTCTATCAGATGTCTCTGATGTGTTGCCGGGTTGTGCAAGCAGCTAAATCCGGACTTTGTGTATTAGGGTTTGGTAGGGGCAAGGAGGGCAGTAGGGGAGATGAGGCTGAAGGCAGGGAGCCAGTTGCAGGTGCCAGTAGCGTAACTGGCGGTGGCGGCCCTGGCTGCTGATGCCCTGTTGGTGATCATGTGAAGCCACTGAGACCATAGCTGCAGCTGCCTGGGACCAGGATCCCGCGAGAGCACCCTAGGCACAGTCAACGTCGCCACGCACCGGTGGAGGGAGAGGCGGAGCCGCAGCTGCCCTGCGCCAAAAGTGAAAGGCTGCACGGCGGCAGACCGAAGGTAGGTGGGTGAATGAAGCCTGGAGGAGATTTGTGGGGACTGAGATGTGCTCTGAAGCCCCACTGCTCATCCACTCTGGGGTTTTGAAGTCTTTAAAAATATTAGGGGAAAATAATAGACAAAAAGAGAGCTTCCCCCAACACACACACCACCTTTTTTAAAAACCTTATAGGACCTCTGACGTACACTAGGTCAGACGTTGCAGGAGTGATAGAGCTTCTTGTTGTTGTTGTTGTTGTGTGCCGTCGAGTGGGCCCCGACTCATAGCATAGCGACCCCTCCTCGACTCATAGCGACCCCTCCTTGGGTTGCCGAGGCAGTATCACTACAGAAGTAGATTGCCCAACCTTCCTTCCAAGGAGTGGCTGGTGGGTTTGAACCGCCAGCCTTCTGGTGAGCAGTCAAGTGCCTTAGGCACTATGTTACCAGAGCTCCTTTTATGAGCTAGGTGTTTTTTATTGTTGTTGTTGTTATTGTTGTTATAAATGGAAAATGTGCTCATTCAAACAATTAAGTGTAGATGATGTAAGATGAAAAGCAAAAATGCCCTCATCCCCCATCTTAGGGTCTGGAGATAGCACCTCCATCCCTGGCATATTAAAACCCACAAAGAGTCCTTCTTTACAGTAACTGAAGTCATTATAATACATAACATTCTACATGTTGCTGTTTTACTTAGCAATATAAATTTCACATCCTTGAACCTTCTTAAAATTCTACTTCATTCATTTAGACAGCTGTGTAGTATTCTATTAGATATAACCCAATCAATTTAAGGAGCCCTCTATTGATGGACATTTGTTTTTTCCTCCTTTTTTTTGTACTACAACCAATGATGGCATGAGCTTTGTGGTGGACACGGAGATAGAAAGACTTGCTGTCTCAACTATTGGCAGACAGCCTTTGGTTGTCATCTCCTTGGTGGTTTCCTGCCTTGCTCAAGGGTACACCCTTCCCAGGGTGGTCACATCTAAATGATGATCAAGCGGGGGGCGGTTATAAATGTCTGGCCATTTAAGGCTAACATCGGAACACTTGGAAAGCGTCCATACACTCAAGAACTCTCCATGGGTTTGGGCCTGCATCACAGTTTGATTTATCCCTCTGCCCAATCCTTCTTCAGCAGGTACCCTGTATCCTAAATTTCATCTCAGCCATCTCCTTTCAGAGACCCTAAACTGCAACAAATATTATTATGTATATGTATGTATGTATGTCTTTGCACGCACATATATAAGGAGTTCTTTAGTTCAGATGCTAACCAAAAGTCTGGTGAAAAAAGATGGAAGAAAGATGAGACAGTCTTCTGTAAAGATTTACAGCCTTAGAAACTCAATGGGACCATTCTACTCTGTCGTATAAGGTTGCTATGAGTTAAAATCAACTCAATAGCAGTCGGTATAGATTAATGGTTACCTGAATTTCTAACTTTAACTTGTATACATACTGCCTTGGAAACCCAGGAGGGGTCGCTATGAGTTGAATCGACTTGAGGACAGTGAGTTTGTTTTTTTTTTAAAATACCAAACCAAACCAATCCCATTGCCATACCTATATATAATAATGTTGTTGTTGTTGTTATGTGCCGTCGAGTCGGACCCGACTCATAGCGACCCCTATGATACAGGTTTCCAAGGCAGTATCCTAGGAGGGGTCGCTATGAGTCGGGGCCGACTCGACGGCAAACAACAACAACAACAACAAATCACTACGGAAGTAGATTGCCCCATCTTCCTTCCGAAGAGTAGCCGCCAGCCTTCTGGTTAACAGTCAAGTGCCTTAGCCACTATGCTACCAGAGCTCCCATATATAATAATACATATATATGTATACACATATACATATATGTAATAATATTTGTTTCAGTTTAGGGCCTCTGAAAGGAGATGGCTGAGATGAAATTCAGGGAACAGGGTACATTTAGACATCAGCACTTGTGGAAGGAGGACTGGGCAGAAGAAGAAATCAAACTGTGATGCAGGCCCAACTCCATCAACAAAATGTTAATAAAAACTTTGCATCGATATAAATGCCCTTGCCAGTATTGCATATAATACAACTTTGAAATCTTCAAAATCTGAAAAGTTAGAAATGCTCTTTGTTTTAGCCAGGTTGAATTTTCAACAAATAACTTTGTGAGCCCTCTTCCAGACCAAGAGCCAGCAAAATTTTTCTCTAAAGGGCCAAACAGTAAACATTTTATTTAGGCTTTGTGGGTCATATAATCTCTGTCATAACTATTCAACTCTGCTGTTGTAGCACAAAAGCATCCATGGACAATAGGTAAACAAATAGCCGTGGCTATGTTACAATAAAACTTTATTGACATAAATAGTAGTTTTCTGGTGCTTGATCTAGATGAGTACTAGCCAACAGAATTCTCTGGGATGATGGGAATAGTCTCTGCTATCCAATATACTAGCCTTCAGTTATTGAGCACTTGAGATACGGTTAATGAGAATAAGGAAAGAATTAAAATGATTGATATTACATAATTTTAATTAACTTAAATTTATACAGAACCTGTGGCTAGTGGTGATACTATTGAACATATCAATGTTCTATAGTTCTATGTTCAATGTTCATCTACTTCAAGAGCACTAGACTAGGAAGCAGAGTCCTGGTTCTAGTCCAGATACAGCTGTCCTGCTGTATGTCTTTAGAGGAATCACTTCACCTCTCTGAGCTGAAGTTCCCTCAGCTCAACAAGGAGGGGATTTGACTTTATCATCACCAAGTTATCTCTCAGTGTTACATGTTCTATTTCTAGATTCTTATTTTTGCATCATTATCCTGAAACTATAATAATTGAAAAGAAAGAATCAGAAATATTTAATATTTAAAAATAAATACACTCCTGTAATGGTGTAGCTTCTCAGTTTGGCATGGATTTGTACCTTGTCTTTTAGGCAAGTCTCTTTCAAGGAAGTTAGTCATCTCAATAAATCTGTGTGCTCTCTTTGTTAGAAGGCTCCTGGAAATTACTTAGAGGCTTAACATAATACAGCTTTGTCCTTCCAGTGCAACTAGAAACATCATTCTCTGCAACTATTTAATGTCAAAATGCAAATGATATTTTTTTCCTTTTTGTTAACCAAAACTCAATAAACTCACTGCCCTCAGGTCGGTCCTGACTCATAGCGACCCCTCCTGGGGTTTCTGAGACAGTGTCTCTAAGGAAGTAGATTGCTCAATCTTCCTTCTGAGGAGTGGCTGGTGGGTTTGAACCATCAGCCTTCTGGTTAGCAGTAAAAAGTACCTTAGGCACTACGCCACCAGAGGTCCCTTGTTAAAGCATTTCTAATTATGATCCATACAATATAAGCAGTGCTGCTGTTATAATTTTATTGTGTTTAAACTTAAAAACAGACAGGCAAGGGTGACGTTCTTATTGATCATGGTAATATCTCATGATGAATATCTCTGTGAAACTACAGTGAACTTTTCTAAAAGCTGTAATAATTAATGATTCAGGGAACTATTTGTCTATAATTGCTCTCATGATGCGATAGAAAAAGTCCTTGCTCCCAATGCACTATAGTCATGTATTCAGGGGAATTTTCCCCAATCTCACTAACGTAGCTAGGAATCAGGGGTGGGCTCCAGCACTCAGCTATCATCAGCCAAATATTCTGCTGAATCAGCTTCATGTACCACTACTCAACCTCACCTGACTCATTTTTAAAGGTATGTACTAAAACAAAAACAAAACTTTTTACTGCCAAGTCAATTCTGACTCATAGTGACCCTATAGGACAGAGTAGAACTGCTTCACAGAGTTTGCAAGGCTGTAAATCTTTACAGAAGCAGAGTGTTGCACCTTTCTCCCACAGAGTGGCTGATGGGTTTGATCCACTAACATTTCTATGAAATAGAAGGTCCCTGGATAGAGGAGGCAGTTGACACTAACTACTAACCTAAAGGTTGGTGGTTCAAAACTGCCCAGTGGAACCATAGAAGACAGCCCTGACAATTTGCTTACATAAAGATCACAACCAAGAAAACCCTATGAAGTAGTTCTGCTCTGCAATACACAGGGTCACCAAGAGTTAGAATCAACCTGAAAGCACAAATTTAGTCTTTTTTGGTTTTATGAGGCAGGTTAGGTCATTAAACATTTTTGAGGTCATTAATTAGGAATAATTCCTTTCTCTCTCTCTCTCTTTAACAACAAGGACCCTTTTCTCAAGGTAGAGTGACCCTCAATAATGATGTCTTATATTTTAGTATATGTGTTACTGAAGCGAAGCACTGAGTTAGCACAATCTTTAGATTAAATGAAAGATATGCCTAGATTCTCTCTGATACACATGGAACACTATGTTATTGAACGACTTACTTCATTCATAATTTTTGCGTTATTCTTGGCCAGAACCATATTCATTGAGTCCATCAATGTAGAATACTTCAAAGTGTCTGGGTGCTGGCGGTACTTTTTTTCACTGATAATCTCCATGGCTTTCCTGTTTTTCTCAGCCTCCAGGGAGCCCAGAGGAAGCCATCCAATGCCCTTCATGAAGTCGGCATAGTCAGCTTTGTACTGATTCTGTGGAGAAGGAAACAGACAATGATGAGAAGAAACCAAAGTTTCCAAGAACTTAGTGTGCAGCTAATATTCCATAGCTTCCACTTTCGTTTTCAACCAATAAAACTATTGTGTTGAATCTCCACCACTTTTAATCCTCAATTTTTGTCTTTTCTACATTTCCCTACCTGAGAAATTTAAAATGAGCAGAAATAGTATTGTGATTTCTATGTCCTCTTTGATGCATTCATAAAGAAAAGTGTTAGGCAACACCAAATAGGTTAATCTGCCATGTAACTATTTTGTCCTTGAGAAGGTCACTATACTGACCTAATATTCCCAAGTCCCTTATTAATAGATGACTTAGAAATTCATTACTCCTCTCTTTTGCTGTAAGTGTTTGATTACCCATCATTGTCACAACTCTCTTGGACATGCCAGAAACCTTACTGGGACTTTAGGCAAGTTTCATTCGCACCTGCCTCTCTACCCCCACCCGCACTCAGCTTGGGCACTTCCCTCTAAAACTATATCACATTTACTTTCACGTGGACACTTGAGTACCTGTCTGGCAATTAATAACTCAGCTTCACATTCCCAAAGAGAGATAGGCTTGGCATGGCCTGTCTTTGGTTCTTAGTTTAAAACTTACTTCCCTACTAGCCATCAAATGGTTTCTAGAGCTGAATTCTTGGCTTTCTACCCTTTCTGCCTTCCTTATATTTATTCTAAAAGCTGCCTCATCCAGTACTTTTCAATGTTTCACCAGTAAGGAAGACAGGCAATTATGAAGTTAGAAGTACCACGTAATAAAAACTGGTTGGGTTTGAAGGGCAGGAGCTATCAAGTCATTTGATTTCCTGCTCTCCCTCTTACTCTTCTATCAGGAGACTTTTATATTTCACGCCCTCCTTGGTATATGCATATCCTTCCACACATTCTTTCTGAAGCCAAACTTCATTTGCTACTCTTGAATTCGGACTTCAATGTTCACAGTAACAACAGTAGAAAATAAGGTTTAGTTTCTAGCATCAATAATGTCCTTTAGTTTAAAGAAAGATATTCAATCTAAAGTAACAAATAAAACACCTTGTCAGGAAATTACATACAAATTTCTCTCAGAAATTTAAATTTTTATGAGTCATAGTCATTCATGATTTGTTTAATATGCATAGAGCTCTTTAAATGCTGTGGCTTTCACATACATCACTTTGGATCTGCATCATGTTCTTGGCCAATTCAAAGCTCATAGCATCAGGAAGCATGTTATAGGTGTGGATCACATTCCTGTAGTTGGTGTTGGTGGCTACTTCCTGAGATTTCTTGGCAGCCACTACACTGAACATGTCCACTGGGGTATGGAAGGATGTCTTGGATTTCTCATAAGCCTTCTTGTATTCCCGATCTGACTGCATCTTGGCCACCTGCATGAAGTGCACTAGCTTGGGATCATCCTCCAGGCTCCGGAAGCCAATGTGTTTCCCTTTGGCTTGTTCATAGGCTTGTTTGTATTTGTACTGTGGACAGAAGAGAAAGCATGGCAGTTAAAACAGTGAAGGAAAGAAAACAAAGTATCATGTACTAGACATCCTGAGCTTTCTATAGGTGTAGAATTTGAAAGCTACTTTAAAACTTTAAAGGAAGGAGCTCATAAGGGGCAGGAAACAAAAGCTTTTTTCTTCAGATTTCTTCCCAGACTGGAGTCCAGGTAAAGAGAGTGATCTCACAGTTAATTCAAGAGACACTTGAGACATGTGGGTTTAGAATGATTTAGAAAGCATCTTTCCCAATTCAGGTGTCCAACAAGCAGAAAAGGCTGCAGGCATGATTTCTCAGGTGCTGTTAAATTCAGAAAAGAGTCTGGTCAAGTGTCTCCTGGGTAAACTATGTATACTGCATTCCTATGTTTGCTTAGAATTGCCTATAAATAGTTTGAATAATCTGAAAGCAACTTACTTTAATAAGACCCAGTCACTTTTTACATTAAATCATGAACAAAGGATTAAAGGGTGCATGATTGGGCTAAGGAGGTGTCTTGTGTGGTATACGGGATGGCTTTCCCACCAACACTGAACAGAGCTCACTCCAGCTCCGACACACCAGTTTGACTTATTTGCTCATATTCTTTCAGCCTAAAGGAGGTCCAGTAGAAACACTTACATCACTGGCGTTGTCTCTAGAGGCTCTTGCAGCCTTTATTGAGATAGCATCAGGCCTCAGGTCATATCCTTTCTTCTTTTCCTCTTCCCAGCCAGCTTTGTACAGTTTCTAAATGACAAAATAGAAAAACAATGTTGTTGTTGTTGTTGTTATGTGCCCTCGAGTCGGCCCCGACTCATAGCGACCCCTCCTTGGGTTTCCGAGGCAGTATCACTACAGAAGTAGGATTGCCCAACCTTCCTTCCGAGGAGTGGCTGGAGAAAAACAGTAGCACCTATTTATTTCAAAGTGGCATGTGCAAGACAGACATTCCATAACTATTAGTTGCTTTCAATCTCCTCCCCCATTTCGTTGTTGCTGCTAATCTACTTACATCACTCATGGTGATTTGGTTTACTCTGGAGAGTAAAATATCAGGAGTATCGGGCATAACATGAATGGTGGTCTTGTCTTTGTCCCATTTTTCAGTGTAGCGCCTCTGCAACAAGAAAATCAGGCATATGGTTTCACAGCAGGACAAGTCTGTAACAATGTAACTGAGGAGAACAGATTCCACATCCCCATGGTCAAAGAGGTTAAATCAGATATTAGAAATAGGCTGAAGTAGCAAGAAAATGGGCTGAGAAACTGTGTATACAACAACAACAAAGATCTTCCACTTGAGCAACAAATACCATTTTGTCCCAACCCCACAACTGTGTGGAATATTGCAAGTCTCTCGCATCTTCAACATGGTGGTGGAAGACAGCCTGAGCATCAGTGTTAGAAAAAAAGTCTTCAGACATGATGAAATGTATACAATCCCCCACCCCTCTGAGCACTATTTGTTGTTGTTGTTATGTGCCGTCGAGTCAGCCCTGACTCATAGCGACCCCTCCTTGGGTTTCCGAGGCAGTATCACTACGGAAGTAGGATTGCCCAACCTTCCTTCCGAGGAGTGGCTGGTGGGTTTGAACCGCCAGCCTTCTGGTTAGCAGTCAAGTGCCTTAGCCACTATGCTACCAGAGCTCCCTGAGCACTATTACCACCAGAAAAATAAGTGTGCACAAGAGAACTCTAGGGGCACTGCCGGGTGCAATAAACAGCATGAGTATCTGTGGTTGAGGCTAGCAGGTGAGTTCTCACCTTATCCATATTCAGTTTGTTACTTTTGTTGAGTACTTGTTCCATTGTGTCCATGGCGTAGGTGAACTTCAACTTCTCTGGGTGCTGGCGATACTTCTTTTCACTAAGTATCTCTCCTGCTTTCTTTGCCTTCTCGACCTCCAGCGACTGTATTGGGATCCATCCAATCCCTTTCATCCAGTTGGTGAAGTCGGATTTGTATAGATTCTTTACAACAAAAAAGAGAAATTTTCATCTGAGGAAGGGTCAGCCCTTCAGGTCCTTTTGCTAGATGATTTAGTTATTGTCATTTAAAAAAAAAAAAAAAAAGACAAATAACCTATTTTACCCCCAACTGTCATTTAGAAAAAATTAATTACAAAAAGAATTGCATGCATGGTGGTTTTGAAGAGGAAATCCTGACCCAACAGTTGCTTTAAGAAATAATTTTCTTGGGAAAAGAAATGAAAAGTTAAAGAAAGGAGACATATCTGCTCCAGCCTCTGATACGTACAGTACATCCCATCTTCCTTAAATGTAGGGAAGAAAATTTTACACTGGAAGAGATATATGTATCACCCATTTAAGCCTCTTGATTTTTCACAGACTCTATATGATATATTGGTCATATACTAGTCAAAGTTTTGTGTTTTTTTAAATAACATATAATAACAAAATAAAATTACTTGTAGTTCAAATGGGTAAAATCGTAAAACTTCAAATCTAGGAAGGGATCCTAAGGACAGTGAGTCCAACTGGCTTTAGAATGGAGCAAGTAGATTTTCCTAGTTTTTGTTCTGCCTTCCCACTGGCTGGAGATGGGTAACTAGCCCAATGCTGACACTTCTGTAGACTGTTACGTACATCGCTCTGAATCTGCATCGCATTCTTGGAGTGCTCCACATTCATGGCATCGGGCAGCAGTGTGTAGTTGTGGAAGGGCTGTCTGTAGTTGGTGTTGGTAGCGACTTCCTGAGATTTCTTTGCAGCTGTCACACTGAACATATCCAAGGGTGTGTGATAACTGGTCTTGCTGGCTTCATAGCCCTTTTTGTATTCACGATCTGACTGGATTTTAGCTACATGCATGTAGTGAACCAGTTTAGGGTCATCCTGAAGACTGAGAAATCCAATTTGTTTACCTTTGGCTTTCTCATAAGCCTCTTTATATTTGCACTATATGAGAAAGAAAGACAGAAGTTAGAAGGGGTACAGCATAGAAAATACTACACTATACATTAAACTATATTTCTTAATACTAAATTTAAAATTATATTCAACTATATTATTTATATTAAGTATAAATGATATTTATATTTAATAATATTAAACTATACTCATGTAAAAATTAAAGCAAATTCAATCTGAATTTAGGTAATATCTAATTGTTCAAGTTAAAAAATTTTTTTTTACAATTATTTAAAAATAAACAACTAGAAAAATGCTTCTAAAGGATGGTTTTGAATCTTGCTCTGGGGATAATTAAGAATTGAATGATTTGTAGCTTACATATAGATTATTTATAAGTAGATTCTTTGAATGTGCTCAAAAGTTCCTGAAAATTTTGTTTCTTAAGTATTTGATGTGTGTTTTTTTATTATCTGGTTTCTACTATTACCTTATAAAGTATTTGCCTAATCATGAGTAAATTTCAACAATGTCTTTGTACAAATTACTATGTTGGATTCCAAATGAATGAATTTTACTTTTCATAAGGAGAATATAACTAAATATTGTTGAATTAATAAATTAATTAAATTTCTATAACTTAATCCATAATTCTTCCTGGTTGTCATTAGATGTTTCTTTTTGTGGAAATTACAAAATTAAAATTTGTATTCTTTTAAAAAATTTGGGCACTGTTTCAATTGAGTGATATTTTAGTATACCAAGACTCTTTCTCTTGACAAAATCTAAATAAAAGGCAGTATTCAAGTTTTATAACAATGATATTAATGAAAATTCCAAATATTATAGTTTTTTAAAAGAATTTTATTCTTTATAGTGACTATATTCTTTAAAGATGTTTTAAGTATTTTATTAAAAATAGGCACTTAGGATATTAAGAAGTACTTTTATATTGTAATTCCCTTATTTGCTTCTTAATTTAGCTCATACAGGCTTATATACCATGTAAAGATTTTAAAAGTAGACAGAAAGCCTACTACTTTCAAATTAGACTTACATCACTAGCAATATTCCGTGAACTTTTTGCAGCAACTATTGGAATAGCATCTGGTCTCAAATCATAGCCCTTAGCAATGGTTTTCTTCCAGTCCGCTTTATAATGAGCCTTTAAAACAGGAAAGATTATTTCATCATTGATATAATTAAAAGAAGAATAAAACAGGATGTTAAAATCTTCCTCATAAAACATGTCACAATATACCTCTTTCTATTGGGAAAACTCATGGAATTAGGGCTATTACTTCATCTTCTATGTATCTACCAGATCTTTATAAAAACACCACCAAATGGAACTGTATACACAGCATGATCTCAGCCTCTTGAAAAACGTATGTATTTACACAGCAAAGAGACAAAGGTAATGTTTTGAATACAAGATAACAGAAGATTTTTTTTCTTTTATAATGTTCTATATTTTCCAGATTTTCTATAATACTCATGTACTTTTTTTGTACTGTTTGTAATGAAGCATTTGAAATTTAGAGAAAAACATGGAAATTAATGTAAACAATTCTGGCGTGATACCACTCAGCTTTTATAAATCCTAATGTTTTGCTTTTATGTATTACTTACAAAATTAAAAAAAAATAAACCAAATATATACAATAACTTCTAAAAAAGAGTTTATTTGGAGACCAAAGAGAGCCTGAAACTTTAGGAAGAATGAATGAACCATTTTTTAAGAAATTAACAATGTAATTCAAGTTTGATTGTTCTGTAATTAAAATTTACTGATGTAAAAAAAAAAAAAAAAAAAAATAGGGAAGGAGAATAATAAATGAAGGAACTAGAATATCCAAGAGAAAGGCAACTTATAGAGATGTGTTTCTGAAGATAATTGCACTAACTTCTTTTGGAAGTTTTAATAAAGGATTGAAACAAAAGTTTTAGAAAACAAAACTTATCCTTACTATGGACTGTGTGCTCGTACATTTTCCCATCATACCTATCCCATTTTGTTCCATTGAAATAAAAAAAAGAAATGCTGGTCATAAGCTCCTGAATTGATTTCACAGTCCACAGTCCATGGATTAGAAATGTCTGTGGCCCCAGTACTTAAACCCTTGACTTCTGGCTGAGAGATCAGAGGTCTGAACCCACACACAGGTGCTCAGAAGGCAGTCCTGGAGGTCTGCTTCTGAAAGATCCCAGCCTGGTAAACCCTGTGGAGCAGTTGTACTCTGCACATATGAGGTCACCGTGAGTCAGACAACTTGATGGCCACCAATGCCAACGTTTTAAAAAGCCCTCTAGGCTCATGTTATCTAATAAGGATCTAATCTGGAAACTCAAAAGAAGTCACGCTCAGTTTGCTCCCCTTAAATTTATTAGTGTGAGAGTTCCACAGAACTAGAAAGGAGAGGTTGTCATGAGCAAAATTAGACTGGCACCAGGCCAAATACTCACATCACTCATGTTGAGAGCATTGACTTTGGCTTGAATAAACTGGGGCAATTCCGGGTCTATGGTATACTTGTGTTTCAGTTTCTCTCCCTCCACCTTGTAGTTCAACTAAAAAGAAAAGAGACAGCATGCAAATGCCTTTAGCTGACATAAAGTGTTTTATCAAGCTCACACTCTAATGAAGACTATCCATATCCCAGGTAAATACCTAAACCATCACAGGGGTTTTAATAGACATATTCATGTATTCATTTTACCACTATTTTTTGGATAGCGCTGTGTGTTAGGCACAGTGATAGGTTCTGCTTGCAAGCAAATGATAGAAAGGGCAGACTTGGTCCCTGTTCATGGAGTTCGTAGTCCAGTAAAGAAGACAGATAATAAACTCATGAACTATAAAATATAGTTAAAATTTGTGACGTGTTGCAAATGGAAAAGCTGTAGGGGATAGCAGAGTGGTCGGCAAAGGTTCTCTGAGGAGATGATATTTTGTACCAACTTGGAGAAAGGACAGGAGAGTGGGGCAAATAATGAGCATTCCAGGGCTGGTGAAGAACCCTGAGTCTAGAAAGGACTAGGTGGCCTCATGTGACTGTAGTGTGTGGAGGGAGGCCAAGAGGGGGATAGAAGGAGAAGGCAGGGCTATATGTGCAGTTTTATGAGCCGCGTTAACAAGTTTAGATTTTAAGTTCAAGGAGAAGTTATTAAGGGATTTTAGTATAAAAGCGATATGATTTTATTTATGCTCTAAGATAGTCTGTCTAGTTATTGTGTGAGACCGCAGGAAGGGAATCCAATGAACAGGTTTTTAGAGCTGTCCACGGGATACAGAATGAGTTGAAAGGGAGAGGGGTGCTCAGACAGGATAGTTGAGAGATATTTTGGAGACTGACTCTGCAGATATATTGGATGTAAGGAACTGAAACAGGCAGGCATCAATGTTTCTGACTTGACTAGGTAAATGTTCATGGTGGGTTTTTTTTTTTTTGGGGGGGGGTGGGATTAGATGGAATACAGCAAGTGTACAGTTTTGTTTTTTTGTTTAGCTAATTGGAAAAACACAGTGGAAAGTGACACCAAGTTCAGTACAAAAGAAATTCAAGGAAGCGAATTTACAATAGAATTAATCTTTAAATGATAATGTAGGGGCTGAAAATAAAATCTATGGATAATCCCCAAACCTGAGACAACAAAGCACTCCTCACTTTCCAAGATCTGGGGACTAAAAACGCCTTTTACTTATCTCCCTGTCTTGTGAAGGTGTTTTAAAGGAACTATGAAATTATCACAAGGAGCCCAGCGGTGTAGTGGTTAAGTACTTGGCTGCTAAACAAAAGGTCAGCAGTTCAAACCCAGCAGCCATTCCGTGGGAGAAAGATGAAGCAGCCTGATTCTGTAAAGATTTATAGCCTTGGAAGCCTTATGGGGCATTTTTACTCTGTCCCATAGAGCCACTATGATTTGGAATCAACTCGATGGCAACGTGAGGAACTTACTCAATGATGTGAAGCACTGAGCATAATAATTAGCTCCTCAAAGACTGAAAGAACAAGAGTCCCAGACAGACCTGGGCTTAGAAATGAGACCCCAGATGACTCCAAAAGCAAATTGCTTATCTCCTGCCATGAGGCCTCTCTCTGAGGGCCTCTCAGAACATGGAAGTATTAGGCAAGGGGATTAGGATATTGTGCCTTCTCCCCATGCAGCTAGGCAGAATTTTGCAGCTGAGAGTAATACAAAGTTTATTTGGCAATTCAAACAGTCACAAATAATAATAGTAATGCCATTATTTTGTATGGATAATGGGTAGGTTTTTTTTTTTTTTTAAATGAATATATTTGGAATATAAAGCAAATTTGAAAATCCCCTCCCATCTCTCCATTTTTCCAAAACAAGATCCATATTGCATAAAAAGTAAAACCTTTCTATTATTCCTTTGAAAGCAATTTATTGCCTAACATAAATGCACCTTCATGTATTAAATTAAGAAAGATGATGGAGTGGCTTGTTTGTGGGGATTATTCACAGACCAGCACTTTTGAAGGGAAAACGCTTACATCACTTAGCTGCTTTGTGTTATGCTGAGCCAAAACCATGCCCATTGAGTCAGGTACACTTGTGAACTTGATGGTGTCTGGGTGCTGGCGATACTTCCTCTCGTTTAACGCTTCGCCTGCTTTTTTGGCTTTCTCGACCTCCAGAGAACCAAGAGGGATCCATCCAATGCCCTTGAAGAAGCTATTATATTCATCTTTATATACATTCTGTAAAAGAGTAATTCCATATGATGAGATATCTCAGAAAATATTCAAGAAATGTTTCTGAAATCTGCAATTCCTTCCCCAGGTAATGAATAACAACTCTTCTCGCATGTTTGTGTCTGTAATGGAGCTCTTGACTATGTCTGTCCCAGAGCCTATTACCTGGAATTTGGTAGCAAGATAAAGAAACTCTGCTGTCAGAGTGCATTATACAACACCAAAGGGAATCTGGGTCATATATTTCCATGAGTACTACTAAAAAAAAATCAGGTTTTCCTTTTGATTTCACTGAAGACTCTAAAATTTTAGTTTCATCCAAAGTTTCTCTGTAAGCCCCACTGTCCATTTTGACTATTCCTGAGCTCAGCTGGGGAGAGACATTTTCACTGAGCAACAATAAATCAACATAATTTCTTCCCTTCACAGAGGACAGTTCTTCCAGAAATCTGGTTCCTGCAGAAGGAAATGCCCTGAATATTAAACCCCCTCCCAGTGCAGCTCTCCATGAATCATGCTGCAATCACAAAGCCTTGATGGTCCATTTTAGATGATTCATTCCAAAGATTTACATGGAGGAGAGTGTGACCCTGAGTTAAAAAAAGAAAAAGAAAAAAAAAAAAAACTTTCCCAAATTCAGAAAGAATAGAGAATTTTCCTATTTTATATTATATACCTAAGCTGGTCCACAAGAAGCACCTATATTCTCCCTGTTGACAATCAGGATGGCTTGCCCCGTTAGTGGAATATGGTTTTATCTTTGATCCAGAAAGACAATGTCATAATCATTATGACATAAGCACGTTAAGTCAGCAAAAATAGCTTATCTGTCATATCTTTGCTAATCTTTCAATAATGGCCATTTATTTTAAAGTACAGTTTAAAAACTCTTATTGTATTCCAAAGTCTAATCAAGTAGGGAGAAATGATCATCCTTAAGTGCACACATCTCTGAGTCTGTTATGTCACACATACTTACATCGCTCTGAATTTGATTCACGTTCCTGGTGTGCTCAAGACTCAGGGCATCAGGTAGGTATGTGTAATGATGTAATGGCTGTTTGTAATTGACATTGGTGGCAACATCTTGGGCCATCTTTGCAGCTGTAATGCTGACCATGTCCCCAGGGGTATGATAGCTGGTTTTGGTATTCTCATAGTTCTTCTTATATTCACGATCGGACTGCAACTTTGCCACATTCATATAGTGGACCAGCTTGGGATCATCTTGGAGACTTCTGAAACCCACATGCTTTCCTTTTGACTTTTCATAAGCTTCCTTGTATTTATACTGCAGAGACAGAATTTGGTTAGCAAAGCTCTAGGCATTTTAAAACATTTGGTACAGCTATTGTATTCACACACACAGGCCCTCAGAACATTGTAACTTTCTGGAAGCCTGTACACAAAATACAAACCACACCCCTTTCCAGAGAGTTTAGAGTGAAAGCACTTATTTCAAACCCTGTTGGGGTTTTAAGAGGGTGTCATGATAAATGCAGAATCCATCTCTTTTCTTTGCTATGAATCCTGCAGATGACTTGCACATAGAGCTTTTTAAAACCAATTGACTGTGCGCATGTAATGTGTATATGACATGTCAAATATATAAAACCAATACCTCTTGGTTTTTCAGGAATATAAATTATCAACCCAGTGTTATTTCATATCACTGAGTATTTAAAAATCATTGAGGAACTCTTGCCATTGTCTGTTCCCATTGGTCTAGTGTTATATGCACAACAGGTGCAGAAGAGAACTCTACAAGCAAGAAGTTAACACTAAGGTCCTCCTGGGGTGAGGTGCAGATGACATTGCTGTGTTTGTTGTCTGATGTTGGCCAAATATGGTTAAACAAAAACCTTCTTCTTCTTAGGTAACACCAATTGAAAGGTAGTGAGACCTTCAGCTACCCCCTTTCTCAACAGCTGCTTTTCAATCCTGCTGCTGAAACAGCTGCAAATGAATTAAGGAACTACACTAAGGGGAGGAATAGCTGTTGACTTCTCCCACCAGCAAAAATCTAATGGCAAAAGCTCTGCTGCCAAGGTCTCTGCTGGAGTCAGTAATGGAAATGTAGATAGAGCTGTACTGTAATAGGTCAAAACTTCAATCTATATACAAGAGAATACAAATCCATCTGAATTCTGCAGATATTCTGCTATGTGAGTGCTAATTGACAAACAAAGGTTTAGCAGGTGAAGAAGATTATCAAGTAATTTCTAGGCAGGCTAG
The DNA here is from genome assembly GCF_000298275.1 of Orycteropus afer afer. Classification (NCBI taxonomy): domain Eukaryota; kingdom Metazoa; phylum Chordata; class Mammalia; order Tubulidentata; family Orycteropodidae; genus Orycteropus; species Orycteropus afer. Next base: position 5,000,756 of record NW_006921610.1, on the reverse strand, counting down.
AAAAATCACTGTGCAAGTAGTGAACAAAAAAAACTGATAAAGTCATTTTAGACTTTCGCTTTCTCCTTAAAACTGGAAACATATGTCTTAGGGATGTGCATGGTAAGCAAACGTTTGAGGGAAACATTTTCAGTACCATGCCTGTGAAGAAAGCAGTGGTCTCTACGCGTGTTGACTTCTTTCTTCTAGACTTTTCTCAAACCGAGATTGTAGCCCGTGAAAAAATGTGAAAGGGAAATGACTACTTTCAGAAATATTTTTTCCCTCAAAGATGGGATTAAGTATAAATGTATATTTTTCTATTACAAATGAAATGGTCTTTGTCTTGGCAAAAATAAAAATTACATCCTAGAAAAATGAGCTTTTTCTCATTTGGCTTCTAAACAATCTCTACATTTTATGTAACAGTTGTTCAATCTTAATACAATTATAATGCAGGCAGTCATCTGAATGTAATGTGTGAGTGTCAGTCAGGGTGTTCCCAATGAAAATGAATGTGGGCTGTCAGGGAAATGTGCCAGGGAAGGTAATTTGGGCTATGAATCAGGGGCGAACATTGCTGTCAGATTTATGACAGCTCTACCAAGTAGGGTCAACTGGAAAGAGCATAAAAACATTGAAAGAGTGACAGATTTTCAAAACAATATTTTCAGGAGAATTTGAATGTCATTAATTCAACATATTGTTTTCAATGAGGTATCATTTACACAAGCACACATTTGATTACTTTTGAAAAAGGCAATCACTCAGATTTCACCAAAAATTTTTACTCACATCACTGGCAATGTTTCTTGACACCTTGGCCGCAGTGATGGGAATAGCATCACCTAGCACATTGTTGCCCTTGGCTATTAAATCATGCCAGTCCCGTTTATAACATACCTGGGATAGAAAAAAAAAAAAGAATGTCAGCATGCTATGTATTAATTAGCTGAAGTGATTTCTCAGCTGCTGGGGTTGTTTTGTTCTTTTCCAGACATAAGCTAAAGGAATTTCCTAGAGCACATAATGTTTTGGGAAGTCACATTAATAAAGCATCACATTTTGTATAGCATAAGATCATTGGACTCTGCACTAATTTTTCATCCTAATCTGGCTTAGGTACCTATTGAATAACCAGTAACCAGTTGTTGTCTAGTTGATTTCAACTCATGGTGACCCCACGTGTGTCAGAGTAATCTGTGCTCCACACAGTTGTCAATGGCTCATATTTTGGATGTAGACCACCAGCTCTTGCTTCTGAGATATGTCTAGTGAGTTCAAATCTCCAACCTTTCAGTTAACAGCTGAGCATGTTAACCATTTGTACCATCCAGGGACTCCATGTATTGAACAGGGATGTTGAAAAATGAGAGTGGGTTCAATAATAAAGTTTGGGAAATCATCACATATGAGGACTAATGGAGAAAATGAGGTTGTTCTATCTTATGAAAGGAGGCTCAAGGGAAGACCAGGTGGTCAGCTTTAAAAATTTTAGGGTTGTTGTAAGCAAAAGGAATTTATTTGTTTCTCTTTCTGCATGATAACCTCTTCCATGGGCAAAACTAGAATAACTTAGTTGAAGATTTAGGGGAATAGATTTTGGGTGCTATATAAAGAAGAATGCTGTATTCATTAGAGTTGTCCTTCTCTTGAAAAGGCTGACTCAAGAGAAAAAAAACTAGGATCATGGGATATGCTCCCACAGAGTTATGTGAGAAATTTACCTAAATAATTGTCAAAGTCCCATCCTGCTCTAAGATTCTATTATTTTATTGTGAGGTTTGGATTTCATACCCCATCAAAGATCCCACTTACATCACTGATGTTGTAAGCATTGCACTTGGCCTGGAGAAACTGAGGAAGATCAGGACTCATTGTATATTTATGCTTCACGTCTTCACCTTTAGCTTTGTATAGGATCTGCAGTGCACAACCACACAAATAATATGTATTACAAGTAATGCCAAAAAGAGAATTCATTAACTGCATACTTAAAGGCAAACTTAATGGAGTTATTCCTAGCATAAGCCCCCACTATTTCCATTGTTAAAAATGATCAAAGGCATTTTGCTATTAAAAAAAAGGGGGGAGTATCTTGTCTTCTTTACAAACATTCAAGATTTGTGTATTACAATAGAGAAAAAAAAAATCCTTCAGAAAATAGGAATCTTTGACTGCCAGACATGAATGGAAGGTAAATTCAAACGTGAAATTCAAATGTGAAAAACAGAATTCATCAAACCGGATGAGTTTTTTTTGGGTTTTTGTGCACGAAGTCAGTACACGCAAAAGGTTTATCATTTCATGTTTATATGATTTGCCATTTTAAAGAATTATATACACTTTTCACTTAAAGATGTCAAAATATATAATGTAGCAATCTAATTGTACTTCTTCTTGGTAAGGGAAAATAAATGAATTACATAATATCTAAAACTAAAACAGAACTAGAATCAGAAATAGATATTCTTAGCATATAAACTCCTTTTTCCCAGGGACTATTTGGAATATCATATGTAGACTGGTGTATATGTATTACACCAAAAACCAAACTCACTGCCATCAAATCGATTCTGACTCATGGAGACCTCTCCTTGGGTTTCTGAGGTGGTATCACTATGGAAGTAGATTGCCCAATTTTCCTTCTGAGGAGTGGCTGGCAGGTTTGAACTGCCAGCCTTCTGGTTAGCAGTCAAATTCCTTAGCCACTACGCCACCAAAGCTCCCCATGCAAGTTAGGTCTGAAATGGCTGATATCCCAATTAAATCCCAAATATTAACTAATTGCTTCAAAGAACCTAACAGTTATCATTAATTCCTCACTGCCTTTAAGACCCATAGCTAAGTACTCACCAAATCCCATCAATTCTGTCTCCTAAACATCTTTTTCCACATTGTGACGTTCTAAGTTTATGTCTGAAAAAGGCTTTCTTTGGACTTTTGTAACAGACTTCTAATTCATCTCTTTATTTCCAGCCTCCTCTCTCCCCAGTACAATCTCTGAGCTTTTTGCCAGGGTTATTTTTAAATGACAGATTTGATCAGGTGGATTAAAAAACTTCAACATTTCCTGCTACCTACCCTGTGGTGTCTCAACTCCAAATATTAGCCTGTAAGAGCCTTAATGATCTGATTACAATTCTAAACCTCTTGACTGTCCTCCCATTTTTTCCTTTGATTTTTATTACATGGTCCCTTTTGGTGGAATCCACACTTTCCTTAGTTCCATTGTATTTCACATGTGCCTCTCTTTAGGAGTCATCTCGCAGCATGGCCTTGGATATAAACATATCCCTCCCACTAGTCCTTGTCTATTTCACCTTTATACCATCAGCACATAATCCAGTGCCTGGAACATGGTGTTCAAAACATTCATTAAATGAATTAATGAGTGAATGTTTTTGATGTCCTTTTAACTCTGCTATACACCAAATTTTCCTTTAGATCTGACTTTTAATAGAGAATATACATTGCTCGTTGATAGACAGCTAAGTAATATATAATCCCCAGCAAGACATGAGTGAAAAAGTCTCTCATAATTATGCATGATGAATTCTGAGGAGCAAACACATATACTCGTATGTATAATAAGCAGAATCATTATATTCTTGTGTTGTGTTTTATATATGAAAAGCAAACATGAGCAACTTAAGATACAGTTGAATAGGGTAAATTTGCCATGATAAAGTGGCTGGGATCTGAACTTAAACTCTATGTGTGTGTGTATATAGTACTGAGGTAGAGTTTTTTGCAACATGTCAAATTTATCCAGAAGCACAGTACTTCAAGAGCAATTAAACAGGAAGAAGTTTTAAAAAGATAGGTCAAAAAGCAAACTAGAAGAAAAAGAAAATGTTAGGGTTCAAACTAAAAGTAATGATAATTTTATTTATTAACGGAACAAATAAAATAATTTTTAAATGAAAATTTATTGGCTCAGAAGAATAAGAATTTTGAGCTGATATTTATTTTTAAGAAAACATCTCCCTCCACATCTTCTGCCCCCTTTCTTTTGCTATACTTACATCGCTAACTTGCTGTGTATTTTGTTTGGCCTGGACCATAACTGGAGAGTCGACAATGCTGGTGAATTTGATGGTGTCTGGATGCTGCCTGTACTTCTTTTCATTCAGGGCATCCCCTGCCTTTCTAACTTTTTCCACTTCAAGACTGCCAATAGGGATCCAGCCAATGCCTTTCATCCAGGAGTTATAGTCTTCCTTGTAGGCATTCTACAGCAAAGAGAGAAAAGAGGAGTGGGCGTGCACGCAATGCTTTCTTTCCTATCTGGCTCTGAATTTAGACGGAGATTCTCTTGCCAAGTTAATGTCACTTACATCACTCTGAATATGCATCATGTTCTTAGACAATTCCAGGTCCATGGCGTCAGGCAGGTAGGTGTAATGATGGAGAGGATGCTTATAGTTGACATTGCTGACGATATCTTGAGCTTTCTTAGCTGCCACAACGTTGAACATGTCATGGGGTGTGTTGTATCTGGTCTTTGTCTTTTCATAGTCTTTTTTGTACTCACGGTCTGATTGTAGCTTGGCCACTTTCACATAATGAACCAGTTTTGGATCATCTTGTAGACTTTGGAAACCAACCATTTTCCCTTTGGCTTTTTCATAATCTTTCTTGTATTGAACCTGTAACAAACAAAGGTGGGCATGTTTTTTAATGTAATAATGAAGATTTTACTAAACAATAAGGCCATGATTTGAAGCCATTGAGCTTCCCAGATATAACTCTACTTAAATAATTAGTCATTTGTATGTATTTTGAAATACAGTCAGGTTTTTTTTTTAATATTATTCAGGTCTCATTCGACTGGCTGTAGATGCTTTGCTAGTCCCATCCAAGAGTGGCTGGGGTGGTAATATTACCATAAATCATATCAATGGCAGTATAAATCTCTGTATTTTTCTTTTTCAATTAGACAGTTATCAAGAATGAAGAAGAGGTATATATTTGAAAAATCCCTACCATTTATGTTATACTGCTAAAGAAATGGGAGTTCTGGTGGAGTAGTACCTAAGGCATTTGACTGCTAACCAGAAGTCTGGCAGTTCAAACCCACCAGCCACTCCTTGGAAGGAAAGCTGGGCAATCTACTTTCTTAGAGATACCACCTCGGGAAACCCAAGGAAGGGTCGCTATGAGTCAGAATGGACTCGACAGAAGTGAGTTTGGGTGTTTGCTTTTTTTTTTTTTTTGCTAAAGAAATAGACTCCAAGTAGCTGGCTACTTCATCCATAGAGAATTTCAGTTAGTCATTGGCTATTCAATGGAAGACCCAAAGCCAGTAGGGGGTAAAAGCTAGTTGGTGCTGAATAATAAAATGAGGTGAATTGAGCTTCCTTGGGAAGACCTAGGGAGGATCTAGAAAAATGAGAAACAGCTGTGAGGGGAAGGGGATATGTATGGTGTTGTGGGGGGAGTGACAGAAAAACAGAGTGAAAAAAAAAAAAAAAAAACCCAGAAAGATCTGCAACCTGGATGTGGGACAGCACCCACAGAGAAAGGGGAAGCCAGAGAGCAATTCTGGCTGGCAGGACTTTAAGGGAAAGGGCTTTATTATTCCACCTACTCTGGTGGTGCAGTGCCTAACGCAATAGACCGCTAACCAGAAGGTTGGTGGTTCAAACCCGCTAGCCACTCCTTGGAAGGAAGATTGGGCAATCTATTTCCATAGTGATACCACCTCAGAAACTCAAGGAAGGGTCACTGTGAGTCACATCCTGCTCAACGGTAGTGAGTTTGGTTTTGGTTTTGGTAACATATTCACATTGGTGCAATGCAAACCTCTTCCTCATTTCAAACAACCACTAAAGTTATGTTTGGGACTAGAGATGAATAAAACAGAAGGGGCTATGTTCTATCTGTGGGTCACACAGAACAGAAAGAGAAGTAGACTCAGAAGAGAGAGGGCAGATGAGCTAAAGAGACCAGTTTATGTAAACCAGGAGCCAGAGTGGATCACAAGCATGAAAATCTCAAAGTCTTTGCAGAAATCCTGGGAAGGTTGTCCTACAGGCCAACAGATTGGGACTTGAATAAATTTCATTTAAATCTCAAACAGCAAAGTGACTTCAGTTCACATTTGGGCTGAAGCAAGACAGGATAAGAAATAAAATTGGTAACTTTATTGGAACTTAATGACTGACTCTTAGGGGCTGTGAAACCTGAGTCTTTAGAAGGAATGAAGTACAAAGAGAGAAGTAAGGGAAAGAGGGAAATCATATAAATTAAGAAAGTTTTGAGAAAATAAATTTTTTTATTTATGGTCATTATGACTGAAAAAAGGAGCTCTGGTAGCATAGTGGCTAAGTCACTTGCCTGCTAACCAGACGGCTGGCAGTTCAAACCCACCAGCCACTCCTCGGAAGGAAGGTTGGGCAATCCTACTTCCGTAGTGATACTGCCTCGAAAACCCAAGGAGGGGTCGCTATGAGTCGGGGCCGACTCGACGGCACACAACAACAACAACAACAACAACAATGACTGAAATTAAAAAAAAAAAAAAAAAAAAAAAGTCACTGCCGTCAAGTCGGTTCTAGCTCTTAGCAACCCTTCTTTGGGTTTCTGAGGCTATATCTCTAAGGAAATAGATTGCCCAGTCTTCCTTTGGAGGAGTGGCTAATAGGTTTGAACTGCCAGCCTTCTGGTTAGCAGTCAAATGCCTTAGGCACTACACCACCAGAGCACCTATGACCTAAATAGTAATTTCTTATTTCCACAAGAGAAACAACATGAACTTGTATGGAAATTGAGATGAGAATTTTAACTTAGGGTACTTGGTTAGAACTTATCAGTAAGCAATTATGTAAAGCTTTTGCCTCAGGAAAACTCAAACTTCTGTAGGGCACCATCCTTCCTGAATTATTTTCAACCAGATTTGCTTCAGTGGGCATGGACATCAGGCATGGTGACTTTTTGATAAGCCACTAGGTCAGAATTCTATGCCATACACATATTCTGGTTACTCAAATGTGACCAGCTACTGGACTTACATCACTTGCTGCCTGCCTGGCAGCCTTGGCAGCTTTGATTGGAATAGCATCGCTCCTCAGGTCATATCCCTTCTTACTCAAATCTTTCAAGTCTGCTTTGTACATATTCTGAAAGAAAAATAACATTTGAGTATAGCTCAGAGGCCATCTTAGAAAAGGCTTAGCAACACATCAGTGACACTGTCCACACACACACACCTCACTGATGTTGTAGGCATTGACTTTAGCCTGAATGAACTGGGGCAAGTCAGCTGGCAGATTGTATTTGTGAAGAATTTCCTCTCCTTTGGCTTTGTAAACAATCTGGAAGATAAAATAAACAAATAAGCACATATACATACACAAAACAAGCAAACAAAGGAAAGCACAAATGGCGTAGGGGAAAACAATTCTGAGTGGATCATCCTGCACAGAGATTTTTCTTTTTTTTTTAATGAAAGACACTGTCTGTGCCATCCCCAAGTGCAACTGTAAATATCTGTAGGCATTCAAGGGCTCATATGCAATTCCATAGAGTTGTTATGGTTCTGGTGTTCAACCTTGGCAAAGATCCCTTGGTATGTACTGGAAACTTCTGGACTTCAGTTGGGGCACCTTGTGGAAGTGACAGGGTAAGAGACCTAGTGAAATGCTAACCTACAGATACTTTCCCTGTACAGGAAAGGAGCATAAGTGGAATATACCAACCACCACCTATATCTGTGGGCAATGAAAGGGACTTTAAGGGGAGTTTTGACAATATGTGATGTTTGTGTTTCCTCTCACTTAAAACTGCTTCTCTGTATGATGTAGTGCTAATATTCATTCTTATGGCCTGTCCTAGAAATAGGTTTGTAGCTATTCTTGTTATTTAAAGAAGCCTTTCTTACCCTTTCCTTGGAAAGCAATGTCAAATATTTGAAAGGACAGTCAATGCAAAACACCTACTCCTTACTTATCAACTACCTCATTATCCAGTATTTCACATTTACAACCATAGTGAAAGATCTACTCTGTGGCTATTTTGCACATTAATGATATATGTCTGGCAGTAATGAACACCAAGTTGCAACAGTAATGCTGGTAGAGATGGTTAAGGTTTTGTGTCAACTTGGCTGGGCCATGATTCTCAGTGGCTTGACAGGTACATAATAATGAAATTTGGCAGTTATGTAATGATGAAATTTAGCAGTTATGTAATGACCTAGTCATCCTGCATTTTGCAATCCAATGTGGTGATCCTCCATTTATCACTTATCAACATGGTTACTTTCCGAAGACTAAGATGTTACACAGGAGCGCTGGTAGCATAGTGGCTAAGACACTTGACTGCTAACCAGAAGGCTCGTGGTTAAAACCCACCAGCCACTCCTTGGAAGGAAGATGGGGCAATCTACTTCCATAGTGATACTGCCTCGGAAACCCAAGGAGGCGTCGCTATGAGTCGGGTCCAACTCCACGGCACATAACAACAACAACAACAAGATGTTACACGAAAATTGGTGTTATACAAAAAATGGATGATGACCACATCACCTCACCCCTTCACCTGAACAATAGACATCCTCTCAGGCACCTGCTGAGATCATCTGCAACTACCAACTCCCCCTCTCCCACATTGCTTGAGGAGAGCTCATCCCCCACCACCACTCACAGGGGAGGGCCAGTCAGTCCTCCAGAGCCAGGGTGGCCCAAGTACCAACCCCTCCCCATCTCCAATGCCCCCTCCTTCTCCTGCTGTCACCATATTTTCAGGATGAGTGGCCTCGGCTTATCCCCTCATTGAGCCTAAAATATCCTTGTTGGCTTTTGTGGGGGCAGTGAGTTCCCTGTTAACAGGCAGAAGGGCTTGCATACTGTAGGGAGAGGCACACTTCCTACTGGGTTCCCCTTACCTGAGCATCCTCCCATTCTTACTGGGCAGCCCTGCTCCTGTCCCCCGACCCACTACCATGTCCCCATGAGAATCAACAATCTTCCTCTGAGGCCATGATGGCCAGGCAGCCTCTGCCCTTGACCTTAAACTGCATCTGCTGCTGGTCACTCACCCCCTGACCCCACCCCCACTCAGGTAGACTCACTTGTACCCACTCAGGAGGGGGCATTGAGGAATCATGAGGGGCTGCACAGGTGCCAGTTAGCTGACGTGGGGTCCTGCAGACCTGGGGCACCCAAGTGCCCTGTCTCAAGGTTTCTTCTGACAACAGGACAGACCAACCCTGCTACCCCTCAGGACTGAGAGCTGGGGCCAGACTCCAGCATCCCACTCCTTCCTAGGGACACTGGTGGCTGCTTCCCCACCTTCAGCCTTCTGTGGGCACCCAGCACATGCTGGACAGCATCCTGTCCCAACAAGTCCCACGCCAGACACATTCAGCTCCACCTGGACACCGCAGCAGCTAGGGGAGACCACATCCCCTCACCCCTCCTGATCACATGCAGTCCACCAGTCAGGGAGTCAGGGACTTTAGCATTTGTTACTGCCAGACATGCATCATTAATGCACAAAAGAGTTGGATAGTAGATTTTTTTTACTATTATCATAAATGTGAAATATCAGATAATGAGATAGTTGATATGTGAGGAGTAGGTGTATTGTGCTTTTGCACATAATGCTCTAAAGAAATGAGTTGAGTGTAACTTATTAATGACAATCAGTGGCAGTCATACAGTAGCTAATGTAATTAGGGCTGTTTAGATTGCATAAGAAAAATAGGTGATCAGTACATGTGAAATACAAATGCATTTGTATCATTTAACATTTACATGGTTAACATTTATTAAAATATAGTCAGGATTAATACTTACATCACTCCTCTGGGCCTGGTTAATTTTAGATTGTACTGTAATAGGAGCATCTTCAATAGAGGTAAACTTGAGAGTGTCTGGGTGCTGGCGATATTTTTTCTGTTTGGCAAATTGATAAAAGAAGAACAATTATATTACTTTTCACCAAAGGCTAACATAAAAATCCTTGAAATTTACTTTGGATGGTTTCTTCCTTATTTTAAAATACAAAAATACTAGATTCTTGGTGGCTTAAAAAAAATGAATACAATGTAAAAACAAAAGTTTAAGAAATCAGTTCAATTTTAATGTACAAAACACCACATGACATGGATGAACTTGGAGGACATTATGCTGAGTGAACTGAGTCAATCACAAACAAAAAAACAAACTCACTGCCATGGAGTCATACCCGACTCATAGCGACCCCCTGCTTGGGTTTCTGAGGCAGTATCACTAGGAAGTAGATTGCTCAACCTTTCCTCCATGGAGTGTCTGGTGGGTGTGAACCATCAGCCTTCTGGTTAGCAGTAAAATGCCTTAGGCACTATGCCACCAGAGCTCCCAAGTCAATCACAGAAGGACAAATATTGTATTAGTCAGTTATTGTAAAAGTCAAGGAAAGATTTATATATGTAAGGCAATTTTCTTGTTGGTTACCAGGGGTCAGAGGGAAGGGGAGGGAACACTGTTAAATACATAGAGACAAGTATTGATTTGGGTGAAGAGAAGGGCAATGTACCAAATGTGAATGATCAACATGGTGGCACTGAGGAAGAGGACAACATAGAGAAGTGCATGGGAGGTACAGACAACAAAGATGAACTCTTCTGCACATATAGTACTGCATTGTCAGTGAAAGCAAACATTGATCTATGGTTGGATAGATGGGTGAATAGGTTGAACTATTAATTGGTATGTCTATGAAGTGGGGAGTGTGCCCATGACCATATATGACCATATATAGGGTTGTCAGACAATGTTTCTACAAGTGTATTTGCATGTTCTGTAAGAATTCCCAGGTATATAGTAGAGCTGACAAGGGACAAGCCACAGACAGCTACCTAGAGGGAGCAAGTAGTTGGACACATGGGCTCAGGGCTGTAGTTGCAAACTGTAGTTGCAATTGGCAAAACATACTACACAAAAATATTGTTCCACATCCTACTTTGGCAAGCAGTGACTGGTATCATAAAAGCTTGCAAGCAGCCATCTAGATGTAATGATGGGTGTCTCCTCATCCAGAACAAAGAAGAATGAAGAAAACCAAAGATGCATGGAAATAATTAGACCAAGCGACTGGTATACCACGTGATTCTCAGTCTATACAACTATTAAGACCAGAAGAACTGGATGGTGCCTGGCTACCACTGTCAACCACTCAGAGGGGGATCTATGCAGAAGATCATGGATAGAGTGGGAGAACAATGTGGAACAAAATTCAAAATCACTGGGAAAAAAAAAAGGATCAAGTTTGCTGGTCTGATAGAGCCTGATGGAACCACTGAGACTATGGCCCCTAGCTGTCCTTCAGGTCTGGAATTGAACTCACTCCCATGAGCTTCCAACCAAAGAAAAGACAGGCATATCAGCTGAACATTTACATTAGGTAGACACTTCTTGGACAGATCAATCATGAGAAAATAGAAGGGCTGTGCATGCACAGGGAGATGGCTCAGAGGGCAGGAGTGAATAAGAAGGAAGGACAAGGGGAAGAGGTAACTATGGGGAGGAAGGGGGAGGGAAACTGCTGAATTGTGGGAAATTGCAGTCAATGTCTTGAGATAAAGTATATGTGAGCTGCTGTATGGAAAGTGAATTTGCTCTGTAAACTTTCACCCAAATCACAGTAAAAATTAAAAAAAAAAAAAAATCAGTTCAATTTTAGATTGTTTGGGGCAGTACACACCAATACAACTCTCAGGAACCAGACCTAAAGTAGTTGCTAATTTCCTGCTTCTGACATGAAAGAAGGTGTTCTAGGCCAAACAGAGTCCAGAAACATCATAAAGTTTCCTACAGGATTGGCGGAAAAGCTAGCAGGATTTGTAGTGTTTTTGCATGACATTTACAAGTTCTTAAGGATGTAATTTTCCCTGGAGTAAAGAAGCTCCCTGTTTGAGAAGAAAGAATTGAAGAACTAGAACAACAGATAGGATGACTAATAAGAGAGAGAGGACCTTTGCTTTGCAAGACTTAATGTAGATAAACATAAAATGCAATGCACTGCTATTGAATCAGATCCAACTCATAGAGACCCCTCCTTGGGTTTCTGAGAAGGTATCACTACGGAAGTAGATTGCCCGACCATCCTTCCAAGGAGTGGCTGGTGGGTTTCAACCACCTGCCTTCTGGTTAGCAGTAAAATGCCTTAGGCACTACACAACCAGAGCTCCTTTAATGTGAATAGTACAGGAGTTATTACTAAAGTGCTGAGGGGACTCAGGACACATTGGGCAAGTGTCCCAGTTTGAAGATGGCAACTTCTAGCTCCTGTTATTCCAATGTAGATTATTCCTTTTCTAGTGTACATTGGGGTGATGACTGCACAATTTGAACTTGTTAAGATTTATATGTATAAATTTATTAGAATGTGTCAAACTGTACACTTAAAATTGGGGGATTTTGTGGCATGTAAATTTTACCCAAAAAAAAGTTGTTAAAATATTTCTATCAGAAATGGTTACCATACATAATCTTGGTGATGCAAAGTGATAGGCTTATCTACCTGGATAATTCCTATAGTAAGTTTTTTTCCTCAGTAACAATCACTAGCATATGATGCTGGAAAAAAGGGCTTTTCATGGTTTTGAGGATTTTTAAGAGGATACATTCAGAAATCTCTCAATAAGACATAACTGGTGGATTTACCTCATTAAGGATGTCTGAAGCTCGCTTGACCTTTTCCATTTCTAAGGATCCATATGGAACCCAGCCACAACCTTTCATCCAGCTGTTGTAGTCAGCTTTGTATTCAACCTAAAACACCAAGAGAAAGATTATATTTCTTTGCTCCTTATTAAGTAAAATCAATAACATTTTACCCAAAATGGTGTTTTTAAAGATTTCTGATCAGATTCATTACTCCATACATGATTTTAAACATTTCCTTGGTGAGAGATTTTTACAGCACTTAGGTTTTTGCTTCTCTTGTAATTGGCATATATTCCATTCCATCCTATTGCCAACTGAATGGAAGCATGTGGAATTCTAATTCCAATCTGGAAAATGCTAAATTCAAAGCTGTATTTAGAAGAGTAAATGAAATTGTTATATTTAGATAATCAAATGTGACATATTTGCTCACTGAAACTTTAAATATTATGCTTCTATGGTCAAATTAGGACTGAAGGCCATATTGTAGGTGCATAATTTTGACCATTTTCTGACTACACAAGACTTGAGAACAGTTATATGTGACAAGTGCTTGTACACACTGACCTCATGTGCAATGACTAGCTTAGTAGTGCTTCTACACTGGTAATGATATACTTGAAAGTTGCAATGGTGAATTTGTTTATTGGGGAGCAATTACTATCTGTAATTGGTTCTATTTTGGGGACATTTACATAATGCAACTAAAATAATGAGCAACTCTTGCTGTCTGGCCATAGGTAGTTGTACTCTAGATTGTTGTTCTTTAGTATGGGCCTTTTAGTGGAGAATCAATGATAGAACAGAATTGACAAAAAATCATGAAAGTATTTGCTTCCAGCCCATGAGATACTTACAATCTATTTAGGAAGAAGAAACATAATAAAATTAAACAAATAACAAATTAAACTATTGTGTAAAATAGAATCGTATTGTGTAAAATAGAATTGTTAGCACAAAGTATCTAATTGTATAGCAAAGATACTTAATTGGTTGCAGAAAGAAAAACAAATATTACAAAAGTTGTAGCTGTAAATGATGTAAGAATTCTATTTCCAGAAAATCTAGCAATTTATGTAAAATTACTGAAAATGATGAAAGTGAATATTATAAAAATGGTGATGGTAATACTGAATGATTACTGAGAACTCACTAGGGCCTGGCACCACACTAAGTACTTCACATGCATTTGCTCTTCAAAGTAATACCTTTAGTTTATTTCAGTTTTACAAGAGATGAGTCTGAAACTCAGGAATGTGAATACCTTTCCTAAAGGAAAACAGTGATGGAATGCACACCATACCCCAGTCTCTCAAACACTGAAGAATGTGTTCTTATGGAAATACAAGGGAAAAAGTTTCCCATTATATATTTGCTATATAGAGAGGATAAAGTCAACCAGCCTATGCAGATACCTTTGAGAAGTGCCAAAAATAACTTGATTTAGAAATCATTTTCAATCTTTAAAGGAAAGAATGGAGAAAACCTTTTTACTTACATCGCTCTGTAGTGCATAAGCCTTTTTGGCAAGCTCCACGTTGATGCTATCTGGTGGGTAGCTGTAATTGTGTAAGAGATGCTTATAATCCACATCACTGGCAATTTCCTGAGATTTCTTTGCTTGAGTGACTTGGACCATATCAAGAGGTGCTGTGTAGACTGTTTTTGACTTTTCATAATCTTTTCGATACTCACGCTGTGAATAGGAAATTACTATTTATTACCACATATCCTTAGTAATTTCAAGAAAAGTTCAGAGATCTCTGTTCAACAATAAATACAAGATGGAGAAACAGATCCAGATATCAGAGTAGTTATTTTGTCCTAAAAGTTGTTCATATGTTACACATTGCTGAAACCTCTCAGAAAAAAGTACACAGATAGATCTTTGCAAATGTCTTTTAGATCAAAGAGTAACTGTCAGAAAGTCACAGCACACACCATGAATGGGCCAGGGCTTCTGCTTCAGGAATTATTTTTTTTCTTAAACAGCGTTTTTCAAGGACCACTAACAGACATTATTTGTACTACTGTAATCTGAACTTTGGAGTTCTTAATAAAGAAGCATTTAAAAAAATGAATCAAAATTGCATGACAATCATTCCCTACTTCTGATGTTATAAAATCAGTATTTCATTTGTAGACAACCTTTTGCTTTCCTACAGTCCTTTTTAAGTGGATAGTTCTGCTTTTTTAACATGCATAGTGGCTAAGACACTTGCCTGCTCACCAGAAGGCTGGCGGTTCAAACCCACCAGCCACTCCTTGGAAGGAAGGTTGGGCAATCCTACTTCCGTAGTGATACTGCCTCGGAAACCCAAGGAGGGGTCGCTATGAGTCAGGGCTGACTCGACGGCACATAACAATAACACTTTTGACAGTAGATCCATCCCACTGAGAATCCCCAAGGTTTTTTTGTTACCAAGTTTAATTTTGGTAACAATTTAAAAGAAGCTTCAGATTGCAGCAGTTATTAAGATCTCAAAGGAGAAAAGTTTGTGAAATGGAAACATTAAAGTAACCTTTGTCCTTATGTACAGTGTTCTCATAAACCAAATGTCTTTCTGAGTCTCAGGCGGCACTTTCATTGGCTGGTTTTCTGGACTAGTTAGAAAAGGTGCTAATTAGATCAAAGTCCCAGCTTCATCATTATTCGCCAATTACCTTAATAGACAGAAAATATTCTGATCCACTCTCTTTAGGAAATTCTAAACTCATCCTATCTCTTCACAACCATATAAGTTTTAAAGACATTGAGCCAAGCAAGGGTGTTGTTGTTGTTGTTGTTGTTTGCCGTCGAGTTGGCCCTGACTCATAGCGACCCCTCCTTGGGTTTCCGAGGCAGTATCACTACGGAAGTAGGA
>NW_006921610.1:4982363-4985157 GCF_000298275.1 Orycteropus afer afer | reverse complement strand
AGGAGTGGCTGGTGGGTTTGAACCGCCAGCCTTCTGGTGAGCAGTCAAGTGCCTTAGGCACTATGCTACCAGAGCTCCTAAGCAAGGGTAGATATGTGTTATAAATCTATAGCAATTCCTTTTACAAATGATTAAACCTTTAGCTTCCCTTCTCACATTTTACGAGTAAGCACTTTCACTGAATAAAATACTTTAAAAATAATTTTACAATATTTTTAATCATAAAATCTAGATCCTAGTTTTTGAAAATATAACATGGAGCCTTTCTGATGCTACACGAGAACATAAAGAAATAAAGACTCTTTATCTTTAATAGAAATAAACTGATAAAGCAATGTCGCAAAGCAGTTGGTGTATGAAGTGTTCTCAATTAAATTGTTTTTACTCTTGTTCATGTTTATACCAGCTCACACATACCAGCACATGTGAAATGTTGGCAGAGACCAACTGGCTTTAAAACATCTTTTTTCAAAGTTATGGATGTTCTGCTTCGGAAGCTTAGAATTAACCTAGGCACTATAGTATGTAAGAATGACTTGTTGACTATCTCTTTTTGTCATCAGCATCAATTAACTAAAAAGAATATATTGAGCTTTTATTATGTGCCTAATGCCCTGATGGATTCTGTGATAGAATGAGACAATAAGTGTATGGTCAACAGGGAGTTATATAACCTTCTTGAGTTGAGACGAGGTAAGCAACTAGTGAACAGGATAATGTTATGGATGTGAGCACTGTATACTGACCTAATGTAGTGTGAAGTCATTAGAACAGAACAGTTTAAAATACTATGTGGCTACATAATAAGTGCAAAATGAGGAAAAGAAAGTACGTCTGGATCATTATATTAACCCATAGTTAAAATTAAATGAATCAAATGCCCTTCCTTTTCATCATGAAAAGTGATGATTTGTAAATTATGCTGAGTACTCTTGCAACCATTGAGGGATCATCTAAATATTTTTTAAGCAAATTGTTGTTGTTAAGTGCTGCTGAGTTTGATCCAACTCATAGCACTCCTATGTGCAACAGAACAAAATACTGCCAGGTTCTGCACCATGATCACGAATATTGCTATGTTCACGCCCATTGTTGCATCCACTGTGCAAATCTATCTCATTGAGGATCTTGCTCTTTTTCACGGACCCTCTAGTTTACCAAGCATGATGTCCTTCTCCAGGGACTGGTCCCTTCTGATTTATGCCCAAAGTATGTGAGACGAATTCTCACTATTCTCCCTTCTAAGGAGCACACTGGTTGTACTTCTTTCAATACAGATTTGTTCATTCTTCTAGCAGTCCATGGTATATTCAGTATTTTTTGCCAACACCATAATTCAAAGGCATCAAGTGTTCATTCTTCCTTATGCATTGTCCAGCTTTCACATGCACATCGGGTGGTTGAAAATACTGTGGGTTGGATCAGACTCATCTTAGTCCTCAAAGTGACATCTTTTTTTGCAGCAGATTTGCCCAATGCAATGTGATGTTTGATTTCTTAGCTGCCACTTTCATGGGTGTTGATTGTGGATGCAAGTAAAATGAAATCCTTGATGACTCAGTATTTTCTCCACTTATCATGACATTCTTTATTGGTCCAGTTGTGAGGATTCTTGTTTTCTTGTTGAGGCATAATTCATACTGATGACTGTAGTCTTTGATCTTCATCAGCAAGTGCTTCAAGTCTTCTTCATTTTCAGAAAGCAAGTTGTGTTACCTGCATGTCACAGGCTGTTAATGAGTCTTCTCCAAACCTGAAGCATATTCTTCTTCATATCGGCTACCTTCTTGGATTATTTTCTCAGCATACAGATTGAGTAAGTGTGGTGAAAGATACAACCCTGATGCACACCTGATTTTAAACTACACAGTACCTCTCCGTTTTATTTTAACAACTGCACCTTGGTCTGTGTACAGGTTCCATATAAGTATATTTAGGTGCTCTGGAATTCCAATTCTTTGCAATATTATCCATAATTCTATAAGATCCACACAGTTGGATGCCTTTGCACAGTCAATAAAACACAGGTAAACATCTTTCTGGTATTCTCAGCTTTAGGCTAAGATCCATCTGACATCAGCAGTGATATCCTTCATTCCACATCCTTTTCTGAAACTGGCTTGAATTTCTGGCAGTTCCTTGTTGATATACTGCTGCAACCATTTTTTGAATTATATTTGGCAAAATTTTACTTGTGTGTGATATTAATGATATTGTTTGATAATTTCTTCATTCTGTTGGATCACCTTTCTTTGGAATGGACACAAACATGGATCTCATTCAGTCAATTGGTCAGGTAGCTGTCTTCCAAATTTCTTGGCATAGATGATTCAGTGCATCCAGCATTGCATCCTTGTGTTGAAGTGTCACAATTAGTATTCTATCAATTTCTGAAGCCTTGTTTCTCTTCAGTGCTTCAGTGCAGCTTGGACTTCTTCCTTCAATACCATCAGTTGTTGATCTAATACTACTTTCTCGAATGGCTGAACATTAACTAATTTTTTTGGTACAGTGATTCTGTGGAAATTTGAATAATAGTATTAACTGGTCTTCCTTGTAGGTTTATGAATATTATCCTATCACTGATAGCATTGTACTTCAGGATAGATCTTGAAACATTCTTTCACACCATTCCTCTTCAATTTGTCATTCCTAATATAGTAGATCATATGGTTGTTATTGGCATTAGTGAGCTGAAATGGACTGGTTTGGGCCATTTTGAATCAGACAACCATATGATCTACTATGCCGGGAATGACAGTTTGAAAAGGAATGGCGTGGCATTCATCATCAC